>NC_053165.1:155966288-156331288 GCF_016835505.1 Polypterus senegalus
TCGGACAGTAATGTTCACATTGGGCAAATTTACAGTCGACATTTATGTCTTTGGCAAAGTAGGAGTTAAACACAGGCAGAATAAAGAATACAGAAACTCCGAAAGACAAAAGCAAGCCTCTTAATTTTAACCCTGGAAGCTGGATCCAAAAGATAACTATGGCGCCACTCCATACATAATTACAAACTTCCCTTACATTGAACTCTTATTTGCCCTTGTTCATTCAGGAACAAATACAAAGGTAAATTACAATCACAAAACAAACCAGATTCCACACAATAAACCAAATAAAATCCTGTAACTGTTCACAAAAATGTGCAGAATATGAACTAGCATAAAACATTCAGCAGTCTTGGCATTAATGGATGGGAGTCAGACAAGCTAACTGCTTACAGCTTCTCTAGACATGAATCGCTTTTTAACATACAATTTCCCCAGGTATCGTTAAGTCTTTCCCGGTTTATTCCAACTCAGGGTTGCAAGAAGCTGAAGTCTAAACCACGCAAACACCCACACTTGCTCACCATTTAGTCTTTAGCATTTACTTGTTACTTAAATTGACGTTGGTGTTCTTTGAGGTGTAGGCAGACACCTACATGAACATATCAGGGAGAATGTGAATATTCCACATTGACAGTGGCCTGAATGGATCAGTCTGCTGGAGTTATGAGGAAGATGTTTGATCAAATGGTGGAAACAAGTATTGTCTCAACGTATTACACAACCTTAAGATGACAGTGTCAGAAGACTTCAGCACTGAAACTTTTACATTTTAACAAACATACAATAAGTCTTCTGTACATTGCATATTTAAGCAAGCATCTTCAGAACCTCACCCTTACTCAATTGTTTCAAGTTTGACACTCATGTAGATAAAAGATTTGACGTTTTACCTGAAGCTGAAACATGGAAGACAAAGGTTTAGGAAACCAGTGTCCACTTTCTGAAAGACAAATTATAGCATGCCTGCTCATTACATTTGCACCTCATTCCTGTCCATGACCTACTTGAGACCTGATTCATGCTGCTGGTCCACCAAACACAGCAAGATGGTTACAAGTGCACTGTAGTGGGTAACTGCTCAGAGAGTCTGATGGAGTCTGGAAGGCTTCAGTGAACCAAAAAAAAAAAATACCCAAACAATACAAAAAAAAAAAAAAAAATACTACAAAATTACACTGAGACTCCAAACATGTGGTGTAGTGGAATTGCCCTGGATTGTACCGCACTGAGCTTCCAGTTTGATCCCAACAGTGACATACTATGTGACGATGACAGAGTCAATTAACTTGCCAATGCTCACAATGTACAAAAGTGGAAACAATAATATGCAGTTGTAATTACTAATTTATTATACTAACAAAGCAGAGATACAAACACTAGCGTGGTCAACAAAAACCTGCTTTTGAGAAAACAATACCCACGTATATTCTGATACATTTTTTGATACTGTATGAGAATTTCTGAAAACGAGTCTCAATGCCACCATTTGTGCCCTCATGGTGCCATTTTTTTTTTTCTTTTCAGAAAATATGTAAGGTAGTGATGGAGGAGAAAAATGCATTTAGCGTATATATAGTGGGATGGAAATACTATAGTGTGTGTATATAATTAATGTATATATAATAATGTGTATATGTAATCTGTATATATACTGTATGTACAATATATGTTTTTTATATATACACACACATACATATACACATATATATATAAATATATACATATATATACATACATATATATACATACATATATATACATACATATATATACATATATACATATATACATATACATACATATATACATACACACATATATACATACACACATATATACATATATATATATACACACATATATACATCTATATATATATATAAATAAATACATACAGTATATATACAGATTACACATACACAGATATACACATTATTATATATACATTAATTATACACACACACACTATGGTATTTCCATCCCACTGATAGGTCATGTTGTCTTATACGTCTGACTGTAAATTGCCAAAAATGTTACTTAGCCACCCCATTCCAAGGATCAAGAGTTTGTGAAGGGACAGGAGACCACGAAGAACATAAATAGATGCTGCAACTATGGCTCATTGACTAAGGTGCTGGAATATAAAGCACAAGGTTTCCAATTTAACCACCATTAACAACCTGACCAATTTCCAATAGTTGTAGAAATATGAAACGTGTACCAGGATTTGCAAGAAATCTTTCAAAACAGAGGCAAACGAGTCAAATCAACTGTACAACACATGAATCACTGAAATCAGAATGAATTCGCAGAATGTTTCTTGCTTGTGGCCACGTAAGAAGGATGAACACTGCTTTAACACAAGCCCTCAGAGGGCTACAGTCTTTTTCGCAAAGTCAGGTCTGCTTTTGCACAGCTCCCAATCCGTCAGCCATTTATAAATCATATTTCTGTGCTCCCAGAGAAGTCCTTTGCTTTGACTGAAACAGATATAAATTGAAAGCGAAAAAGTGCTGTGTAATGTAATATCACCAGAAATAAAAAGGGAGGGGAAAGAGTAGAGGGAAGACAATGGAGAGGTAGTGGTGGAAGCTAACAGGCAGAGGAGTACGTGTGTACAGCGGCAGTAGAGCAAAAAAAAGCAGAGGATGGTCAGGAAGATAAGGGGGGTGGGTGTGGGGGTCTTAAGGGACAGATGGTCATTACGGTATTGCATAAGTGAGGGGAGGTAATGTAATGCACTAGATTCAGGAATCAGCAAAAAGGTGACATTTAAATGACACCTGCACGAAAGAGATCCAGAATTTACTTGGGGATGAGGGCTTTCCTGACATTTTTTTTCAATACAAATACCAGAATTATAATAATAATTATAATAAATATAAAATGATAAAATATGATGTAGCCTACAAGGGCAATAAAAAAAATTAAAGACATAGTAGGATTAAAATGTCCAAGCATACAGAGATACTGAGTCGAAGGTCAGATCTGATGAGTAAGAATAACTGCATGTGGAAAAAAACTGTTTAGGTGACGTGTTGTTTCAGCTTTCACCACGCAAAGACATTTGCCAGAGGGAAGTCTTTGGAATCGGTGGAGCTCAGGGCAAGTCGGATCAGCAATGATCTTTGCGGCCCACTTTGTTACCCTGGGCTCATACAGGACTTGAATGCGAGGCAAGTTGTGATCTTTTCACCGGCTCTGATGATGTGAGGCAGATTGACCTCAGCCTGAGCAGAGACGGCACCAAACCAGACAGTTACACATGAGGTCAGGGATGGACTTATCAGCGTAGTACTGGACCAACATTGCTTGGGGCAGGCTAAATTTCTTCAAATGGCGCACACATTTCCTCAGCTGACGTTACTTCATGCATAACTGGCACAAATGCCCCACCACAGAGCACACAGACTTGCTTGCCATGACTTCATCACAAACTCTAAGAAGTAGTTGTAGTAGTTTTAAAATGCATGAAGACTTGATGTTATTTTAGAAGAATTAAGTGGACAGGACTGGTAAAGCTTTGTTGGGCTGAAAGGCCTGTTCTTGTCGAGATTCTTCTAATGTAAAATTCTAACTTGCACGTCTGCAAGTCTTCAGGTGTCAGGGTTTAACGTTCAGTATGAAAAATGTCATTGAGGTTTATCACATACAGTATATCCATTTCAGGACTTTGCACTCTGGTGTTCGCCATGTTTGCTTTGTCGCATAGCTTCTTCTTGGGGAAGGACATGCCCTTCGACTCCAGGGACACACACATAAGCTCACCTTTCTCTGCAAACTGCTTTTTAACAGATGTTGATCCTGTGTTATTCACACGTAGCAAATTGATCAGAGAAAGACCTAAAGAGGGGCTAAAAGATGGAAAAAATAGCTTGTCAAAAACAAGACCCCAGCTGCAAGGAAGTGGCAGGGACAAATCAAAATATAAAGATATCACAAAGAGACTGTCCAAAAGAGTGGTCATAGGTCAGATTTGCATTCCAGTGGTCATTTTGCTCAGTGACACTGCGACCATAGTTTGGGACGTACAATCACTACGCTCATCATGGACCTAATGTTGTGGTAAAATCATTAGGGGTTTAAACACACACACACACACCACCCTCAAAAAAAAAAAATAAATAAAAAAACACAAACTAATTAACAAGCTCACTGAATAATTAATTTATTGTTGTAAGTAATTAAATTATAAACAAGGCAAAGTACCAAAGGTCACATCTCCACGACAGCCAAAACTGAGCACCAAAGCCAGCCATCGGCAAACTGAACAAAAACCAGCATGTTACAAACAAAGCAACTTCCATTAAACACAAAAATAAGACACATTGTAACACAAAGTAAGATCCCATCTCTTAGAAATTTTACCAACTCGATCTAAATGTCTAAAAACTCTGAAATTATCTGGCCTGGTTACCCCTTGGAGGTGAATGTATTATTTAGCTTTTCAAATTCCCGCCTGGGTGGAAAGCACCTTGGCTTAACATTTGAGTAAAACCAGACTGACCGATTTTACACGTACCAACCAGCACACAAGTCTACGGACAAACTGATAGTTTCGAAATAATTTGTTTTTTCAAGCCAGTTTGGAATGACCTTTGAGAAGCTAAATTACATCTTGTGACAGTTGGCTAGTTAGCTGCAGTAAAATGTGACCTGATCCTCAGTATTTCTGGCAAAAAAACAACAAACGTGTACACAGGTGTAATGTTCTTAGGTTGAGTTCATGAATTTTTCACTTAAGCGAATGCTTTGTTTTTCAGTAATCATTAAAACCGTTTATAATTATGTTACAAATACTTTAAATGAATCCAATATACTGTATGGATGAACCCAACAAAAAAAGAAAGCAAACTCAACTATGTTTTTCCAACATGGTCACTGAGCCTCACCAGTTCTTCTCTCACTGAGGGTAGTGCTTTTACCTTCACCATTAGAAATCCCGTAACGGGTGATGAATCTGACAAACGGCAAAACGAAAACCTAATAATTTCATTAAAACTGCTAAGTTTCTGAATTTAACACTGTGGTCCAAGGTTTACTTCTGAATGTGGAAACCTCACACCTTTCATTTTTATTTTCTCGTATACGTAGTATAGTGAAAGTATTGTAATCGTCCAAAAATTCGATGTTGAGATTTTGATGAATCTCAACGTTTTAGATCTCCTCGAGTCCAAAAATACAATTTTTGGAATTATGCCTGTGCGTGTGTGTGTGTGTGTATAAACACAATAACTTGAGTACGCTTTCAGTTAGGTCAACCAAATTTTGCAGACAAGTATTAGGAACAAAACGTAGATTTCTATCAAGTTTTGGGCAATTTCCGCTAACTGGAAGTGGTACCTTACCTTTTATTAATGCAGCAGAGTGTCTGATTTATTCAACTTTACTTTTATAATAATTGTTCAATATAATATTAGTTTGATTTGTTGTTGATGGTTCTTTAACATACATAATATAAAAATATGCGGTGGGCTGGCGCCCTGCCCGGGGTTTGTTTCCTGCCTTGTGCCCTGTGTTGGCTGGGATTGGCTCCAGAAGACCCCCCGTGACCCTGTAGTTAGAATATAGCGGGTTGGAAAATGGATGGATGAATATAAAAAATATAATTATTGCCTTGTGGTTTACTCCTCAAATATCCATCCCCATATCAGAGTATAGGAGAAAGTCAAGGGGAGACCACTTCCAATTTTTTATTAGATAATCTTTCAGGGGATAGCAAAACATTACTGTTTAAAAAAAAAAAAAAAACAGAGCTCCTGCATATATTTCATTTATTTATCGTTTTCCAGTATATATTTACACACACACTCCATTAGAGGTTTGACGTCTGAGGCGTGAGGCGCTCTGTGCTTTAATGAAGGAGTCTGCACAGTTGTGTTGTATTTCTGACGTGGCCATCATAGGTTGGCCCTCTTGCTCTGTGAAGAGGATTACGTGTGTTGTATGTACCCAATTTTTTGACACCCTTTGCATGCCCGATCTACCTGGAAGGGGGTCGCTCTCTCTGAATTGCTCTTCTCAAGAATTCTTCCATTTTTTTTTTCCTACAATGTGTTTTGGATGTTTTTTTGAGAGTCGTGGCTGGCAAAAAAAAACAGGGTCTGTTAAAGCCTATTGAGGCATTCCTTGCGTGACTTTGGGCTAAACAAGAAATGCAATTTTTGTTGCTGCTGACTGTGTGCAGACAGCAAACTGACCGAGATCATCTTTAATTATTTTTTGATTTTGAAGTCTTAACTGTTCCGTCTGCTTTTTTTCAAATCCTTGAATACAGAGAAGAATAAAGTCTCCGAAAAGTAAATATACTTCCATAATCGGAGACTCTCACAGCTGAGCTTCTCAGATTGAAAGACACGGCATAAATCACAGGAGCACCTACTGTATATTATAGTACCTCTATCTAATGGGAGTTGTACTTTCAGATTTTTGAAAAGAACTAGATGTGTAAAATGAACAGCATCACAGCTCATGAATGGTAACAAGCTTCTATGTTTCCAGAGACTTGTCACCTAATGGTAAACCACATTAGCCCTTATGGGCTCATGAGTACAGTAATCCCTCGCTATATCGCGCTTCGACTTTCGCAGCTTCACTCTATCGCGGATTTTATATGTAAACATAACTAAATATATAACGCAGATTTTTCGTGGGTTCTGCGGACAATGGGTCTTTTTACTTCCTGTACATGCTTCCTCAGTTGGTTTGCCCAGTTGATTTCATACAAGGGACGCTATTGGCGGATGACTGAGAAGCTAACCAATCAGAGCACGCAGTTAAGTTCCTTTGTGCTGAATGCGGTGTTAACCAGGAAGTCTCGTCTCGCTCATTCAGCATGAGCGTGTTTCGCTGTGTAAAGAGTTAACTTTTGTGCTCATTTGTGTTTATCTTTGTGTGTAGTCAAGCCCTTCATTATGGCTCCAAAATGATCTGCTCCTGCTACTGCTTCAGGGGCCGTGCCCAAGCGCCAATGGAAGATGTTAACGATTACCAAAAAGGTAAACGTTTTGGATTTGTTGAAGGAAGGGAAAAGCTACACCGCTGAAGGATGCCATTACAGCATCAATGTGGCTTCTTTTTATTTAAAAAGTAGGAAAGGAATATAAGATCTACAGCCACAGTGTCCTTTTAACCAGGGTGCAAAACGAGTTGTAGTTAGATGTAATAAGGCAGTAGTCTGGATGGAATCAGCTTTAGGGATTTGGATTGAAGAAGAACAACGGCAGTGCTACACAGTCACCTGAAGTGGCTCCTTTTAGAAGAGCTGTAACGCTCTCCTTTGTTGTGCAGTAAAATTAAACTCATCGTTATCGGACAAGTCATCGTGTCATTGTTGGAGAGTAACCATAATTAATTTTCTACTTACAGTACTTAGTACATGTACGTACGTTTAGTGTCACTGTACACACATTTACTGTATACAATTTGTGTACGTATTTATTGCTGGTGGCCTGTCTATCGTAATGGCTGTAACATGTGTGATATCGGAAACGCTCGATATCTTTAAAATAACATTTAGGTTTTACTGTATATAAACAGTGTGTTTACATAATAATTTCAATGAATCTTACCTAATATCTAAGAGAATACAAAGGGATTATGCTGTATCTCTAACTCTGCGGGGAATATTTATAAACAGTGTGGGAGAGTTTATAAGGGCTTATAATATATAAAAATAACCATACAAACATATGGTTTCTACTTCGCGGATTTTCACCTATCGCGGGGGGGTCTGGAACGCAACTCCTGCAATCGAGGAGGGATTACTGTATTTTTCCTTGACCTCATAGTAAGGGGGCCTCACCTCAGCTTTTCACTCTGCATATATATTCTGGGGTGGCACACTTTTTGTAACCAAAAACTACCAAGGCACACAGACCGCTATTCTACTAACCACAAGCATTTTATCTCATACATGTTCTCAGCTGTCCAAAGGGGTGGAACTACCGGAGAAGCCAATAAAAAAGCAGCTCTGAGATAGCATTCACTGACACGCCACTTAGTGAGCATCTCCCAGCTGCCCCTCTCTACCTCAGAGAGAACTCGTATGCCCACTATCCACTGGCCCTCTAAGAGTCTCTGGCAGCCACACACCCAGCAGCTAGGAGACATGTCCACAGTGCTCCAAGTGCTGTGTCTACAGCATAGAAATCATGGAGCTGCTTTTAAGCCTGATTTTCCAGGTAGTTATGCCCTCCTCAGACAGGACTTGACCACCTGCAGAGCTTTTCCCTCTCAGGTTTAGACGCAGGCCCGCTACTCTATTAATATACAGTACACAGCACACTTCTGATTGAAAAACATTGCTGTCTGCCCAGAAACTCTGATGGAGGCTAACACACTGTCCACTGAGCTGCACTCTTGTGGATACGTGTGCTGTAAAGGTCCTCGACTACTTGATTATTCAATGGGTTTACGACAGGAATACTTACAAACCTAATACTAGGATTTATAAGCCAGTATTAGTACACAAGCATACTGCAGATCCACAGACAAGTATCTTGTCTCTATATTAGCCTGATTTATTCACTTATCTATTTTAATTTTTCCAAATTAATCACCTTAGTGCTACAATGTACGGGACAGACATGTTTAACATTTACGTTACATGTTTCTCCAATCATGAAATGAAAATTAAAGCATTCATCGCACAGCTCTGCCAAATGGGCCTCATGGAGTACACAACAGGTCTAGTTCATGAGGACACGAACTTAAGCAAGTTCTAGGCTTCAAGTTCACTAGGATTCCTAAAGGTGACGCTAAGAGTATATTTGTTTTCCGCTATAAAAAAAAAAAATAATAATTTAGAGACATAAATGATTCTTAACGCAGGCGAGTTACTTTCAACACACACAACAACAACATTTATTTATATAGCACATTTTCATACAAAAAGTAGCTCAAAGTGCTTTACATAATGAAGAAAAGAAAAATAAAAGACAAAATAAAAACAAGAAATTATAATAAGACAAAATTAGTTAACATAGAAAAGGAGTAAGGTCCGATGGCCAGATTTTACACAGACTGTAAAATGGCAGCTTATCTAATTTATCAAATAGCACCGGTAATTGTTTTTTGCATGTGGGTAGGTGATGTAATGTTCACTTATTTTTGCATACTTTTTTTGTTAAGGACATTGAAGTGCAAAGACTGAAAATTAATAAGGAAAAGGGGAAAACAGTAGGCAGTGTTCACAGGCTTAGAAAAACGCCATTTGAACCCTAGACTGATCACTGAAGTCTGCATATTCCCTCCGTGACAGTTTGGGTTTCTTTGATATCTCAGGATTCCTCCATATCAGAAAGAAGTGTGTATTCAAATAACTCCGAGACGACTCGGTGCCTGTAGGGGTGGTGGTGAGAAGGTACCCGGCGACGGACTGGCACCTGAGAACAAGCGATGGCTCCATTACTGATGTTCATGCTGCCAGGACAGGTTTCAAACTTCCTGCAATCCCAGCTTCAGAAAATCGATGGATGAGTCGTATAATTACTTTCATTTTATAATGTATGTTTTTTTTTTATCTGTAGCACTTCGATTTCTAAAACCAATAACATTGCATTTTATCGCCACGCTGATGAAAGTTTTGACTTGCTGAAATGTTTATTGTTGGGTCATTGAGAGCACCTCCATTCTTAGATTACTCAAAGTATGAATAGATGATACTTATGATGTATTGATTTATCACGCACAGCCGCACAGTTTTCTTAAATTGGACTCTGTATCGTTCAACACTTGAGGTCAAGTGCTTAGAATTCATACCATCTTTGAAAAATGATAATGGTGTATCACCAAGTAGAAACTGAAAGGAAGAAGAAGCAGGTGAATATTAATGCTGATGTGGACGCTGATGGCAGGCCACATCAGGCAGTGGGGGATGCAATTATTAATGTGGGTAATCATACGAAGGCAGAAATCGACAGGCAGTTAAATGCTGTAAATATCAGCTATCACAGATGCCTAAATAGCTTGTCTAGGTATTGCTACAGTTGTAGACAGTTAGAAAAATAGATGAATTATCAAGAACCAATAAAATCCCGAGTCCTTGGACAGTGCAGCCAGGAGTTTCCCTAAAGTCAAAGGAAGAGAGAGCAACATTTACCAACGCGTACACTAAATGCCAACATGCATTTAGAGCATATTTCAATGTGAAATCACAAGAACTGCATACATTGTTGGTGAAAGCTCGTCAGTAATATCAATTCAGAACAATATACATTTCCTATATGTACCAATCCTTCTTGATGCATTATCAATCAACCATTCATGAATTAAGCTTTATGCTTATTTAAGTTAAAAAAAAAAAACATTTTAACGAACCTGACTTCAAATACATCACACTACCACCTTAGTGCTCAGAGTGGAAAATATAAAGAGGTCAATACATAAGTCCTCTCTCTTTATATAGGGGTAAGTAATGGTCACTCAGTCCTAATACTATAAGAACTTTAAACCCCAGTGTCAGAATATACCCAATCATACTGTAGTGACAGAAGGCTTTGACATCCCAGGATGCTGTGCAGCACTGCATCTAAAACCAGAGTTATAGTTTCATTGATGTCCACCTTCAAACAGTTTGTTGTGCTGGCAGCAAGATTTTACTGTGGTGGCAATGGGGACACCAGAACCCCATTGGGTGGGGGTAGCGATGGAAGGCTTTGACATCCCAGGATGCTCTGCGGCACTGCATCGAACACTAGACTTCTAATTAGAACATCTTTGGTGTCCAGTTTTTTTGGGGTTTTTATTTTGTAATTTTTGGTAATGAGAGTGTTCTATTGAATTAAGGGGATTAGGATGAATAATGTCTTCTATCACTAACTGATGCCACAACAGGAGAACGGCTTAATTTGAATATTGCCATTTGTAGGGATTGTATTAGCTGTATTTACAACATTACCAGTATAAAGTTAAGGAGTCCAAGTGTTTTTCTTAACAACATAGTGTGTGCATCTATTTGTCACACTGGTGTCAGAAGTGGGATATAGGATCAGAATGCCCAAAAAGAGAAAGATAGGACTAGAATAGCATCAGAAAACCCTAACGTTTCACCAATCCACTTGGCATCACCAGAGCCAACAGCCTTACCTGCTGAGTCTCCCCGAAGACCCCAGCGCCTATGACATCCTCCGCGCTGGCAGCAAGATTTTACTGTGGGGGCAATGGGGACACCAGAACCCCATTGGGTGGGGTAGCGATGGAAGGCATTGACATCCCAGGATGCTCTGCGGCACTGCATCTAACACTAGATGTTTAATTAGAACATCTCTGATGTCCAGTTTCTTTTGATTTTCTGTTTTTATTTTGTAATTTTTTGTAATGTGTGTTCTATTGAATTAAGGGGATTAGGATGATTTCTGTCTTCTATCACTATGTGATGCCACAACAGGAGAACGGCTTAATTTGAATATTGCCATTTGTAGTGATTGTATTAGCTGTATTTACAACATTACCAGTATAAAGTTTTTCTTGACTACATAGTGTGTGTGTCTATTTGTCACACTGGTGTCAGAAGTGGGATATAGGATCAGAATGCCCAAAAAGAGAAAGATAGGACTAGAATAGCATCAGAAAACCCTAACGTTTCACCAATCCACTTGGCATCTCCAGAGCCAACAGCCTTACCTGCTGAGTCTCCCCGAAGACCCCAGCGCCTATGACATCCTCCGCGCTGGCAGCAAGATTTTACTGTGGGGGCAATGGGGACACCAGAACCCCATTGGGTGGGGTAGCGATGGGAGGCTTTGACATCCCAGGATGCTCTGCGGCACTGCATCTAACACTAGACTTCTAATTAGAACATCTTTGGTGTCCAGTTTTTTGGGTTTTTTATTTTGTAATTTTTGGTAATGAGAGTGTTCTATTGAATTAAGGGGATTAGGATGAATAATGTCTTCTATCACTATGTGATGCCAACACAGGAGAACGGCTTAATTTGAATATTGCCAACTGCATCTAAAACTAGACTTTTAATTATAACATCTTTGATGTACAGCTTTAAAAAGGTTTTTTTTTTTTAAATGTTCTATTGAAGTTGTGTGTTGGGGGGTTTGAGTTTGCCTAACCACAACTAACAAAAGGAGAAAGGCTCAATGGAAATACTGCCATTTGTACTGAATGTCTGCATTAGTTGTATTTACAACACAACCAATATAAATAAAAAGGAGTTAAAGTGTTTTCTTGAAGACTTTTTCAATGACCAGCTATGCTATCCCAAAAAAAAAAAAAAAACCTGAAATACTACATAGCATTAGCACTTGCGTGGAACTCTCAAAAGATCTATTTACATGTATTTAATTCAACAAAAATGGGGAAACATACAAACCGTAGACGTGTACAGACATACAAAAGGGAACAATAAAAGCACTAAACAAAAGGTTATGAGTGTAAACTTGGTGAGCAAACTCAGTGCTGAAAAGTTCCCAGCAGCTGGCAAACCATTACGGCTAACAAACAAAAGCTTTCTTCAAAATAAGTGTAAATACTCACACTGAATGTTCTTTGTGATCAAGCAAATAGATTATTTCTGTAGAGCTGGGTAACCACTAAATCAGTAAAAGGATGACCCCCACGGAATGAGAAGACAATCACTTTGTAATTTACCGCCTTGTGTGCCTTAGAGACACACTAGGTTATAACAACCTTTTAGAAAGGACAGGTCCAACACTCTTAGTAGACTAAACAGTAAAGAAACAATACAAAAGCAAAGCCAGAACCAAAAGAATATTTGCCAAATGACAAATCATGAGTCTGTAGAAAACAATTATTCCAGCTGCGCATTATACTTACCCCTTGACCTCATTTCACTTCTGTGCAGATTTCCCACAAAAAATGACCTGCAGCCACTAAGGCCACTCAGTACAGCGCTCATCTCCAACTAGTTTTAAACGATTCTGTAAGTGCCAATGTAAGCAAGCTGCATCTGAACATTTCTTTTACATGGGTGCTCACAGTTAGATGTACTGTACAAGGGATCAAAATTGCAAATGAAGACTGGCAGGGGAAATACTTGCGCTTTTTCAATCCATTGAATAGCAGGATGTCCTAAAATATTTCTTCCTAGAGAGTAGTTTATTTTGCCCTCAATACCAATTTCTTTCAATCGAGGAGAAGCTTAAAAACTCAGGAAAAAAAAGGAGTCAATACTGCCAACTGAGGTACAAGACATTAGAAATGATGTTCAAGGCAGATGCAACGATACCCTTAATATGAAGCCTAACAAACACAACGTTCATAAAAGTGTTACCCACCAAAGGTAAAAGGCAGGCCACTTCTTTAATAGTTAAGCGGACTGCATGTGCTTTTTATCTGCACAGGGCTGAGATTCTATTAGGCAAATGGGCCCAAATGTGTAAGAAGTGTGGGAGGTGATGGCCAAATAGTGTAGAGTCTCGCTCAGATATTCTCTCTCATTTGTTTTATGCATTAATAGAATTTAACACAGAGATAGCCATTATGGATGCCATGAGAAGTGAGGCAAAATGACACCTCTTATTGGCTAACTCAGGGGTTCTCAATCCCAGTCCTGGAGAGCCGCAGTGGCTGCAGGTTTTTGTTCTGACCTGGTTGCTTAATTAGAAAGCAATTCTTGCCAATAAAGCACTAACAAGCTTAACTCTGCTATGTCAGGTCATTCTCATATCCTAGATTTTCTTTCCCTTTCTATCATGCAAATGATTTGAAGGCTAAAATGGACGAGTAATTCTCAGTCCTTCACTTTTTTCTCTTCATTTTTCTTCCAAGTATTTAATTAAACCCAATAGTGCAGATAAATACACACAGGTGTAAATGGAAATAAGCTAAATGGAGAAATGCTGCTCTCTCTTGTCATTTGCATGTTATTAATAATAAGGAGCAATTAAAATAGCTGTTTACGACAAAATTAAGGGCTCAAAATCAGTAAAGTGAAGCAGAAGTGTTACTTTAGCAATAAGTGCTTTTTATTAAGCAACTGGGTTGGAGCAAAAGCCTGCAGCCACTGCGGCTCTCCAGGACTGTGATTGAGGACCCCCTGGGCTAACTGAATAGATTACGATATGTACAGGGTGGTCCAGATCTAATTATGCAGATCCAGATCGTCTGGATGACTTTGATTTAATGCGGGGACGATTCCAGTTCGGCGCAAAGACGATTCTTCATGTCGTCAGTTCGCACATTTCTCGATGGTCCAGGATTTTTTGGGTGATTTTCTATGTAATAAACTTTTTTTTTTTTTTTTTTTAATTACATTTTTATAAATTTTACTGCAATCCACACAAATCAATCAAGTTTTTACAAAAAGAAAAATTGAGTTAAGAACAGATCGATCCCCCACCCCTGAGAGAGAGAGCAAGCCGAACGGCGTAAAATTTAAGGCTTGTAAACATACCTAAATTAATAAATTCTCTGTGCTTTATGAGCTTATTTTAAAATATTACTGATTAGATCCTGCCATGTTTTGAAAAAAGTCTGTACGGATCCTCTGAGTATTTGATTTTTTCCAATTTTAAATAATATAACACATCGGTTTCCCACTGACTTAAGAGGAGAGTTTGGGTTCTTCCAGTTTATCAGAATGAGTCTGCGTGCCAACAGTGTAGTGAATGCAGTCACAATTTGTTTGTCTTTCTCCACTTTAAACCCATCTGGAAGAACCCCAAACACAGCTGTTAATGGGTTAGGAGGGATTGTGAGACTGAAGCTGTCTGAAAGGTTATTCAAAATTTTGTTAATTTGGTGCAGGCCCAGAACATGTGACCCAGTGAGGCTGGGACTTGGTTGCAGCGTTCGCAGGTTGGATCTCGCCCTGGAAACATTTTGGAGAGTTTTAGATGAGACAGATGTGCTTGATATATAATTTTGAGCTGTATAATTGTATCTATGTAATAAACTTAATAAGTTATAGCGTAATGAAAATTGCATAATTAGATCTGGACTAACTTATAGGGCTTTTGAGGCAACTAAGGCCCCTTCTTCAGGTAAGTTGTAGTCTAAGAAGAGGCCTGAACTGCCTCAAAAGCCTGCATATTGTAACCTGTTCAGTCAGCCAATAAAAGGTGTCAGTTTGGCTCACTTCTCATTGTTTATGCAAGAACTCTGTGCTAAAGTGACTTTTATGCCTTTTTATTCTGGTCACTATGTGACAGTATAGGCAGGTACTCCATGATCTGATAGATAAGCATAAAAGAATACATTTGAAATGCATTTACTTCGGCTACTGTGGGAGAAGGCAGATAGATAGATAGATAGATAGATAGATAGATAGATAGATAGATAGATAGATAGATAGATAGATAGATAGATAGATAGATAGATAGATAGATAGATAGATAGATAGATAGATAGATAGATAGATAGATAGATAGATAGATAGATGATAGATAGATAGATAGATAGATAGATAGATAGATAGATAGATAGATAGATAGATAGATAGATAGATACTTTATTAATCCCAAGGGAAATTCACATAATCCAGCAGCAGTATACTGATACAAAGAAACAATATTAAATTAAATAGTAATAAAAATGAAAAGAATTAAAATAAAATTAATGTTAGCATTTACTCCCCCGGGTGGAATTGAAGAGTCGCATAGTGTGGGGGAGGAACGATCTCTTTAGTCTGTCAGTGGAGCAGGACGGTGACAAAAGTCTGTCACTGAAGCTACTCCTCTGCCTGGAGATGACACTGTTCAGTGGATGCAGTGGATTCTTCATGATTGACAGGAGTTTGCTTAGTGCCCGTCGCTCTGCCACAGATGTTAAACTGTCCAACTTTAATCCTACAATGGAGCCTGCCTTCTTAACAAGTTTGTCCAGGCGTGAGGCGTCTTTCATCTTTATGCTGCCACCCCAGCACACCACAGCGTAGAAGAGGGCACTCGCCACAACCATCTGGTAGAACATCTGCAGCATCTTACTGCAGATGTTGAAGGATGCCAACCTTCTCAGAAAGTATATTCTGCTCTGAGCTTTCTTACATAGAGCATCAGTATTGGCAGTCCAGTCTAATTTGTCATCCAGCTGCACTCCCAGATATTTATAGGTATGCACCCTCTGCACAGTCACCTCTGATGATCACAGGGTCCATGAGGGGCCTGGGCCTCCTAAAATCCACCACCAGCTCCTTGGTCTTGCTGGTGTTAAGGTGTAAGTGGTTTGAGTCGCACCATTTAACAAAGTCTTTGATTAACTTTCTGTACTCCTCCTCCTGCCCACTCCTGATGCAGCCCACAATAGCAGTGTCATCAGCGAACTTTTGCACGTGGCAGGACTCCGAGTCATATTGGAAGTCTGATGTATATAGACTGAACAGGACCGGAGAAAGTCCAGTCCCCTGCGGCGCCCCTGTATTACTGCACACGATGTCAGACCTGCAGTTCCCAAGACGCACATATTGAGGTCTGTCTGTAAGATAGTCCACAACCCATGCCAAAACATTTACGAAAGTCAGAAAGGAAACAAATTCAGAACACACTCAAATGAAGACACAAAGGGTTCCATTTATACTTGTGTATAATGAAGAAAATCCACAAATAAATCCTGCATCTGTACACCACCCCAATGTGAAACCCCCCAAAAAAACCAAATACATGCTAGTATTTCTTGATGCCATAAGTTAGACAATCTCATCGTACACAATGAAACGGGTGAGCTGAGTGGCAGCAAAGTCGAAGGTTCAAACCCTCCCAAGCCTGTGAAAGCACCAACTGCAGAAACAAAAATGAAAAGAAAAAAAACGCACTGTTCAGATTGTATGGGGCTTTAGATAAAAGCATCAGCTAAATAAATATAAATGGCGTGTAAAATGCATGGGCCAGAGGTGGTATTTAGCACATGGCCTTGTATGCTTCAGTAAGCTCGAGTCCTCCAGTGCAGGGCCCCTTGACACGCTGCTTCCTGGCACAAGAGCAACGCAATCCTGGCCTAAGTTTAATGCACTCACATTAGCAGCTGTGCTGGTGCGACTCCAAGAGTGTGCCAGGGCTGGGGGGGGGGATTCATCTTAGCTAGCAGAAAGAAGCTGTACAGAGCTGAAGCTCTCAAAACCACCCCCAGAAGCCCAGGAGGATTTGCACCAGCTGTGTATGGAAATACTTCAAGCAATTAATCAGTAATACTTTTGGAGGTGCCTTATTACCACTCTCCAGCCTCATTAAGATAATTTATAGGCAGTGCTAATAAAACATGCTGTAATTGTACAACTACTTCCACCTCCCCGCTAATACCCACACTCAAAAACTTTTTTTTTGTTTCTATATTTTTTATTAAAAAGTGACCATCCTCTACCGTGGAGGAAAAAAAAAAAAAGTTTGTTCAATTCAGAGCATCAACAGTACACGTTGATATTTTGTTTTAAAATGGAAGGCAACTCCTCCTGCATCAGTAAGAGGCAAGGAATTCAACGGAGGATGCAGAAACAACTTAATTTAGAAAGAAGAACTGGATGCCCGCCCTTTCATAAGCCCTCCATTAAAAGAAACATCAACATGGCCTGTTAATGCCCAGCCCCACAACAACTACTTGCAAACACATGCGCCGAGAAGTTTGTACATGACCCCAAGCACACCACGGGCTTCAGAGATTCAACTAAAGGTGGACCCAAGCTGAGAAGAAAGCCAGCATATCCTGGACCGTTCAGGTGCAACTCGGCGACATCTTTTACCAGTTAGGTAATGGTTAGGTTCAAAGAGATTTTTTAATGAAATTTAAATGACAACGTTGGGCGCCAGACTCTCCTGTGTTATGAGAGTCCCAGTACGTTAAGAGTAAGGATATTCTTCAAGCCGTACTCGCAGGTCACCTTTTGTAGTCTAAATAACGTTATCATACGATTACAATCAATACAATTTATATAAAGGTTTAGCAATTTTGGTTGCAGAAGATAAAGATAAAGTTCGTTCCGTCTGCAGAATAAAGTTCGTTCGTCAATTATATACTCAGCAAAAAAAAAAAATCGTCCTCTGACTATCAACTGTTTTTACTTTCAGTAAACTTAATGTGTAAATATTTGTATGAACGCTAAAAGAGTCAACACCATAAGACATAAACTAAAAATGTTTCACAATGTGTCCCTGAATGAAGGGAGGCTCAAAATCAAAAGTACCAGTCAGTATGTGGTGTGGCCACCAGCTGCTTGAAGTACTGCAGTGCATCTCCTCCTCATGGACTGGACCAGATTTGTCAGTTCTTGCTGTGAGATGTCACCCCACTCTTCCACCAAGGCACCTGCAAGTTCCTGGACATTTCTGGGGGGAATGGCCCTAGCCCTCACCCTGCGATCCAACAGGTCCCAGACGTGCTCAATTCCTTCGACGATAAACACGAATCCGTCCATCACCCCTGGTGAGACAAAACCGTGACTCATCAGTGAAGAGCACTTTTTGCCACTCCTGTCTGGTCCAGTGAAGGTGGGTTTGTGCCCATAGGGGAGTTGTTGCTGGTGATGTCTGGTAAAGGACCTGCCTTACAACAGGCCTACAAGCCCTCAGTCCAGCCTCTCTCAGCCTATTGCGGACAGTCTGAGCACTGATGGAGGGATTGTGTGTTCCTGGTGTGACTCGGGCAGTTGTTGTGGCCATCCTGTACCTGTCACGCAGGTGTGATATTCAGATGTACCGATCCTGTGCAGGTGTTGTTACACGTGGTCTTCCACTGCGAGGATGATCAGCTGTCCTTCCTGTCTCCCTGTAGCGCTGTCTTAGGCGTCTCACAGTGCGGACATGACAATTTATTGCCCTAGCCACATCAGCAGTCCTCATGCCTCCCTGCAGCATGCCTAATGCACGTTCACGCAGATGAGCAGGGACCCTGGGCATCTTTCTTTGGGTGTTTTTCACAGTCGGTAGACAAGTCACTTTAGTGTCCTGCGTTTTTAGAACTGTGACCTTAAATGCCTACTTTCTGTAAGCTGTTAAGGTCTTAACGACCATTCCACAGGTGCATGTTAATTAATTGATTATGGTTAATTGAACATGCATGGAAAACATTGTTTAAACCCTTTACAATGAAGATCTGTAAAGTTATTTGGATTTTTAAAACATTATTGTTGAAATACACAGTCCTGAAAAAGGGACGTTTCTTTTTTTGCTGAGTATATAAATTTATTTTCAACATTTTAAAATCACTTTGTCATTTAAATATAATTAAAACATCTCTTTGAACCTAACTATTACCTAACTGGTAAAGGATGTCGCCGAGTTGTCTCCGAACCATACTGGACATCTATATCTTGTCATGTCGATGCTCCCATATGAGGCTACCAGTGCCCAATGTCCTGCAATCACACACTTTTACAGGAATTGAAGGTCTGGAAAGGATGGATGGAAAAACCTTTTCAGAGCTGCAAAGGCCCCTAAACTCCCCATTCCCACTGTGATGAGCCAACACATGGAATCTGGGCAATTCTGTTTGCAGCAGACACAAGCAGAGACCTAACAGCAAGAAACCCACATGCTGGAGCATATTCTGGTGGCATTCAGTGAAAGACAGGAGCCAGTCCATCATAGGACCTGCGCACGCATGCACACACTGACCTATAGACAGTCCATATAACAAGAGCATCTTCTGGAATACAAGGTAAGAAAACTCTCAGACAGTGGCAGAGAATGAACAAACTCCACACTCACAAACACACAATCAGTATGTTAACGCTCACACACATTATCGGGTTAAGGTGAATAACCTTGTTAAGGAAGAAACATGGCTTCTTAAGTAATCTGGAGTTCTCTCTTGTCAAAATGCTGCAACGTCATTAAACACTGATTACCATACATACAAAAATAGGCATCACGTCTGTGACTGTTTTCTAAATGTTCAGTCAAATTGACGCTTGATTTACAGGTTTCTGTTACTGGTGTCGCACACGTGCGCATGGGAGGCAGCTAAAGGGCTTGAATGAGGGCGATTCTGAGCCAGACCAGGATGTAGCAGAGTGCACAGACTCTTTCTCGCTTTACTACAGGCCGTTCATGGGAAATTCCGCCTGGCCCTGATGACGTCAAGTCTGCTTCTGACCCCTTTGACGTCACTTCTGGTTCCGAGCTTATGGATGAAGACCCTTCCGGTTCCGACCCCCCTGATGTCATTTCCTATATTGGCCTTTAAAAGCTGCCACCTTTCCCCTATTCCCACAGTTCCATTTTGGACTCTGAATCCTCTGTGCTATGATTTTTTCCAATTTTGCAGCCGGGAAACAATATACGGGTGGCTGCCCCAAACATTGCTATGGCTCTTGGTCAAGTTTGTGACACTGGATTGCTCGCAGCACAATCTTTTTCTGTTTGGCTTTGCGACTGCGCCCTGTAAAGGAGTGGCGTACCGATACGTGTGCATCTGGCCTTAAACTCAGTGCTGGTTGAAAAACACCACAGGTATTTTTGCTTTAGTAAGAGAAGAATTACGTTAGGTTGCTTGTTACTTTAAAAAATTAAATTGGACCACAAAGCACGCTTTACTTTTAACGTGTTACCCTTATGCTCTTGAGATTGCGTTGCCGAGTTCAGCACTGTACGTTCACCTCATCAACATAAATGTAGAGATTTTTGAAATATACTGCGGCTGATTATTTCAGTCAGGAGAATGAATAATGTGATCGCTTGAACATTTGCTTCTGGAAATTTGTTTTGTGGATGCCTTTTACCCGTGGCTGCTGTGCAAAGCAAATAACATATACAGGCTGACAGAGTGCAACTGACACGCACAGAATACAAAATCCTTAACAGTAACCCAATTAAGGGTTTAAATGGCCACATAACCACCTCTGGTAATTAGGGTTTTCAATGGCTAATAACCTGATTTCTCCAACAAGAATAAGGGTTTCCATGGCTTTTAAATAAAGATTTCTGTGGAAATGCACCTAGTGACTCTTCATGAGGTTCAGACTCAGTATAGCCACTTTTCCACTGCATAGTACGGCACGACACGGTTCAGTTCAGCTCACTTTTGCGGGGCTTTCCACTGGGAACAGTACCTGGTACCTGGTCCTTTTTTTAGTACCACCTCAGCCGAGGTTCCAAGCGTGCCGAACCGTTACCAAAATGTGACGTGTAAACTCTGCTGGTCACTGATTGGCCGGAGAAAATCGTCATTACTGCGTCACTGGCTATTCTTTTCTTTAAAGGTACAGACACGCGGAAGTTTCGAAAGTTCTCCAGCCACTGAGTGTTTGTAAAACCGGGAACAATCACATCCCACCACTCTGAAGCACGGTTAAATGTCCAAACAGATGGTCTGTTGGCGACTTTTTGCAAAATGTGGAAGATCTGTAATATACAGAATCAGCATTTTAATGTTACACTGGCAGTTAAGTTCATTTTATGCTTTGCAACAGTGATAAAAGTTAGCTAGTGATGTGCTTTTTTTAGATGCTTAACCTTGCACGTCATCGAGCTAAAGTGTTGTCGTTGTCTGCGTGTTGTTGTAAAAGTTCCACGGTGTCACGGCAGTAGAGGCGGCGCAACTATAACGGCACGTGAATAATCCCGCCCACTCTAAAGCGGTACTAAACTGCAGTCGAAACGCAAACCGAGCTGAACCGAACCAAGGTGAGCTGTACTGAACCGTGCTGTGCCGTACTATGCAGTGGAAAAGCGGCTTATGTGTCCAGATCCATAAGGCAGTAGTACGACCAATGCCCCACACTGCTAAATATTCCAAATGGCTAATAGTTTCTTCCCATCTATTCTAGTTGGCCCCATAGACTAAAGAGCTTCTTCAGAAACATCTTTCCAGTACAGGTAGTTGACTTACAACCATTCGACTTACGACCGCTACCGCGACTCACAGGCAAATGACGGTTTTTGCCACGCCAGCTCCATACGCTGTGACTCATTCATCTCGATCTCGGTTTATTACCTGCAGTGGTTTCAAGTGTATGTTCAATTCATCACAATAACTATTCATAGTGGCTCTAAAATCCGTACTGACCCCTACTCTCTCTTCTGTTTCTTTTTCTAGTTTCTTTGTGGTGGCGGCCTGCGCCACCACCACCCCTACTCAAAGCATCATGATGCACCAACGTTGATGGACTGAAAGCCAGAAGTCTACGTGACCATCATCATCAGGTCCTTCCATGAAAACCCTAAATACAAAGAGGACTGTTTGACTTATGTTAGGTAGATTGCCCAGAGAGGACTGGGTGGTCTCGTGGTCTGGAACCCCTACAGATTTTATTTTTTTTCTCCAGCTTTTGGAGTTTTTTTTGTTTTTTCTGTCCACCCTGGCCATCGGACCTTACTTATTCTATGTTAATTAATGTTGACTTATGTTTATTTTTAATTGTGTCTTCTATTTTTGTATTCATTTTGTAAAGCGCTTTGAGCTACATTTTTTTGTATGAAAATGTGCTATATAAATAAATGTTGATTGATTCAAATACGTTCAGTTACATTTGTCTTACAATTACAGGAAAAAGGGGCAATTGGTCTCAACACAAAAACGAAGCTGATCAAGCAGTATGGAGAGAGGAAAGAAAGCGAATGCGATTGCCGGTGACTTTAAGTCATCCCATTGTAACCGGTGCTCAGGACACATGCTGTACTGCTGTGCTTTGGCTTTGAATCCGGTTAACCTCCGAAGATAGTGCGCTGTGCCTCACGATATGCTGCTTCAATGCAAACTGCCACAAAGAGGTAAAACAACCACACTGAACTGCTTTATCCGTTAATGTTTATTATCAACAAGCTGTAATGTTAAAACAGAAAGCACATGAGTGCTCAAACTCTGCCGATACAATTCCTCCTCTCACAGTTAACACAATGGATACTGGGAGAGACTCACACAGACGACGTAACACAGATAAAGAAAGGATTGGCGAAGCTGTTCAAGGTTCGGCACCCATGCAAGCAACAGTAAAAGAAACAAAAAAAATATTTTACAAAAAAAAAAGATGATAGAAAACCTACACAATGTGCTAAGAATGATGAACAAGGATATAAAAACAAATATGACTTAAGGGACTTATTATACTGTAATACACATACGGTCAGGTGTGAATACATATACCGTTCTGTCTTATGCACAGATCAATGTATGACTGGTCCGTCAGACTCGAATGTGGTTGTGGCGGAGTGGTGGCTCTGAGGCTAGGGATCTGCACTGGCAATCGGAAGGTTGCCGGTTCGAATCCCGTAAATGCCAAAAGGGTCTCTGCTCTGTTGGGCCCTTAACCTGCAATTGCGGAGCGCTTTGAGTAGTCAGAAAAGCGCTATATAAATGCAAAGAATTAATTAAGTCGATGACAACCTGTATTGCCGTTTCCCCAAAGTCTGTACATTTTCCATTATCAAGAGGAGTCACCATTTAACCAGACAGGACTAGCTTACCGTTGGTCATCATCAGTGAAACTGTCTTTACATGACAATACCTGTGGAAAGCATGTTGACAAAATTAAGAGTAGCAAAGTGTCCAAATGGTAATGTGCAGGAAGCTTGTCGTCTATGGTCTAAGAGAAAATATCCCTGTCATGTTTAGAAATAAGTGACAGATGTGCACAAAGAGCAGAATAAATGTTAAACTGCTGCAGGAAGCAATCACAGGAGAGAGTAAAGAGTACAACTTACTACAACAGAAAACGACACACGGAAATGTGAACAGATATGCAGAGTGCCAGGTATAAAAATCTGTTTTCAGCATAAACAAAAAGTAGAAGCACAAGTGTTACATTTATTATTTAAAGGGTCATACTCCATAAACCACAAATCACTTAAGGACAGGCTGAAAGCCTAAAAGTTGATAACCTTACCAAAATTCTCAGCATATAGTGTTTCAAATAAGCCGGCTCTAAGCCAAATATGACAAGCAGGTAGGCAACTTTAAGCTGCGTTGCATTAGCAGGACAGTACTAACCAGAAGTCCTGTCAGCAGGTATTCATACAGCTCATCACAAAAGCTGAAAAAAAGGCCTTAAGGAGGAGGTCTTGAGACACTGAAATCTGTCAGCCACCATTGGTTTTTAATCAGGGCAGCAAAGTCTAGTAGCTAAGGCACTGAACATTAAAATGAAAAGATCTGTGTCTTAACTTCACCACCAGCATACTGGGAAGCCACTGGCAAAACACAACTTCCCTGGGCTCAAAATGAGCACACAGATTTGTATTGTTATATACAGCACTGTACAAGGGTACATAAAACCTGCTGTCCTGCTATTTAGCCATTAATATGCTGCCATGCACAAGTATCTCAACACTCCACAAACTCTCCGACTTCCAGAATGACTGTGTATTGAAGCAGATGAGATATCAGGGAATGTTTACGGAATAAAAGTTCACATGCAAAGCTGACGCATATTTCCGAACCCACAGAAGATACTGGTGGAAACTGAGAAAACAGAGTAAATAGTTTATTTAAACACATCAAATTGCCTCTAAACTGTGTGACTTTAATGAAACCCAGAAGGCACTGCAAAAGCAATGGGCACCTACTTTGATGACTTAGTGCTGAACTAATCTACCAAATTTAGAAACATTCTACACACTCGCCCTTACCAGTCCTGGAAAGAAAACAATTGTGGATTTTATGTTTAAGATTAACATACATTTATCTCTATCTATATTTCTATATCTATTTAGATATTTCTATATATGTATCTACGTCTTCTGGCTCTCAGAGATGAGAGAAGATACAAGATATGTAGCAAAATGCCATCTTTGTTCTATCAGACGGTCGTTGCCAGTGTCCTCTTTTTTTGCTGCTCTTTGTTTTGGAGGCAGAATGACAGATAAGAACGCTAAGAGGCTGGACAAGCTGGTGAAGAAGGGTGGCTCGGTGCTGGGCAGGACTGTGGACTCACTGGGAATTGTGATGGGAGGGTGTATTTATGTTTGCTCGCCTTGCTTTTATAATAATCTTTAACAATGATGCGTGTGAGCTACTGGATGCCTCCATTTCCCTGAGGGGATGAATAAAGTATCCATCGAAATGAAACACTTTACCTTTAAACTTTTCAAATTTTTGTTGGGGACCCTCATGCCTTGAGAGTTGGTTCCAAGCTGTATTAACTTCCTTTCCTGAATGTGCAATTGCACCATAAAAGTGAGTTTTAAAGTATTGCAGAGAAGGGGTAGCAAGCATGACAAAATTACCTTCAAGCTAGAAAACCATCTCTTTTAATACAAATAAAGCTAAAGTATCAAAGCCTCCCCAGGATGGGGGTTTTATATTTACACACACACTGCATTTATATATATATATATATATATATATATATATATATATATATATATATAATATGGTAGGTCCTCCTGCGTGGAGTCTGCATGTTCTCCCTGTGTCTGCGTGGGTTTCCTCCCACAGTCCAAAGACATGCTGGTTATGTGGATTGACGATTCTAAATTGACCCTAGTGTGTGTGTGTTTGGTGTGTGGATGTGTTTGTGTGTGTCCTGCGGTGGGTTGGCACCCTGCCCAGGATTGGTTCCTGCCTTGTGCCCTGTGTTGGCTGGGATTGGCTCCAGCAGACCCCCGTGACCCTGTGTTCGGATTCAGTGGGTTGGAAAATGGATGGATGGATATATATATATATATATATATATATATATATATATATATATATATATATATATATATATATATATATATATATATACACACACACACATACAGTACTGTGCAAATATTTTAGGCAGGTGTGAAAAAATGCTGTAAACAAAGAATTCTTTCAACAATGGAAGTGTTAATCATTTATATTCATCAGTCAACAAAATGCAGTGAATGAACAAAAGACAAATCTAAATCAAATCGATATTTGGTGTGACCACCCTTTGCCTTCAACACAGCATCAGTTCTTCTAGGTACCCTTGCACACAGTTTTTGAAGGAACTCGGCTGGTAGGTTTTTCCAAACATCTTGGAGAACTAACCACAGATCTTCTGTGGATGGTGGCTTTCTCACATCCTTCTGGCTCTTCATGTAATCCCAGACACACTCGATGATGTTGAGATCAGGGCTCTGTGGGGGCCATACCATCACTTCCAGGTTCTTCTTTACGCTGAAGATAGTTCTTAATGACTTTGGCTGTATGTTTGGGGTCGTTGACCTGCTGCAGAATAAATTTGGGGCCAATCATACGCCTCCCTGATGGTATTGCATGATGGATAAGTATCTGCCTGTATTTCTCAGCATTGAGAACACTATTAATCCTGACCAAATCTCCAACTCCATTTGCAGAAATGCAGCCCCAAACGTTCAAGGAACCTCCACCATGCTTCACTGTTGCTGCAGACGCTCATTATTGTACCGCTCTCCAGCCCTACGACAAACAAACTGCCTTCTGCTACAGCCAAATATTTCAAATTTTGACTTCAGTCCAGAGCACCTGCTGCCATTTTTCTGCACCCCACTTCCTATGTTTTCGTGCATACTTGAGTCGCTTGGCCTTGTTTTCACGTCGGAAGTATGGCTTTTTGGCTGCAACTCTTCCATGAAGACCACTTCTGGCCAGACTTCTCCGGACAGTAGATGGGTGTACATGGGCCCCACTGGTTTCTGCCAGTTCAGAGCTAATGGCACTGCTGGACATCTTCCGATTTCGAAGGGTAACAAGCTTGATGTGTCTTTCATCTGCTGCACTAAGTTTCCTTGGCCGACCACTGCGTCTATGATCCTCAACGCTGCCCGTTTCTTTGTGCTTCTTCAAAAGAGCTTGAACAGCACGTCTTGAAACCCCAGTCTGCTTTGAAATCTTTGTCTGGGAGAGACCTTGCTGATGCGGTATAACTACCTTGTGTCTTGTTGCTGTGCTCAATCTTGCCATGACATGAAACTGTCTTCATGAAACAGCATTTTTTCACACCTGCCTAAAACTTAAGAAAGACAGAAGTTCTGAGGAAAGGTAATAATACTTGCTGAGCGTGGCACCAGAGAGTGGCAGCATGTTGCATTTTGATTAGCATGTGCCAAGTAAGAAATCCACAGTGCTCAGTACATTCGACAATACTGACACTATGACCTGCTACACTAGCAACCAAGAAGTTCAGGGTGAAGTGTCTCATTTGTCCAAAGTACAATGAAACTCTTACATACATGTATCCCACAGACTAATGACCGTAGGGCACCATCCTTTTCAACAGATAGGCCTTATTTTTACTGCTGCACTGGCAAGTGTGGTGTAGTGGTTAAGGCATTGGACTTCAAACCCTGATGATGTGGGTTCAAATATCGCTATTGATATTGTGTGACCATGAGCAAGACACTTGACCTGCCTGTGCTCCAATTGATGATAAATATAATGTTCTAAGTAGCCTTGGATAAAAGCATCCGCCAAATAAGTAAATGTACAGTAAATGTGTTCCAGTAACCCCAAAGTGGATTATGTATGTTCTGACCGTATACTACATACAGTGGGATGCAAAAGTTTGGGCAACCTTGTTAATAGTCCTTATTTCCCTGTATAAATCGTTGGTTGTCACGATAAAAAATGACAGTTAAATATACCATATAGGAGACACACACAGTGATATTTGAGAAGTGAAATTAAGTTTATTGGATTTACAGAAAGTGTGCAATAATTGTTCAAACAAAATCAGGCAGGTGCATAAATTTGGGCACCGTTGTCATTTTATTGATTCCAAAACTTTTAGAACTAATTATTGGAACTCAAATTGGCTTGGTAAGCTCAGTGACCCCTGACCTACATACACAGGTGAATCCGAGTATTTAAGGGGGTCAATTGTAAGTTTAATGTTCTCTGAAGAGTAGCAACATGGGGGTCACAAAACAACTCTCAAATGACCTGAAGACAAAGATTGTTCACCATCATGGTTTAGGGAAAGGATACAGAAAGCTGTCCCAGAGATTGAAGCTGTCTGTTTCCACAGTTAGGAACATATTGAGGAAATGGAAGACCACAGGCTCAGTTCAAGTTAAGGCTCAAGTGGCAGACCAAGAAAGATTTCGGATAGACAGAAGCGACGAATGGTGAGAACAGTCAGAGTCAACCCACAGACCAGCACCAAAGACCTACAACATCATCTTGCAGCAGATGGAGTCACTGTGCATCGTTCAACCATTCGCGACTTTACACAAGGAGATGCTGTATGCGAGAGTGATGCAGAGGAAGCACAAACAGAGCCGCTTGAGGTCTGCTCAAGCACATTTGGACAAGCCAGCTTCATTTTGGAATAAGGTGCTGTGGACTGATGAAACTAAAATTGAGTTATTTGGGCATAACAAGGGCGTTATGCATGGAGGAAAAAGAACACAGCATTCCAAGAAAAACACCTGCTACCTACAGTAAAATATGGTGGTGGTTCCATCATGCTGTGGGGCTGTGTGGCCAGTGCAGGGACTGGGAATCTTGTCAAAGTTGAGGGACGCATGGATTCCACTCAGTATCAGCAGATTCTGGAGACCAATGTCCAGGAATCAGTGACAAAGCTGAAGCTGCCGGGCTGGATCTTTCAACAAGACAACGACCCGAAACACTGCTCAAAATCCACTAAGGCATTCATGCAGAGGAACAAGTACAACGTTCTGGAATGGCCATCTCAGTCCCCAGACCTGAATATAATTGAAAATCTGTGGTGTGAGTTAAAGAGAGCTGTCCATGCTCGGAAGCCATCAAACCTGAATGAACTAGAGATGTTTTGTAAAGAGGAATGGTCCAAAATACCTTCAACCACAATCCAGACTCTCATTGGAACCTACAGGAAGCGTTTAGAGGCTGTAATTTCTGCAAAAGGCGGATCTACTAAATATTGATTTCATTTCTTTTTTGTGGTGCCCAAATTTATGCACCTGCCTGATTTTGTTTGAACAATTATTGCACACTTTCTGTAAATCCAATAAACTTCATTTCACTTCTCAAATCTCACTGTGTGTGTCTCCTATATCATATATTTAACTGACATTTTTTATCGTAACAACCAACGATTTATACAGGAAAATAATGACTATTAACAAGGTTGCCCAAACTTTTGCATCACACTGTACAATTAAAAAGACTGTGATGCTTACATTTGAAGTCTAAGAGAAGCCCGTTTTACTCTATTGTTCTAAAGTAACTTTTAAACAAACACATTAAGAAAATAACTTGAGTTTAGGATGATAAATAAACTAAGATCATGCTGACTGCATCACAGTCATCCATTCATTACTGGATTCTCTTTTTTTTTTTTATCAAAAGCAATGAAGAGGTAGAACGCATGCTGGAAGTTTGGCCAAGCTATTAAGTGACAGCCAGCTCTTTTTCAATGAAGATCCTCTCTATTTTGCTTGGTACAAATTCTGTTATTGTGCTGTGAAGGGTAATATATAAAATAGCTACATATTAACACACACTCACATGCTCACAGAGGGCCAGTTCTGAAGTGGGCAGGTAACCTAAGCAGCATATTCTTGGGATGTTGGAGAAAAATCAAAAACAGTGACAAGAACAAGTGGGTACTTGAAGCTGCGAGATTGCAGCCCTGAATGCTACGTCCACTTGGACCAAACCTACATTAGAGAAAACACAGCATCTGGAGAAAACTCTCGTAACACTGAGCAGGCCTCATCTTAAACACTAACACCTTCAATCAAAACCTCTTAATCTCAAATCTAAATTACCGAAAACCATCTACAAAAATCACAAGTGCTCCATACAAGTGGAGTGCAGAAGTGCCAAAATGAAACATTATAAAGTGTCACCTATTGTAAGCTCTGAAACAAACACACTTAACAAAGCAACCCAGATACAAGAAGATGCAGCAATGCTGTGTAAGCACCTCGGCGTGCACTCAAAGTGTAACTGAAGCTGAATGTCAAAAGATGTGTGCAGGAGATGGAGAAGGCCTCGAGAGCCTCAAGTCCTTAGCTGTCAACTGAGATGGATTTGACGCCATTTGACTCATCATTTAGACCAGCTCCATTAAGTCAATGGCCTGCCCTAGCATTTTCTCAAGTCCTGTGTTTCACAGCCTTTATTTTTGACATCTTCATGGAGTGCTTCCTCAGCCCTCTTTGAGTTGTTCAGTTTTTTGTATTTTTTTTTTTCTTTTTCTTAACCTGCTCCTCAGTTCAATTTGACCGACTGATGTAGTGGGCTTTTCCAGGGTCGCCATTTTTTTTTCCGGCTGTCCATCTCATATATTTGCAAACAACAATGACGACATGTCTGTTCATGCTAGCGCTAGTTCTCTGCATTCAATTACACTCGTCTTAACCAGTTAAGTGAAAGACGGTCACACTATCGGGTAATAAGGATTCAGGTAACAGTAGCATAGGGATAGGAGTTAAGTGGTACACCAGATAAGCCAATTTGCGTTTTCTCTTAATTAATATGAAGTTCTGTATTTTATTAAATTCTTGATTATCATGGCACTGGAGGGTAGCGAAGTATTGCATGTTGGTTTAAATGAGCGATCAGAATTTCACTGAATCTGCACACATAACAATACTATTAGTACGGTTACCACACCCAGCTAAGGAGGGCAACACGCAAGAAACATTTACAGGATGATGAGGTGACCTCATGCCGGCATGACTAAGGGTTATGTGACAGTCAAGTTACAGATCTCAGTTGTACAGATGTTTTCCCTGCATTTATTATAGTTTTGTTTGGGTGGCTGCCATCTGTCCCGTTGGTTGCTAGATGATATGACCCCCCAGTATCATACTACTACTGTAAGGGGTGCGGGTTTACATCTATGACACCATGTGATGACAGCAGTGCAAATCTGTGAGTCACTCAAGCAGCATCCTGGGTCCAGCTGTGCAAAGATCACTACTCGGTTATGCTAAGAATGTTTCCAAACCATGCAATGAACATCCAAAAGTGGCACCTTCTATGGTCCACTTCCAATTCATTTCCCCTTAAAATGGGATCTAAAGCAAAGGCAGCTAAACATGAAACAATTATGGATAGTTCCATACCTTACGAACATCTCATCCATCCAGTATCCAACCTGCTATATCCTAACTACAGGGTCACGGAGGTCTGCTGGAGACAATCCCAGCCAACACAGGGTGCAAGGCAGGAAACAAACCCCGGGCAGGGCACCAGCCCACCACAGCTTACGAACATTCATTGTACTTCATAAGTACGCTTATTACATTTCTTTATAAATAGCATCCCCAAAACTGGAGTACTCATGTCCAGTCAACCCAAGGCCATTTTGGGTTTAGTACCCTAAACAGCTTAGATATAACCGTGTTATACCCATATACGGGCATCTGGTGACGACACTTGAAAGCAACGCGTATATAAAGACACTCGCTTAAAAGATGGGGGCCAACTGAACTTCCATCGCTCCCCTCTAAATCTGACCTGAAAGGCTGATGAGGAGAAATAACAAAAATCTTGCTTGGCTCACTGGGAAGCAGATTTGGGTGCTCTAGCTACATTTTTATTTTTTAAATTTTGATACTTTGTTCATTCCCAAGTGGAAATTGTCTTTTTGCACGACCTTTCATGCACAGGGACTGCCACTGTACAGCGCCCCCGATGCAGTCTTTAGGTTAAGGCCCAATGGAGTAAGATCCCTTCTGGCAGCAGTGGGATTTGAACCGGCAACATCCCAGATACCGTTCCTCCGATTTGTACAAATATCCCCAACTCTCATTTTCAAAATCTACTTTGCACAGGATAACATCACGGGGAACGACGGTCTCTTTTAATGGAATCAGGACCAGGAGAAGAACCAACCCTGGGGGGAAAAAAAAAATGGTGGGGCCAAAACACACATTTTCACCTTCCCAAAGTGGGTGAACTGAAAATCGGCAAACGTTTTCAGCACTAGCAAGTTCTCAAATGTAGGGTACCATTAAATTTACTGTATTTTGGGTTGCGAGGAGGAAATTGGAGCCTAAAAGAGCAAAAAACAGAAAGGAGGAAGATAAAACCTTCAAGAATGGGAAACCAATCCACTATGAGAGGTGCAAACACACAAAGAAACGCATTAGGGCAACTAAGAGCTCCTAATAAATTAAACATACATCGTGATTGAAACATAGAGCCATGCGGTTTTGGGAAATCCATGAAAATATGGCAACACTACATAAAGAAAGAGCATGCCAATGGAAAAGGAAACCAGGAGGAAAATACTACTCACTATGACACCTCATTACTCCAAATAAAATAAATATAAGCAAGGCAGCATGAAGCGTATCATTTACCAGACAAAAATACAAAAAAAAAATCAGGCGAGCAACATAAAAACGCATATGTGTTTGGATTCTGAGGTCTGTCAAGTACAAATTCATAAAGTCATCCTCTAAAAGCTCCTGCTCCTCCGCCACCTCCACCACCAGCACACTTTATTTTCCTTCTCTCTATCTGAAGAAAATCCTGACAGAAAATCTTTGCTTTCGGATATCACCTCTTTTCTCTGCGGCTCAGTTCATTTCAACCAAGCAAGAACAGTTGTGTGCGAGATGGAGAATTGGAATCGATAACGCCTTGCAATTTGCCCATTAAACAGGGGGAGGACACCGTGAAGATTAAAAAAGAAAATGTAGTGTTATTTGGCCTGGGGAGCCAGCTGCCCCTGGGAAATCATTTGCCCCCACATCTCTCGAGATCCCATGGCAAATTAATGAGGATTAGGCTTCCAACAGAAAACTCAGAAAAAAAAAAGGAAGAACATTTGGGAAGGGGAGTTGTGTGAAATAAAGTGGGGGGCTTGCGCATTTCAGTAACGACGCTTGATCCCATCTCTGGCATCTCAAAAATCCTCACCTACAATTAAGTGGCAGCATTTTCAAAAATGAAACAAGCTACCGATCTTTGAGTCTTTTACAATTTTGCACTTTTGTTCCCCCATGAAGAGATATTGCTAATAAAACAAAAATATAAGGATAAAAAATATTAAAAAAAGGGAGAGCTGAAAATCAATGAGACTTAAAGCGCATAGCTTCCTAGCATACTTTCTGAGGACAACACAATTAAATGTTAGTTCATAGCCCGGTTTCGTATCCCGGAGTGGTCCAAGTACCAAGATGGAGGTATGACAACAGTAGCATTACAGGACCTGAAAAGGCTTCTCATGTAGCTTCATACACTTGATCAGCACTGCACCACTCTCATACTCTCTCTATGGAGCAGACTTGGTTCAGACACACAAAGCACAATGTTCTCCATATTTCATAGAAATAAAAATAACCGCCAAATTCCAAAATGTCATCACAGTTAGACAAACAAATTAAACTGATGGATGATGCAATTTGCTTAATTTTACTCTGTGGGGGAAAAAAAAAATGTGATAAATGCCAACCAATAATAAAACTAATCTAACTTCACATCATTCGACGTTCCACGAAGCCCAGCAAAAATGAAATACCAGAGTCCACCCCACACACCAGCAAACAATCCACCATGGTGCTCCTCACATGAAGGAGAAGATTACAAAAAGAATCATCTTGGGCCAATTCAGTTTTGTCAGCATGAGCATCGCATCACTCGGGTGCATCTTCCTGGGATGGTGTCCATATGAAACACCCACCAACCTGAACTTAAGTGTGGTTCTGTCCGGCATCATTTGAATGAAGGAAACTTTTTTTTTTTTGTTTAATTCAAGCACCATTCCTAAATACATGCGACAGTCCAGTGTGGCTCAACACTTCAGGATCCTCCTGAAACTGCTGAGGATAAGCCAAATCAAGTGAGGGGACACACACTCAAGCAAGGGGTTGGTGTCGGTGACTTTACGAAATTTTATTTACAAAAACAGAACCACCAACCAGGGTTCTAAAGTGCAGTGGAAGCTCTTCATTCAATAAATAATGCAGAATAAAACCATGCGATAGGGTGGAACTTATAATGATCACATTTTTATGGGAGCATTCATTCCATTCACTATACTTATACTTTTGTCTCAACTCTGGATCCACTTCACTGATGCCTTGCGTGATACGTTACACTAAATTAACTCTCCTTGCTTCTTCTTTTGAAGAGGCAGGGGTCTATAAAGACACTTGCATTCTGTCCCGAAACACATGAAGTCTAGTAGGCCTCTAATTAACTCGAATATGCGGGCGTCTCACAACGCAGTCATTCTGGAGCACAATGAAAATGTTTGCAGAAGCATAAGTTTGCAATTTAAATGTTTAATAAAAACAAAAGTGCCTTTACTGAAAACTATTTTACGTTAATCTTAACCCTTTTTTCTTTTAACTGGTAATGGCTGGTAGGCACATTACCACAAAACACTATATCAGACAGACAGACAGACATAGATATGAAAGGCACTATATGAGAGAGCAATACTATGTAATAGACACACACTATATGATAAAACGGACAGATACTATGATAGATATACTGATAGACAGGAAAGGCAGTATAATAGACAGACAGACACTATATAACAGACAAACAGGCACTATATAATAGAGAGAGAGACACAGACAGAGACTATATGACAGTATGTTTCTATCTATAATATAGTCTGTCTCTCTCTCTCTCTGTCCATTATATAGTGTCTGTCTGTCTGTCTATTATATTGCCTTTCCTGTCTATTGGTTATACCTATTATAGTATCTATCTGTTTTATCAAATAGTGTCTATCTATTACATAGAAACAGAGAGAGAGAAATACTATGTGATAGATAGATACTATGATAGATAGACCGATAGACAGGAAAGGCACTATAACAGATAGAGGCTATATGATAGATAGATAGAAACAAAGAGAGAGAGAGATACTATCTATCATATAGTCTCTATCTCTCTCTCTCTGTCTATTATACGGCGTCTGTTTGTCTGTTATATAGTGTCTGTCTATTATACCGCCTTTCCTGTCTATCAGTATATCTATCATAGTATCTATCTGTTTCATCATATAGTGTCTATATATTACATAGAAACAGAGAGACAGGAAAGGCACTATAATAGACAGACAGACACTATATAACAGACAAACAGGCACTATATAATAGAGAGAGAGACAGATAGACAGAGACTATATGACAGTATGTTTCTATCTATAATATAGTCTCTGTCTCTCTCTCTATTATATAGTGCCTGTTTGTCTGTTATATAGTGTCTGTCTATTATAGTGCCTTTCCTGTCTATTGGTTATACCTATTATAGTATATGTTTTATCATATAGTGTCTATATATTACATAGAAACAAAGAGAGAGAAATACTATCTATCATACAGTCTCTGTCTGTTATAGTGCCTTTCCTGTCTATCGGTATATCTATCATAGTATCTATCACATAGTATTTCTCTCTCTCTGTTTCTATCTATCATATAGTCTCTGTCTGTCTCTCTCTCTCTCTGTTTATTATACAGCGCCTGATGGTCTATTATATAGTGTCTGTCTATTATACTGCCTTTCCTGTCTATCAGTATATCTATCATAGTATCTATCTGTTTTATCATATAGTGTCTATATATTACATAGAAATAAAGAGACAGGAAAGGCACTATAACAGACAGAGACAATATGATAGATAGAAACGGAGAGAGAAATACTATGTAATATATAGACACTATATGATAAAACAGATAGACAGGCACTATATAATAGATGCTATATAACAGACAGACAGGAATAGCACAATATAACAGATAGATAGACAGATTGTTAGATCTATAGTGTATCCAAGTGGATTCATAACGTAATCAGACTCCCCTCACTTTTTTCACATTTTGAATTTTGCTGCCTTTTGCTAAAATAATTTAAACTAGCCAACCTGCGGCGTACCACACGCTGCATAATCAGGCCGGATTTTTAATGATTTTTAAGCACAGGGAGAAAATTAACATTTGAAAAATTGGCAATGTAATAAATCAGCAAGAAAAGCAACATTGTAACAATGCACGGAATGAACCAACACACAATCGTCCGTGACTGAAAACTGGTGGACCGCCATCGCTCATGTGCCCACCTCCAACTCGTCACTCGAGTCGCTGTCGTCTTTGCACAGTCCAGATGCGCCTGTGACTCACGTAGACTTTCCGTGTTCCTGCAGGAGCATCAAAGAAGACGCACAATGCGAATTGCTGTATGTAGCGTGTAAAACAGTTTGCTATGGTGCACGCGGTCGTGCGTCGTAACCAAAAACTCGTTTTTTAAAGACTGCTTACTTCATTGTGTTTTAAGTTCAGTTGTAAAGGATTGTTTTAAGGATCCTATGGGATACCCCTCGCAAACCATTTTACACGCTGCATATGGCGATTCACCTCCGGCGTGGCTCCTTCCTGCGTGCGCCATAGGTGTCTTAGTGAATCCACGCCCCTTCCGGTGTGCTTTCCATGGGTGTCTTGCCTTTGTGAATTATATATCTATATAGATTATTTTATCTCCACATAAATACATAACACTTCGAGCAAAAAAAAAAAAATTACATTTTTTTTTTCAAATGCATTAAAAATAAACTAAGATATCCCACTGGCACAAGTATTCAGACCCTTTGCTATGACACTTGAAATTTGGCTCAAGTGCAGCACGTTTTATTGATCATCACTTAGATGCTTTTACACCTTGTTTGGAGCCCACCGGTGGTCAATTCAATTCACTGGACATTATTAGAAAAAGGCATGGGACTGTGCCGAGTCAAATACATTATTATAGCAGAACATTAAACAGTAAATGTATTGAAAACATCACATGGAAAAACTCATGACTGGCCACTTGTCTAAATAAATATGCCAGCACTAAGATCAGCAGCGCAGCTCTAACCAGAGTACAAAGTTGGCTTTCCTTGTGTAAATGGGGGGGGGAAAATTGAAGTAAAACAAAATAAGCCTTCATAATCCAATTTAAGGTCGCAAGTGGTTTAAGATTATTTTTGCTGGACAAAACTTGGTCATGACATCATAGAGCTCACTCACACGTTAGGTTGACTGGCAAATCTAAATGTATCCCATCATCTCTGTCGTAGTATTAAAAAAAATAAAAATAAAAGTACCACCTTAGGATGGAACTACGTGGACACAAATAGAATGTGAAAACTCCAAGCAAACGGCAACTAGGATCAGGATTGGGACAGTGAGACAAAAGCATGAACCACAGCGGTCGCATGTCCCAATACTCAAGGAAGAGTCAAGCCCCTTAAAGTTGCACTTCACTCTCCTCCAGAGCAACATGCCTCAGGTTTCAAATCAGACCCCCTGCTCATGATGTAAACTGATGAGACTATAAGTATTAATATATAAAATGAGGAAACTGGGACTGTTTTTGTAGCCAATGTGGCATGGATCATCCATACCCAAAATTTCTGTCTCTACTTTTCCTCATCGCTGGCCTGTGGCTGACATGCTCGATTTGCAGAGAGACTTGACATCTGTTCGGGGTCTTTCTTTTAGAAATCAGATCGGTTCACCAAATAATTCCCAATGGAAATCGCCCCTCCTGCTTTTCTCTTCCTTCTTCCAGTAGACATCTGACACCATAGCAGTGCAGGGCAAACGCGGAGGGCACACGCCTCTGGCCTCTTAATCATTAGCATATCAAAGCCCCAAGCCTAAGGTTTACAATTAATACTTTAAAAATAGTTTAATCAATTATGCTTAAAAAAAAAAAAAAAAAAAAAACAGATAAAGGCTACATTTTACAAACCAGATCAACACTCAGGAAGAAAACTTTCAACTAAGGAAGGTACAAAGCACTGGCATGTGATTAATAAACAAATATATATATATATATATATATATATATATATATATATATATATATATATATATATATATATATATATATATATATATATATATATAAAGAAGAGAATAAAGAATAAAATATTGAATGAAAGGGAGAACAAATGCAAACAAATTTGGGAAAGAGATTTTATTTTCACGTTCACAATTTACGTTACTGCTGTGATAAACGCCAATCTGTGCCCTTTAATCAACAGTACAAAAAAATCAAAGGCACCCTGAAGGAATCACATGGCTGCATTGAGTCACAATGCAGTCAGGAGACCGAATCCATGGCACTCTTAGCTTAGCTTCCAGCATTGTTGGGAAGGGGGTACAATAGAAGAAGAAAAAAAAAAAAAAGGTGGTCCTACAATGGCAAACAGGCATGCTAGTCTGTATAGGCCACAGAAGGCAAGTCATTTACAGCGGATACAACCCACGTTGTTGAAAATCTTGCTGGATAATCCAAATATCTGCTGTCAGCGCTCAGGTTTGGTTTTTATTTAGTTATACAAAAAATGTAAAAGTTGTCTACTTTGGTGTCAGCTACACTACCGAAAATGCGATATGTTTAATCATCTTTTCTCTTATTTAGTAGTACCAAGAGAGGTTAGTGAGAGCACTAAAACTTGAGAAATGTATAGGAAAGAGTACCACTCATACCCACTGCCTTAATATCAAAGGGTAAAGCAGTCTGTTCATGGGGGGGAAACTTCAAAATAAAGCAAGAAGGGCATGTTTACTTAATGTCTAGCTGTACAAACACAGTTAAAACACGACTCTTACTACTAGGATTTCTAATAAATCATCTCTGCTCCAAATGACAGCAGTGGGTTTGCCTTAATCTTTTATTCTGTGCTGGCTCCCCAAAAAAGCTACATAGAAGTACTACACACCTTAAAATAAGAGGAAATGCTGTCAAAGTTTGCAAGCCAAAGGGTGACATCTTCTCATAAACTCTCTATCCTACACAAACTTTCAATTTAGAAGATATTTTTGGGCAGGACTGTGGGCTCGCTGGGAATTGTGGTGGAAAGGTGTATGGGGAAGAAGGTATAGGTCATCCTTGACAACAGCAGTCACGCTCTCCACAACATTTTGGTGGGTCGGAGATGTAGCAGTCATCTTCTCTCACTGCGCTGTTGAACAGAACGCTTTAGAAGATCATTTGTTCCTACTGTCGTGAGTTTTTATAACGCTATTGTCAATTCAAGTCATTCATGACCTGGTCATCAATCTATATTAACAACTGACCCGTTTGTACATTTTATTTATTTATACATTTATTGCCTTGTTTTTATAATAAGTTTAAACAATTTTACTGATGTGTTTGAGCAACTGGACGCCTGAATTTCCCTGAGGGGATGATTAAAGTATTTATCTATCTAATTGATTTTATGAAAAGTCTTCGGCTACGTTCGAATCACCAGGCTGACTCAAATCAGATTTTTTCACCTTAATGTGACACAAATCAAATGTTTCTAGGGCTGTATGGACACAGAAATCTGATCTTTTCAAATCAGGTTTGAGTCACTTTCAAATGTGGTCCTAAATCGGATACATATCTGAGTCATGGCCATGCAACATGAATGGGAATGGTCAGATTGGAATTCAAGTGTTTGGTTATTTTTTTTTTTTTTTGCCCATACGCATGGGCTGAGTTCTGCCAGATATGCACACAGTAGGTATTGGTGCGTCCATTTTGTCAGTTTTCAATATCACAAGTCTTCTCAGAAAGATGAAGTTTTTTGTTGTTGATGATGCGGACGACCTGTGCTCAGTCGTATCAACTTGCACATATGTGCAGTTTCGGAGGACAGATGTGTTCACATTCCGGTTAGAAACAGCAAATCACTTGTGTTTAGGGTTAGGATGATCTGAGCAAAAATATTGGAATTGAGTAATGAGGCACGTAATGTGAACGCAGCCTTAGATGAGGGATGATTTGAGAAGGAGGATTAATCCACTAAACTCAAATTAGAAGTTTGCAAAATTCAGGTGGGAACATACATTTTTTTTGTCTTTATACTGTGAACCAAAATCAAGTGTAGAGGTAGAGCCTTGCGATTATGAAAAAACACACAGAATATTAAGAACATAATTGAGTCCAGCTAAAATAAGACCCTTAAAGCTTTTCATTTAAATCAAATTTTTAGAAAGGTAAAAACTGCTATGCTATATATCTATATGTATGTACTGTATATAATTTCACACTTGTCTATTGTCAGTGATTTGTTCTCACATCGTCTATTCACAAGGTGCCATTGCCTACTATACATAGGTGGAATCCTGTTATAATGAAATTCATGGGACCATTAAAAACATTTACTTTTAACAGAAATTTCGTTGTTTCGAATATGGAGTAAATACACAATCGGGACTGGAGTCAAATGGAACTCGCCATCTCTGACAGCAGCAGCGCAAGGACAGCTCTGCATCAGGTCAACAGTAAACCAAAGGCAATGCGATTGGATGTCCTACTCTTCCTCACACTCTCCTGGTCTGCCAAAACGGTGATTCCAAGCCGCTGGTGTTCTTCTAATGTGAAGATGGTAGCTAAAGCAGGGCGATTGCCCATGTCATGGGTTCATAAGTTGTGTGCTTGAGTGCTGAAATAACAGCCCCTATTTTGAATGAAGTCTTGAGACTATACCTGCCTTCTCTATACAGTAATAAAGTACGTATATTTTCCTTGGAAACCTGGACGCGCCTCCTGCAAATCTGTGATACAAGCTTGATAATACCTGTATAAAAAAAGTGCATCTTATTTGAAAATGTGACGTTAGATGTAACTTTTTTTTCCAGCGTATACGGATACCATTTCTCACTTTTTTTTTTTTCCCCAGTCGCAAAGAAAAGTTAAAGAAGTGCTATGAAACTCGAACAATATTTGCACACAACACACCTACTACCCACGCAAACACTTGGTGAAGCACGGATTCAAAATTCAGCTATGTGTATGATGTTGCGTCTTCACTGTTGCCAAGCCTCGCTGAGACTGCCCAGAGACTGGAAATTTTACCATACGGTCACTTTCTTATGGGCTAACAAGAAAGAGACAGTCTGTAGTGGTGTTCCCGAGACTCTGCAAAAAGTTTAGTCGTGGCATTAAATATTTTTTGCATCACATTATCACCTTTGGTGGCCATTTTTGGTCAAAAAAAATTTATTATACTGAAATGTACATGTTGTATGAACAATTGTCCAGGCCAAAAAAAGCATCAGCTATTCTGAAAATTTCATTACTTCGGTATTTACTGTAACGGGATTTGACGTGTATTTGTGTTGTACAGTAGTGCATTATGGGACACTCAGTTTAGTATGAGAGTAGAAAATGGAGAAGCCACAAATAAAAGCAAAAGTACAAACAGGTTTAATGTTTTGGAAACAATTCTATGAGATCAGCAAAATCCAAAGGCCGCTCTAAAAATTGCAGAAATAACAGAACAGAATAATTTCTATTGAAAGTCTACTAATATTATTTACGAGAATTTGAAATCATGATGAATGGCAATACATCTGCAAAGTGCAAACAATGCAGTATATAAGACTGGATGTGTCTTCTATGGATGTAATTGATCATTTTTTTTGCACATTGAAAGACTTAACTGTCTTAAGTGTACAGACTGAAGAACGACTACAAAATGTGCTAATCAAAACACTGGATTGACTCCAATTTCATTTGTTAGTCTAAGGATATTGAAAATTTTATACTGCTAATTTGAATTACTTGGACTTTTAAAATTACAATGTGTCTTTTTTTTATCTAATATGGTGGAAGATCACCTGATTTAAGGCTGTCTGCATTTAACATGCTGGGGTGCTAGAGCTCTGTGGATCGTAATGCACAGTTGCACATACGTCTGTGTTATTATATCCATAGAGAACAGACCACTGGCTCCAGCTAATGTGCTTTCAAGGTTAGCAAATTCACCCCTTGAAATGGCATCACATGAAAGTGGAAAAAACAAACTATAGTACATGGTGGGCTGTGGTCTTGTAAGAAACTAAAAAAGGTATCTTGTTTTACATTTGGGCTAAGAATGTCCAACAGTAGTATTTTCTTTTCCTTCACACAATATGCTTCAGGGTAAGTCATCAATAATGCATATTAATGATTTTATTCACTATTTTATGCCCTTCACGAAACATCTGACATTTACAGTTTGACAAACGTGTATTGTATGTTCAGTAGTTCTTGGATACGTACATACACACACACATAACCACACAACACTGTGCCCTCCATAATATTTAGGACAATGACACATTTATCTTTGATTTACTATTCTGCTTCCCAGCTTAAAACTTACAAATCAAACAATTCAGAGGTGATTAAAGTTCACACTGCAAACTTTCATTTAAGGGTATTAGCCATGTAGAAACAACACTCTTTCTACATGGCCCCCCAATTTCACACTTTGTGTGTAATTTTAAACTGTGGAGCCGAGGGGGAAATGGAGGAAAAATGGGTCGTTGTCCCAAACATTATGGATGGCAATGCATATTTTATATTATATACATACATACTGTATATACTCATATATGTGTGTGTGTGTTTGTGTATACATATATATATACATATATACATATATATATATATATATATATATATACATACATATATACACATATACACACATATACATATATACACATATACACACACATATATACATATATACATATATATACACACATATACATATATATACACATACATACATATATACATACATATACATATATATATATACACATTACATACATACACACACACATACATACATACATACACACATACATACATACACACACACACACACACACACACAGGTGGGCAAACGTAGGTTTACAGTTCACATAGAAGTCAAAAGGTTATGATTGCTACACTGAAGTGCACTTTAATAATAAGATGACAAATATTACAAATGATAAAATAATAAGAATAAACTGTGTTTCGCATACTATAAACCTACTTTTGCCCACCCCTGTATATATACATACATACACACAAACAATTCTCATTAAATAATGAATTTCTTAAAATATATACATAAAAACACACCCGTCACTAAAATGGGCCCTTTATATAGCAACTGTTTTCTTTTGCTATGATTTTCAGTAAATAGTCACTCTTGAAAAAAATCAAAAACAATGGTAAAAAATGAAATTTGCTCTAATAAATGAGTCTCTCTCTGCATCACAAATGACTTTACAGATAACTAAACACTGCATTACAGAACAGGCATTCACCATTTTTATGAGTGATTTAAGTCGCATATTACCAAAAGCACGTTGCCATGAATATACAGTGTGGTCCCCTCTACTCGAGACCTCAAATGCACCGACAGGATAACTTTAGAATGTTGAGGTCAACTCTTACAAGCGGACCCCATGACTTGTTTATAAAAATGCAGTATGGAATAAAACAGACATCCAAGTCACAAAGATAACAACCCTCGACTCTTCCAAATCATCATTCTATTTAATAATTGGATGAATAGTTCAATCAGCAACACTTATTAAATAAAAGGAAAACTTAAAAACAAAAACAAAGAAAGGTGTTCTAGCAAAAGTCCCCTTTCCACATAACTGTGGGTGCAAGTCCTGCCATGTACTGCTGGTATGTGCTGCCTGTGGCATTAATCTCAATTTAAAACAAGCCAGAAGGAATGTGCAATTGTGCTTGAGAATGAGCAGACATGGCTAAATATGAGCCTTAGTGACAGAACCATGACCTAGTCCTGACCCCATGAGCACATGCTGTTGAATGAAGGTATGTGAGGGGGAAACCTTTAGTCCAGTCCGCAGTTGATTTAGCCGAACAGCATAGTACATAACTTGTTTTCTGCTCCACCATCTCCCCACCTGTAAGTACTATGCTTATAGTCCTTGACGTCAGTGTGGTCATCACAAGCCCTGGAGCACCCCAACCCAAGCCCCCCACCACCCCAGCACCAAGAACACACCACAATCTCTCCTTGTCCTCCTCCTGTTCTTTCACTGCCACTTCAACACTAGATGGAAAAATCAAAGCGAATGACATTAGGTAAAAAGACAGCAGGTTTCCAAGGAGACAGCTGGAACTGACCTATCAGGAGACAGCCTGCAACGCCCCTTCACCCCTTACCGTCTACCAGACGCGGGTGATTGGCACATCACACTGACAGAAGGCAGAGGCCGACATTCAATCCACATTCATGTCGAGATGAGGAATCAGCAGCAAGATTGTTTGCCCACAAAAGCACTAAAACTACCTAAAGTAAGACGGCAGGGGGAAGAAAAAAAAACCCTAAAGATGGGTGCTGTCTTTAGAATGTAAGAAAGCTCTTACTGCGATATAAATTAAAAAAAAAATAAAAAACACAAAAAGGCAAATTCCTTAAAACACAAGAAAAATTTTAGACTGAAGGGAAGATTTGGACCTCTAATCTTAAAGGGTATGCTTAAGATGAAGTATTGTGTCATCAGCTTCCGGCTCTCAGATCTCTCTACGACACTGTGGTGTGTGTTCAGTTACAATAAGCAGTCACATTAAATATGCACATGAATTGGACAAAAGCGGTACAGTCCATGTATTCTAGCGATGTCATGTTTCCACAACTCCTCCACAAATGCTAAGTGTCCTCCAGCATCCTATCACTGACTAGAGAAGGGATGAGACCAACAGTCCTATCAGGATACAGAAAAGCCACCAAAAAACACAGCCAAAGCACAATTGTTAGTATCTTTAAATTTAAGAACCGTAAAAAGATTAGTAATAAGTACTTCAAAGATGACATGGCGCAGAATGATGATTAACTAGGGTCCTGTGGTACTAAAATGATTAATAGTGCTATAGTATATGCCGCAAAAGTTACATTGTCTTATCTTAATTTACGCATTAGCTCAAATTTACACAAAATAATGGCAAAACACAAAAAAAGGAAACTACATTAAAAAAAAAAAAAAAACACTAATGATGCAGCACCTTGTTTTATTCTTTAACAGCAGAACAGTAGCTTGTCTTGCTCGGTCTGATGCAGTTGTACCTGAAAGAGGGAGACACACACACACACACACACACACACACTTTCAATACTCATTCTTGATCTCATCCACAGCAGCACAAGCAGCAGCAAGATGCATTCCTTTCCAAATTCTTGTTCTGTCTCAATCACCCTGGCAGGCCGTGACACAAGAAATCTGCCTCCCATATGCTTCCTCTGTTACATTCGCCAATGCACATGGCGGCACAACAGAGAAAGACCTCCAGCTTCCTGACTATCACTCAGTATTACTCACCACATTCACATTCTCATGTGTACATCTCTCCTGGCTAGCTCATTTTTATGAAACTGTGTTGCCTCCTAGTCTTTGCTGTGCTACACTTACACAAGGTGTAATATCCACCTCTGCTGTTGTGGGCAAAATAACATTACTGCAAACAAGTATATGTTGCATTTAAAGCTACTGAGATAGATAGAGATATATAGATATAGATATATATATATACATACATGCATATACATATATAAACATTATACATATTAATGGTGTGATCAATGACATTTTCACTATCTACGGTGCCTAGGACCATACCACTTATAGACAAAGCATACACACACACACTATATATATATATATATATATATATATATATATATATATATACTAGACATTAAGCCCGTTACAATAACAGAGTTACAGAGGGGACTGGGTGGTCTCATGGTCTGGAATCCCTACAGATTTTATTTTTTCTCCAGCCGTCTGGAGTTTTTTTGTTTTTCTGTCCCCTGGCCATTGAACCTTACTCTTATTCGATGTTAATTAATGTTGATTTATTTTGTTTTATAATTGTGTCTTTCATTTTTCTATTCTTTAATATGTAAAGCACTTTGAGCTACTGTTTGTATGAAAATGTGCTTTATAAATAAATGTTGTTGTTGTTGTAGAACAGTATTGCATAAACATTAGTAGGAACAGTCTATATTAAATGGCAAGGGACCATGTCTTAATTTTTTTTTTGTCAAAAATATTTTTGCAAGAAGCCTTAAGTAAATTAATAATAAAAAAAATAGAAAAGTATGACAATACAGTAAGTATAATTAATATTGCCTTAGTGTAAACCTTTGTAACAATCTGTAATACACAAAATCTGAAGAAGATATTTTTTTACCTCAGGAAATTTTTCTATAAAATTTCATTATAGACAACATTTCTTGTAAATATTCTGTCTGAGTTTGGCAAGAGTTTGCCTTGTTCAGGACCATCTACAACCTTGACAACAACATCTGGATAACTTCTAACTCTTGATAATGCAACATATAACTGACCATGGCTGAATGCTGGTTCTGGCAAGTAAATGCCAACTTTTTTGTAAGGTTTGCTCTTCTGAGTCTCTCTCTCTTAGCATTTTTCTGACGCTCATTTTCTTTTTTTTTTCCCAATCGATCTATTTGCTCTCATTTTACTTTGTTTTTCAGCCTCTCTTTTGTTGATGTTTACTTGTTGAGCTGACCGTTCTTCCAGGAGATGTTACTTATATAGGATTTGATTGTCTGTGTCTTTTGTCCTACTTGACGTGTTTTTTTTTTTTTGGGTGGCAATGTTGTTAGTAGATATGTCCGTAATATTTTTTCTTACAGTAATACTGGCTTGTATGTGGCCACAAGGCCATTCACTGTGTACCCAGCTTCCAGTGTGTGCTTTATTTGCTTATTATGCGCTGCCGCGGATAGGCCATTCACTGTGTGCCCAGCTTCGTGTGTGTGTGCGACCAAGGTGCTGTGCGCATGGGCGGGGCACGGTGCGATGTGTGTCACGGCTCCCGCGCATGCGCATTTCAGCAGATGACACACACACGGACACCTGGACGCACACAGGGCTTTTATTAAAGAAGAGATAGATAGTAATTTTAGTGTAGTAGGCAAGATAGATAGATAGATAAATAGATAGATAGATAGAGATAGATAGAGAGATATATAGATATATATATATAGATATATATATAGATATATATATACACACACACATACATACACACACACTAGTAACATGCAGTGAATACACTTGACTTATAGTTTTCATCCTCTTTCTCTGTACGTTTATCGTTTGTTTGCTCAGACGTTGATGCGCTTTCTGCTTTCTGAGCAGCTCTTCCTTTCTCCACCCTATTGGTCCGCTTCTTCTTTTGTCTGCATTTTTTTGCATTAAAACTGATTAAGTCAGTGTTTGTGTTGCAGTTACTAACTTCGTTTTTCTTCATTTTTCACTTAAGCTGGCACTTAAGTCTTCAATCTGCCTCAAGAATGATTTAAGATATGAAGAGGTAGGGGAAGTCACGGCGAAGGTGACAGGGAATGAGAAGGACGCCCTGCTGGCCGTTACCGAGAGTTGATTCTACAATAAAATAAAATAAAAATAGGAATAACCTTGGAGGTCAATCATCACCTCGAAATTGGACAGTAGACGTCACGTAGTATATGTGTACCAAATTTCAGGTCAATAGTTCAAATGGTTTGTGAGCTACAGGCGATTTAAAATCCAGGACAGACAAATGGACAGCCACGGTAGCGTATTATATAACAACATATCTATATATACATGATATATACCTATATATCTATATATACATAAACATTATACACATATATCTATATACACACATATATATGTGTGTATGTATGTAAGAGAATCGGCCATGAACTTAGTGATTGACCCTAAAAAAACCTTATCGAAGCATCCCTCTTCTAAACCCAGCTAATCCACTGTTAGAATTATTAGGGCTGGGGCCTACTGTAATGGATTCGGATGGGATGCCAGTCTCTCAAAGCACACTAACACCTACACAAGCTGCAGTTTAGTGCAGCTTAAACATCTTTGTGATGAGGGAACACTCAGAGAATACTCCACAAAGACGTGGAGAACAAGCAAAAAACTACGGACATTGTTCCACTCCGAATCTGAACGATGACACAGCAGTATAGACAACTATGCTAAAATTGTCTATTGTAAAATATACATATACCTGTACTGTACACAGACATATTATAAGTTGACATATTTGAGTATAGGTCTTAAATCTCAAAATAGAAGCTATTTGGATGCATCCAAGACAGCATTAAATTACGAAACAAACGCAGACATCAGCTTAAAGAATCACAAGACTCTTATCTGGAGTTCTAAAAGCAGTGCAACAAGACGCAGTTTGAGCTAAATGGACAAGTAATTTTGTTTATCTACATTTTTCCTAATTGCGAAATTTTCAAATGAATGAGGACAAATCACAAAATGCCAATCCCTCACTTGCATATCATGTAAACATTAATATGCCACATAGCCTACCGCCAAGTCTTTGCAGCATTTTGCCTGCATGCAAATGCAGGGAGAAATTAAAAACTTCCATGCTTTTCTTCGATATGTGTGAAAAACTGACTAGAGAGAAATCCAAACTGACAAAATTAGCAAACTGCACACAGATAACAATGAGGTGTGAAATGCAACCTCAGGAGCCTGGATCTAGGAGATGAAGACCTACCCATACACGTATATACAGTATGAAACGGAGATACTGCATAGCTGACATTAAACAATGTTTGTGCTGCCCTGCACAGGCAACTGAGGTGACAATGTCGCATGAAAACAGAATCTTAAAATTGGAGGGGAAAATAAAATTAAATAATCGTATGTAATCAATCCTAAGCGTGCTCATGAGTGTATATTATATACTGTACATGAATAGTAACAAAAAATTACTGGTAAAGCAAGTTTTGATTTAAACATGTTCACAGCACTTTCAATTGTTCAGAAAAGATTAAATGCCTCCTCAAGGGCAGGCAAAGCAAAGCCCTCCTTCGCTACGACCTCCCTCTATGACCGTGTAATGGTCGTCTGTCATGCTAGCAGTGAGGGCTGAAGGCTCTCACATTTGCATTCTTGGTGGGCGAATCCTCTTTCTGTTCTTCTGCCTCTTTCTGTAAAGATCAGACGCCGTCACTTAATTTGCTTTAAAATGTCAGATATCCACGTCTATAGTGAATGAGGGGGGAGATAGAGAGAAGAGCGCAAGGATTTTTCCCCCCCCCTTTTTGCTCCTAGCTATTTCTAATTTCATGCTCTGTCATCATGCCTTTAAAATTTACTACTACCAAGAAGCCCTTTTCTCTGTAGGAGCTAAGTTTGTGTGCAGCTCAAGGTTTGGAGAAGGGGAAGGGGGTTGCTGCAATAACCAAGCGGACCCTGCTGTGAAAATAAGTAACCCCCACCCTAACACAAGCTGCATGCCAGCTGACGTTACCAACTGATCATCAAACAAATCTGCTCATTGCCAGCCAATAATTGCCTGTTTTTGTACTCTACACTTGACATCTCTGCTGGGGAACAGAACAATCTACCTATTATACACGCTCTTGTAGAAATCTTCAGACATTTACAAACTTGCAAAACAACTACGAGAATAAAACACCATATATACAGCTCCTGTGTAATATGGATGGTATAACGTAAAGAAAACTATTATATATACACACACACACACACACACACACACACACACACACGTGCACAAGGTGTAGATAAAAGCAATGAATGAAACAAAATTTTAGCTTTCTATTCTTTTCTGTTTTTTTAGCTCTGAATTTTCTTGCATTTTTCTTACTCTTTTGAACATACATACACTGAATTACAGGTCCATAAGCATTTGGATAGTTACGCAATTTTCATAATTTTGGCTCTATATACCACCACAATGGACCTGAAATGAATAAAATCATTACATGATTGAAGTGCAGGCTTTCAGCTTTAATTCAGAGGGTCTCACAGAAAAATTGTATGAGCCATTTAGGAATGACAGCCATTTTTATACAATGTCCCTCTATTTTCAGGGGCTTAATAGTATTTGGACATTTGACTGACGTGCTGTTCCAGAGCCAGGTGGGTGTAGGTCCCTCATTATTTCATTAACTATTAAGCAGGTAGAAGGTCTGCAGCTGACTCCAAGTGTGACATTTGCATTTGGAAGCTGTCACTATGAACTCTCAATATGAGGTCCAAAGAGCTGTCCACGCAAGTGATAACAGGCCATCATTAGGCAAAGAAAACGAAACAAACACTTTAGAGAGAGAGCAGAAACACCAGGAGTGGTCAAATCAGCCTTCAGGAACATTAAAGAGAACTCAAACCCCTTGAATTAAAACTGTAAGTCTACACTTCAATCACATCCTATTGCTTCATTTCAAATTCATTGTGTTGGCGCACAGAACCAAAATTATGAAAATTGTACGACTATCCAAATACTTATGGGCCTAAATTTATATATATATATATATATATATATATATATATATATATATATATATATATATATATATATACCCTCATATACATACAATTATATACACACACAGGGTGAGTCTAAATTATGTTAACACTAATTGTAATGCTATTTAAATACCTGTATACAATTTTTGTGCCACATATGGTCCGTGTGTTGAACATGACGGCAAACAGGTTGATCCATTTCTGTAAATCATCTTGCACATCTGAAGTATGTTTTGTGAATAAACTGTTTCCGCCATTCAAATGTTAATATAATTCCACTCACCCTGTGTGTATCTTTCTATATAATACGGGGGGAGTTTCAGGTGACATCCGTGGCTGTTCGACATATACTACCATATTTGTCTGCCCAGGATTTTAAATCACCTGTAGCTCGCAAACCGTTTCAACTATTGACCTGAAATTTGGTACACATATACTACGTGATGTCTGCTATCTGCAGCAATGCTTTAAAACACCAGACACAGACAGATATAATTAAACTCTTGAACGTCTATGCTGGACAACCCTGAGATATTTCATAAAAAAGCCATCATACTTGGTACAAATGAGTTTGCAGATGAAGGAGATTTCATTCAACCTCAACAAGCAAACAGAGCCATTTGTTAAAAACCTACAATCTACTAAAGTCTACTAGTGTTAATAACATTAGTAACAAAAAGAATAACAAAAGAATAATAATATTAGTATTATATGTAGGAAGTAAAAATGTGAGCTTTGAATACACAATGGGAAGCCAGAAGACGAAGAGTGCACCTTATGAGAAGGACTTAGGAGTCACTGTTGAGTCGTCACAATCAACTGCCAGAGAGAGTTCAGAAGGCTAACAGAATGTCAGGTTATAGAGCGCGCTGATGTGTGGACTACAAGTCACAGGAGGTGCTCAAGCTTTATAACACACTGGTGAGGCCTTGTCTGGAGGCCTGTGTGCAGTTTTGGTCTCCAGGCTACAAAAAAAAAAAAAAAAAAGGACAAAGCAACACTAGAAAAAGCCCAGAGAAGAGTGACTGATTCCAGGACTACAGAGGATGAGTTATGAAGAAGGATTAAAAGAGCTGAGCCTTTACAGTTTAAGCAAAAGAAGATTAAGAGGAGACCCGACTGAAGTGTTTAAAATGGTGAAGGGAATTGGCTCAGTGGATCAAGACGGTGACTTTAAAATCATTTAAACAGCAGCACGGGAATACAGTTGGAACATTTTAAGGGTAAATTTCACACAAAAATTACAAAGTTTTTCTTCACACAAAGAACCTCAGACACATGGAGTACGTTACCAAGTAGAGCAGTAGACCGTAGGACTTTAGGGACCTTCTAAACTTGACTTGATGTTGTTTTAGAAGAACTGAGCAGACTGGCGGGCTTTGTTGGGATGAACGGCCTGCTCTCGTCCAGATTGTTCTAATGTTATAATTACAAAGCAATCAGCACCAATGTCTGAATATATATTGGTTACAAACAAAATGAGTTCCCCTCATACCCTCAATGGTACTGCGATATGGAGAGACAAATGGCTGGATGAAAGTACAAGGATGTAGGTTCTTCAACTTGAGCTTGGGCCGAGCATTTTTCAATCTGCGTATTTCAAACTCAGGGTCACCAAGAGCAGAGACCTATTTCAGCAATGCTAGGTGAAAGCCAAGAACCAGCACCAGATGGGGCACTAGACGTAGACGCAGCATTTTCTCTAAATAAAAACACATTAGCTTCTTATGTGGTAGGCAAGTATGTATTTTTAAAATACAGATATTGGAGGCTCGTTATTTTTGTAAGCACAAAAAGCAAACCTTGTTGGTTGGTTGATTTGTTCAGAAAACACACACACACACACACACAGCCATGGAAGAGATCAACAGAGAGAAGTCAACAGTGAAATTCTCAGTGTAATGGGTCAAAAAAAGAAAAACGCACCACCCGACAAGAAGAAGTGGATGTTAACCGTCAAGCAAGGCAGTTCTAACCTCGTGATTTGGGACTCAACATTACAGAACAATCAAGAGTTTTGCTTTTCGTCAGAGAACTCGACTGGAGACCGTTAAATTAAGCTACCCATCATGCAGTGGAATCTACAAGAAAGACAAAACCTACAAACCCGTCTCCAATGTAATGGCCGAAAGACCAATGCAGAGTCCTGAGTAAACTCTAAAAGGAATATTGGTGCAAAAACATAAATAAGCAATACAGTTGAAAAGCTCCCACGTTACCACGCCAAAGCAGCTCTCTATGGAGGAGTGGGCCAGGAGCCCACCACAGATATGCCAGGCACTCAACAATAACAGAGAGCGATTGTTTGACCTTCTTCCAGCTAAATATGCAGCAATAAATGACTTCTTCTAAGAAGCTGACTACTTTACCGGACAAGTAATTTCAGTGTTACCTGTTCACTTGGATTCTGTTTCCCATCAGGCTTTGCACAAAGATCAAGCTTAAATTAGTGAACGTTTCAGAACAATCAAAAGTCAAGAAGTCAGAAGGGGAAACACAAAAATGCACTCACAAACATACAAGTGAAAGGAATGTTACAATTTTTTCAACTCATAAAAGTTCAGCCGTGACCATCACTTGACCACCTAAAGGTCCTCCATGATTGGGCAAATGATTTTGTTCAAATCTGTTCTGTGGTTTTTAACAATAAAATGTACAAACTGAAGAAAACTTTAGGAGCAGCTCACAAATGTACAGAACAAGAGGAGCTGCTGTCTCACCAAAGAGCTGGAAAAACAAGTTCTGTCATCATGGCGAGTTTCACGTCTCTCAAGAAGGAGAAGAAAAAAAAAAACAAAACCTTCTAACTTATAAAACTATATATAAAAAAAAAAAATCTTATTTTTAGTAAGAGGCTCCTTTGCTTGGTGAGCTTCATCAGACAAATATGATAATCTTCAATACAGGAATGGAGTATGACGGCGTGTTAAAAGCTGCAACACACCTTTGCAAAGCAAAACGTAAACCAACAGAACACGGGCAAGACCTCCGAACAGAGCTGGCATTGTTTTTAGAAAGGCATTCCTTGAGACGCCCACCTACAGGACTGCACCTAACCCAGCTGACACCACTAAACATAAAAACTGCGACTAACCCAGAACTCCCTCCAGTCATCCCTCAACCAAAGATAAACAGCACCCATCACAAATAAAACAGCATAGTGGTAAAAATAAAGCCTGATGCCCTGCTTACCAGTCTTTTCTTTGATTTCACACAACACGCTGAAGAGAGCCGGCTTCATCCTGTGACAGTTCAGTGCGTGTTTTCTGTTGAGACACAAGACTAACATATTAACACACAAGAAGAGCGTCAGTCAAACATTACTGTGTACAAGAAGACAATTCCAAGAAAAAACAAAAAAAAAAAAATGTAAAGTTGGGGGTCCTGCTCTGGCCTGGCCACAGATCAGCCAGCAATCCGCTGTAACCAGGATGAGGTTTTTCAATCCAGAAGGAATTGGGGGAAAAAAATGGATTTAAGACTGGGAAAAGGTTTGTGTGTTTGTAAGAGTTAAGGGAAAAAAATACAACAGTAAATGGTTTCTAAAACTGAGGCATACCCCTCACCAGAGAGTTCCCATAATGCACCGCTGTGCAGTGGAAAGTTAAAGTTCCTATTTCAGTATATTACCCCCCTTCCCTTTTTCACCTCAAGGTAAAAAACAGGACAGTGCAAAGACGCCAAACAATTTGAAATAATGAAAGTGACGAGTGTCAGCACCTATGATAAGAAAAGGATGGATTGTTACATTTGTCAGTCGAGAGTAATGCTTCACTATGAAAGCCATATATTAAATAAAGCTTGACGGATACCTCACTGCCAGAGCTTATCAATGGCTACAGTACTGAAAACTGAATATGAAGCATTACAAATAGAATGTCCCAGATTCTGAAAACTAACAAAGATGCATAAAAAAAAAACAAAAGGTGTGAATAAATTTGAACTAGGACTCACAGACTAGGATTTCACCACATGCACTTGAGAATGTTGAATGTTTGTGTTCTACCTTATTTCTTCTTATCCTTTCCTATCCTTTTGTAATTATATTTATTTATATTTTGACACCGCAGGGACTGCACCTAATTTTGTTGTATTTGTTACAATGACAATAAAGATATTCTGATTCTGAGACGCGGTCATCCACTTGAAACTAATCACGTTCAGGCCTGGCCAGTACTTGGATGGGAGACCATATAGGAAAAGCTTGGGTTGCTGCTGGTATCCTGTATGTGGATCCCAACGCCCCAGTGCAGCAAAGGGGACATTGTATTGTAAACGAGCCATAAAACCGAGGTTCTGACTCTCTGCGGTCATTAAAGATCCCTGGGCATCCTACATAAAGAGTCGGGTGTATCGTGATGTCATTGCTAAATCGCCCACCACAGCCTAGTCATTCTGGCCCCTTATCATCCCTCGTCTCTAATGGGCTCTCTCTTTCATCCCTTCACCACCTAGCAGCTAACGTGTGTCGAGGATACTGGAGCAAAAATGGCTGCCGTCACATCATCCAGGTGGGTGCCGCATACTACTGGTGGTTGAAGTGGCTCCCCACTCAATGACGCTCTTTGATTAGTAAGAAAGTGCTATATAAATGGGAAGAATTATTATTATTATGATTATGATTATGCGAAGGACCACCAACACTCCATCTAGTTTGTCTTTCAACTTGGCAAATTTTTCACACTACATTGGCATGAAAGGAAAAAAAATCCTTCAATGACCAGATTACTATGTGGATTGCTTACTGTCGTCAACTGACTAGGCTCTGTCAATAATGCACTTTAACCAGTTTACGATTTTTTTGAACAGAAATCTACACAGAAGAGCTCCAGATCCTTCAAGTAGTGGACATTCTCAAGGTTTGATGTGGTTCTCCTAAACGGCGCTAGATTCAAGACAGCGGTAAAGGGAACGTGCAAGTCTATACTAGGCTTTTATCTCTTCCAATAGGATTATTAATTTTACCAAGACAAGCTGAAGTGACAGAAGACGAATACAATTTTAGTGGAAAGAACGTTCTTACTAAAAACCTACAACTCAAAGAAAAGGAGGCTGTTCTATGGCATTTCTAATCAGGTGCGCTGAAAAATCAGGATACGGTTTTATTAATTTTATTTATTTTAAGCATCTACATGCCCTTGCAACATCTCTAAACACCACAGAGGAAAGCTTTTTTATTGTACAAGTCTCCATAACACACACACACACACTGAGGAGTCGGAGTAAGGATGTCCTTTATTAATATCTCTGCATCACACACAGCGGGGTAAAGATGATCTTGACACAGCAGTGCTACACACAACGTAAAGGGCGAGAGTAAGGATACTGTAGGATTCCATGTCCGTCTCACACACACACACACACACACACACACACACACACACACACACACACACTGAGGAGTCGGAGTAAGGATGTCCTTTATTAATATCTCTGCATCACACACAGTGGGGTAAAGATGATCTTGACACAGCAGTGCTACACACAATGTAAAGGGCGAGAGTAAGGATACTGTAGGATTCCATGTCCGTCACACACACACACAGGTAAGATTGCGGCCACGCTGAATCCTGATATCACACCTGTAAAAGATGTCTTAAGTGACACAGAAACACAGAAATTGTACGTTTGCCACAAACATCCAAATGTTGTGTTCCTTCTCACAGCTCCACAACACACACACTGCATAACAAAAGCCTGATGTTGCAACCATTGAGGTGTTGGACTAAGACATTTCTATTTACATTTAGTTATTTGGCCTGCGCCTTTAACCAAAGTGACTCATATTTGATATAATTGGTCAAGTTTCTTTTTGGTTTTCCAATTGGAGCAGAGGCAGGTCAAGTGACTTCCTCATGGACACAATGTGTCAGTAGCAGGATTTGAACCCACAACCTCAGGGTTTGAGGTCCAAAGTCTTAACCATTACAACACACTGCTTAAGAATAAGAGTGATCTTAAATAGCATCTCTATACTACAGACTGTCATTCATTTTCCACCTCTTACCCGAAGCTGGGTTGTGGGTTCAACATTCTTAGCAGTGAGGCCCATACGTCCCTCTCCCCAGCTACACTTGCCAACTCATACTTCTGGATCCCAAGGCATTCCTAGGCCATCTGCAAGATAAAATCCTCCCAGCAAGCCCCAGGGTCTCCTCCCAGCTGGTTGTGCCTGTAACACCCCCACAGGGAGGCATGCCTGAACCACCTCACTGCACTCTTCTTAATGCAGAGGGTCAGCATCTCTACTCCAAGCCTCTCCGAGATGTCTGCACTTCTCACCCTGTCTCTAATGGAGAGCCCAGCCAACCTACGAAGAAAGCTCATTTCAACCGCCCTTATCCACATCTTTATTTTTTTGGTCATTACCCAAAGCTCTTAACCATAGGTGAGGGTAGGGACTTAAGATTGTCCGATAAATTAACAGCTTGGCCTTCGGATAGCCTAGCAAGAACATTTTTACATGTCAGACATTAGGTAAGAGCTCTCTGGTGTTGTATATCTGCAAACTGAACATGAAGCAGCTGGACAAGTCAACAAGTTTACATGGCAGCTCGAGACCTCATGCATGGCAGAGATGGACCAATAGTCTATATCATGGTCACTCCACACAAGCAGCTTAAACACACCAAGGAAGGCCCGAGGACACTCTTATAAAGCCCTTCATGTAGCGAATGGTGTGTTGCTTCAGTAGAATACAAGTGACTTAATTTCAAGCAATCTAATGTGGCTATTAGAAACATTTCTAAGTTTTACATGAATTTGTGTAAATCTGCAATAGCTTAGGGGCATTACAAAGCTCCTACAATATTACAAATGTGGCTTTGCCCATTCTCAGTAATATGCCTAGTATGTACATACATTTTCAATTACAAATATTAATGTCAATTAATTTCATTTTTGCCGCCAGGTTAGTGTTCACGCAAACTTAGGCAAAGACTGCTACTTGTATAAATTTAGGAAGAATAAGAGTTAAAACCACAAAAATCAGCCAGCCTGATAATAGATCTTGCCACTCTGGACACGACCATGGGGGTGACTTACACAAAGTGACTGGCATCCTGAACCAAAAGGTTTACCAGAGCTTGGCTGTTACATCAGCAAAAGGTGCAGACAATTTGGAGGAACCAAAAATTGGAATAAAGTTTGTACACTTAATGATTCCTAACTTGAGGTTAGATTTAGGGTTAGGTGCTCTAAAACATTTGACTGGTAGTATTTAGTTCTTATAACAGCATGCGGTGGTTATTGAGACTGAGCAATGGTACATTTGCACGTGACATTTTTCTTGTGCCATTATGCATAAGACAGAGTGAAAGTTCAGGACCTGCACACATTGCTGTCACACAGCGCCATACGCTGCAGTGAATATCGGGAAGCAAGAGTATGGGAGGTGCACATCTCCCTCATTCTCAATCCAGCACACCCCACTACGATCAACACAGAGAAGGAGTACAAGAGATGACGTTCTTGTGTCATACCATTAAATAAAAAGCATGCCACGCTCATTTTAACGTCCACAGAGAAAGCTGAATTCAAGTGACCTTAAAGGCTTCAAAAACCAAAATCAATTATTCAATACGTATGCACAACTCAAAGTCTAAGGCAAGCTTAACTCAGAGGAAAAGAAAACAACAAAACTGAATCGCCATTGCATGGTCAAGCCTCTTGTACAGTTCATGGGTTCTGCACTTCTGAATTTATTAAATCGGCTCCTATGTTTGCAGTCTAACTCGCTTCTTTTTAAGCTATTCGTCCTCTGTAGGTTATGGGCCCATCTACTGAGAGTAGCTTAAATCTTAACTATTATAAGTGAACATCACAAATTGAAGGGCTTAAACATTAAAAAGGGGGATTCACTTGTAGATCAGCAGAAAAGAGAGTTTCATGATGTTTGAAATCCATAGCACTGAATCTACTTAGCACCATTTGGCTACATTAATAACACCACATGTTAAGTTATATTTTACGTGATGTAATTCAAGTGCTAACAACTCAAATATGGTATTCTTGAATAAATTTTCTAATGTATAAATGGCAAAAGAGAAAGACATAAAATAAACACTTTATGCCGCTGTAAGAGAGCCTAAAGCAAAATGCAGGCAAGCAGTAAAAAATCAATCAACATTCAGTACAACTGTGTGGTGTGTGTATACACAATAAGCATTGAACCCATTTATATATATAATATTATATCTCTCTCTCTCTCTCATATTTTATATACTATATATATATATATATATATATATATATATATATATATATATATATATACACACACCTAAAGGATTATTAGGAACACCTGTTCAATTTCTCATTAATGCAATTATCTAATCAACCAATCACATGGCAGTTGCTTCAATGCATTTAGCGGTGTGGTCCTGGTCAAGACAATCTCCTGAACTCCAAACTGAATGTCAGAATGGGAAAGAAAGGTGATTTAAGCAATTTGGAGCGTGGCATGGTTGTTGGTGCCAGACGGGCGGTCTGAGTATTTCACAATCTGCTCAGTTACTGGGATTTTCACGCACAACCATTTCTAGGGTTTACAAAGAATGGTGTGAAAAGGGAAAAACATCCAGTATGCGGCAGTCCTGTGGGAAAATGCCTTGTTGATGCTAGAGGTCAGAGGAGAATGGGGCCGACTGATTCAAGCTGATAGAAGAGAAACTGACTGAAATAACCACTCGTTACAACCGAGGTATGCAGCAAAGCATTTGTGAAGCCACAACACACACAACCTTGAGGCGGATGGGCTACAACAGCAGAAGACCCCACTGGGTACCACTCATCTCCACTACAAATAGGAAAAAGAGGCTACAATTTGCACGAGCTCACCAAAATTGGACAGTTGAAGACTGGAAAAATGTTGCCTGGTCTGATGAGTCTCGATTTCTGTTGAGACATTCAAATGGTAGAGTCAGAATTTGGCATAAACAGAATGAGAACATGGATCCATCATGCCTTGTTACCACTGTGCAGGCTGGTGGTGGTGGTGTAATGGTGTGGGGGATGTTTTCTTGGCACACTTTAGGCCCCTTAGTGCCAATTGGGCATCGTTTAAATGCCACGGGCTACCTGAGCATTGTTTCTGACCATGTCCATCTCTTCATGACCACCATGTACCCATCCTCTGATGGCTACTTCCAGCAGGATAATGCACCATGTCACAAAGCTCGAATCATTTCAAATTGGTTTCTTGAACATGACAATGAGTTCACTGTACTAAAATGGCCCCCACAGTCACCAGATCTCAACCCAATAGAGCATCTTTGGGATGTGGTGGAACAGGAGCTTCGTGCCCTGGATGTGCATCCCACAAATCTCCATCAACTGCAAGATGCTATCCTATCAATATGGGCCAACATTTCTAAAGAATGCTTTCAGCACCTTGTTGAATCAATGCCACGTAGAATTAAGGCAGTTCTGAAGGCGAAAGGGGGTCAAACACCGTATTAGTATGGTGGTCCTAATAATCCTTTAGGTGAGCGTAGATATCTATCTATCTATCTATATCTGCTTATGCACCATTATTCTCTCTTTTACAAAAGACAGGTTTATGTTATTACTTTTTACGTCACATTTCTTGTTCTTTCGTTTTACATATTACACAGTCTTGCTTTTTGCCTTCACGATTATGTAAAAGAAAAGTCATTCTTATGCTCTGCTGGGAGAGGACTTTGTTTATAATAAGTGTCACCTCACCATGCCAGTGCAGAAGCCCACAACCAAAGGACACTGGAGATACGGGAGCCCCAGAGTAGCACATCTCAAACCCTGGGGGGCCTCTGCAATCTTCCACACTCTAAAATTCTGCATGCTATAAAAGCATTTGGTGAAGAGAACTAAGAGCGCCTCATCTAACAGAGGAGGACAGGGAGAGTGCAACACACCGCCACAGCTGCATTCATCCTGGGGAATGTTACTGGGATTTTCAGAACATAGCAAATCTGACAAACGAGAGGAGACCATTCAGTTCATCAAGCCAGTTTGTTCAGCTAATAGCTCAGCTCTCCCCAATATCTCATCCATTTTCTTTAAGGATCTCAAGGTTTCTACTTCAACTCCATGTCGCAGTAGTTAGTTCTTTGCATAAAGAAGTGCATCCTGGGTTTAGTTTTAAAAGCCCTTCCCCTTAATGTCCACTGATGTCCTTGTGTATGTGATTCACCCTTGAGCTGAAAGAATGTTGATGGTTCTGCTTTAATCGATGCCCCTGAAGATTTTTAAATACCTGGATGAGGTCACAGAGTCGCCTCTGAAACTAAACAGGTTTTAATTCTCTAAGTCTGTCACGGCAGGACATGCCCTTAAAGTCCCATGATGCACTTGGGTGCTCCCATCTGCACTGCTTCAAGTGCTGCTATGTCTTTCTTACACTGTAATGACAAGAACTACACATAATGCTCCAGATACAGTCTCACCAATGCTTTATATAGTTTAAGCATAACGTCCATTGACTTATATTCACTAGTTTTGTATGATATCGCCTAACATTTTACTTGCCTTAATCGCTTCTGTGTGCCCCACATCCGTTGAAAATGTTGTGTCAACATAAACCCCTAAATCGTTTTCAGAGGTTGCTTCCTGTACAACAGTGTCTTCCATCTTGTATTAATAATTGATGTTCCTTTTGCTCACATGTAGCACTCAGCACCGGATTTTTCTGCCAGAGCCTGACGCAGACTGTATGCCGAATGATTATTACAGTCCAAAGACATGCAGGTTAGGTGCACTGGCGATCCTAAATTGTCCTTAAGTGTATGCTTGGTGTACATGTGTGTGCCCTGCGGTAGGCTGGCGCCCTGCCCGGGGTTTACTTCCTGCCTTGCGCCCTAGGATTGGCTCCAGCAGACCCACGTGACCCTGTAGTTAGGATATAGTGGGTTGGATAATGGATGGATGGATAGATAATTTATTTGTGTTGCAATTGGTTTTGCCATTGTTGTGGCTTTGAGGTGGTACTTTAAGTGGACTGGCATGCTGGGTTTGTTCCTGCCTTGTGTCCAATGCTAGCTGTGAGAAGCTCCACCCACCTACCCGTCATCCGTTAATGGCACATGACTTTAAGTGCATTTCTCCACAGAGATTTTCTTTGCCATCATGGAGCTAATGCTCTCTGCAGGATGAAAAAGGCAAAAGGAAAAGAAGGGAAGCAAGCAAAAAAAAAAAACTAGGACACATGGAAAAGCATCCACATCCTCAATCCCCGAGAATAGGAGAGCCTGACGACACTCTGCTGCCATTTGCTTTTCACTGGACAGGCCTCGCACATTGAGCCCAGGACAGTGTCAGCATCCCCACCTCACTGGGTTCAGTCAAACGTACCCAGAAAAGGAAGTACAGTAGCTTTGCAAATTGAGAAAGAAATACACATCATTAAGGGTGGTCCACAGGAACCCTTTATGAAGGCTTGTGGAAGCAGGCCGATTTTGGACCATAAAATACAATAATAATAATAATATATTTTATTTATATAGTGCCTTTCCCATGCTCAAGGCACTTCACAGATAAAATACAATCTCTTTTTCAAAGCCAAAACCTGTAGAAACCCAGTGGTGTTTATAGAAAATACTCTTCCATGAAGGGCACCCCGAGTGCTATTGTGAAAGGAACTACTCTGCACCAACACAGTTTTTTGTTTTTGTGCAAATATTTTTTGTTAATTTTGAACTAACAACTTTGAGTGCACTAGCAATGGTACAAAGAGAGGCTTTGTAACAAAACTCCACCTCTCAAACAGCTGCCTAGCCATGAAGCCACCGTGAAGAGCTCCCCCAGCAGCAATCCCACTTTCAACCACCCACCTAAGCTAATAATACAGTAACCCTGATTGCCACCGTCCTCAATCATACAAACACAAGGCAGCGATAAAGCTTTGCAATGCCCTTCAATTCATGACAAGTAAAGACTCCGTCTATATGGTGGATGTTTTCAAACGTCCCCAGCCACCCATTCAGACATTAAGACAAGCAGCCTGGCGTGTGAACTTTGAAACTCCTGTAAACACACACGGCACAGCAACAGAGCGGAAGCCAAACGACATTTAACTTGTGTGCTAAAAAGCAAAGAAACATAAAAATAAAAAATTACAGGAACACCTTTCAATTATTCAATGACCTGACATCAAATCTTACCTCAAATAATGCAACCAAGCTGTTCATTACATTACTTTGGTATTTATGTTTCGAAAACTAAAAGGAAACTGAGCAGGCCTCTCCTCCAATCTACTAATTTTTTATGATGGATAATGGCTTTTGGGTGTCCAGCAGCTAAAAAGATACTTTAGCAGACTCTCGCTTTAAATGCTGCCTCCCCCAAGGCTGTTGAAATGTTCGGTTATTCAGTATACTGGAGTGGCAAGGAGTTTTTTTAAAAGGAATAAATCAGACAGGGTAACTGAACTGAGATGTATAGAGGCAAAAAAATAAGCTTTGGAATTGTCGGATGTAAAGATTCTGTCATCAGATTGGACGTGCCAGCACAGACTAGTGGGCAGCCAGTTGGCCAAGGGTCTCCATGCCGTGAGTATGTCAGACTTTGGGCTGTTATCACGGACCGTGGGACTCCCCAGAGGTTTATTTTCTCCTGCCGACTGGAGTTTTTCCGTTTCCCCTCTCCTTTGTTCCAAACTGGCCAAAGCCCAACAATTAATTACCAGATGGGACACTGCTGGGCTCCATATGTTAATCCGTTTCAAACTACTTTGTTTTCTTGTCTGTTTAAACAAATCTGTGCTTTTATGTGTACCCATTACGTAAAGTCAGAATATCGTAACTTTATTTGAGAACCTGTCACAACACCAAGTATCAGCACTTGGTGAACAGCACTATACAAAATAAACTGAAACATCCTAAAAGATAATGCATGTTAGGTAGAATGGCAACTCTTGCTTTTTAAGTCGCTTTGGACAAAGCCATCGGCTAAATAAATCAATCATAATAAATAGGGCTTCATTTTACGTAAAGAGTTGCGGTCGGTAGATGGATAGATGGATAGATAGGAAAGGCACTATATAATAGATAGATATAAAAGGGGCCATATATTAGATATGGAAAGTACTGATAGATAGAGAGATACTTTATTAATCCCAAGGGGAAATTCACAATAAGACATGGAGCTGAAGCAACCAAGTGCCTCCTAGGACTTGAGGACATGTCCTGTTGTGACAGACTCCAAGAATTCAACCTGTTTACGGCAGCCTTTCCAGTAGCTCAGTGTATAACTTTATCTTTCTACATTTTTCTCCGTTTCACTGATCACTCCTACCAATTTCTTTTAAGTGGACTCATTCCCTGGATCTATCAGTATGCTGCTGTTGGAGTATGTGAATTTCCCCTTGGGATTAATAAAGTATCTATCTATCTACTCAAAGTTATTGTCTGTTTTTACCAGCATTTGTATTACTCTTTAATTTTATATTGTTTTTTGTATCAGTATACCGCTGCTGGATTATGTAAATTTCCCCTTGGGATTAATAAAGTATCTATCGATCTATCTGTTAAGTCTTAAATAGAGGAGACGGCATCAGGACCTCATCCAGGGATTTAAAATCCTTAAAGGTGTTGATAAACCAAAAGAGTGCTGCTGGATCAACTTTAATGGTGAATCGTGTAAATGAGGACATCAGTGGAAACGAAGGGGAAGGACATTTAAAACAGGAGCCACACAATGGAGTTGTGGGACCGTCGAACAAACTACCGAGACATGGAGTTGAAGCAGAAACCTTGAGAACCTTTAAGAAGAATCTGGATGAGACGTTGGGACACCTTAGCGATTAGCTAAACACACAGGCTTGATGGACTGAATGGTCTCCTCTCGTTTCTCGAGTTTCTTGTGATCTCAGGCATTTGAGAGCGAGTGCGGATTTGTGCTTGGATGTGCCCAGTCCAAGTTCGGTTCCCACCTTAACAAACTAAGATTGGGAGTGACTCCCCATTACCCCAAGCTACATAGGTGGGTTATAAAAATAAAAGAATGTTTGTTATTTCGTTTGTCGAGAAGTGTGGAGGACAAACTACACTGTTTTAAAGACTGTGGGCATACATCTCAAACCCACACCCCCTAAGATGTCTTACAGTCTGTGCAACTTCATCAGGAGTCCAGTATGGCTTCTCCAAAGGCACACCTCCAAAAACCAAAAAAAAAAGGCTTACCACTGCCCTTGCACCTTGTTTTGTTACCTCTCAGCTACAAAAGATGGTGTGTGCCATGGGCCAGATGCTGACAAATTTATGACATTAAATACTAATTGCATCAACAACTTTTTTTTTTTTTTTAAAACTCTTTCAGGGCTGATGTCGACTTTTGCCAAAAGGAGGAGTTGACGATGGTAATCAACTGTAAACTGCGACAAAACCAACCGTTATGTTTTAGTTGGAGTCTCGCAGCTAGAAGGAAAGTTAGCTCCTTTGGTTTTGACCGAGATTTCCTGCACTCCCATGAGTAGCAGGGCACAAACAGCACCAAAAATGGCCCTGACACCTGGCGAGAGATCAAAGCGGATGTGTAAAGCAGAATACTCCAGGGATGACATTTTGCCCATTCTCTCTGAACTGGACTATGACTTGTTGGACTCCGATTTTGATACAAGCAATCGAAGATGAATGTGAGGTTTCAGCTGACTGGTCCCCGGCTATTCGTGGTACTAAACAGGTTCAAGTAGCTGACACGCCTATGGCACTGTTCACCTGGGAGGACTGCCACTTAACATTGATAAGATGCAATGTACTGCGAAAGTGACCGCCGCTGCTGCTGCCCCAGCCACACAAAGACAGCCTGGCAGCCAGCCTGCAGCACATTCTTGGCAAACTGGCAGCCACAGCATGTAGCAACAGATGTTTTATGTCGATTTCTGTGTGAAGCCATTGCCTTTCAGAAAACTGTTTTTTGGAAAAAATATTCAGCCCTCAAAGAGTTAAATTGTTGCTGTAATTTTATCGGAAGAAAACTTTTTAAATATGTTTAGATACTTAAATACTTGAAGTGGTCCAATACTATAAAAAAAAATATCCAGGCAGTTTTTGCTTGCTTATAAACTGCGAGCTTAAAACTTGAAGTGTTTTGTTTGTGTGTTCTGAATGTCCATTCAAATAATATGGAGAGTTCGATCATTAATTTGTGACACACGGGCAATACATCCAACATCTCAAAAACGAAATGAGAGAGGATGCGACTGCCATGAAGTAGCCTGATTTTAAGAAAGTCCTTACGTTCAAGTTTTCAGAGTGATTTGGCTTTATAGACGTTACCAATAAGCATACCTCCTCTACTACATTCGAGTCCTCTGCTCACTAACAGCACTTCCTAACTGAATTGATGAGGAGCGTAAAATGACCACAGCACCTCCTGCCCTGTCCGCACCTATTAGATCTCCAAAACTACTCTTCAAGGAGTGCGTAGAAACATTTAATTTCTCATACACTTTGAATAAAATGCAGAAAAAATAAAATTGTCAGTTTAGTATTGGAAGGCATGCTGGTGCGGTGGGTAGCATTGGTGCTCTATGGCTTCAAGATCTTGTGGATTTGCCTGCGGGGTCTCTGGCTTTTCACCCACAACTCATAAGACGTGAAAGTTAGGCTAACTGGCAAATCCAAACTGATCTACAGTAGTTCAATACGACTGCATACATGAATGGGCCCTACAATGACCAGACCACCCGTCTTGGGCGGCTTCCTGACTTGCAACCCGGGTTGCCAGGAAGGACTCTGGTTCCTCATGACCCTGAATTAAGCAGATTTGAGAATACTAGATTATGTATGGTGTTTAGAATTGACATGGATGCACACACTTGATTTTCACTGACAATTTATTAACATTCAAATTTAAACAGAAGCAAACCTTCCTCACAGTGGTTAAGCATCAAAACTCTTTCACATCAAAGATCTGCACAGATTGTTAAGCAGGATTCTCTCCTAAGAACACCAAGCAATATCTTCTTGACATGGTGTTAATACTACACAAATGACAAACGAACAAATCGTAAACTGTATGCAGACCAGTTAACACACCATAGTAGGGATCGAAAATAAATAAACCTGAAAGGTTACTAGAGCCAAATTTGAATATGACCAACCATCTCAAGATGGTAAACTGACCTTACCCAGCTTAGAATTACACCCAGGATGTGCATCCCATGTCTTTATAAATGTCCTGACTTGCCATAACTTCACATATCTACAGTACACTGCTTACCGGGCCAGAGGCTGCTCATTTTCGACACCTCCATTAGAGTTTGTGCACACGAATGGCAACCTCGAACAAATCATCCAAACGTGGGGAACAAAATGTCAGATAAGCTGTATGAACCACAAGGCTTGTACTGCTATTGCATGTGGGTTAGCAATGCCATCGCACGGCTGCAGCAGGCCCCACCACGTTTAGTTCACTGATGTTATAAATATCAGAAGACCCCAATGATCACAAGCAACACGTCTGCATTCTGACTGAAATTCCTGTGGTTTAAGACCCTTTTGTTACTTTATTAAAACAAGGAAATTAGGCCACTTTTTAAAGTTGGAACCCTGCCATATGTGCTCATTTCTTTGTGCATTTAACCATCTTGCAATAAATAGAACACATTCATAAAATGCATTATATAATTATACTTGTTGTGTATAACTTTCTTTTAAATACATAAATAACAGTAACACTAATTTAGAAATGTATAAAATGCAAGCTGTGGTAGAAATCAACATATTAATTAAAGAAAGAAACTAACCCTCCACTAGGAGAAGTTTGATAAAAAAAACCTCTGATTCAGAAATCAGGTAGGAAGAAACTCGTCCGCTGCGTCTTAAATTACACCGTCATCAAATGCCGAAAGAGGGAGCTTTCATCACAGCAGTCTGTGACAGAATGGTCAAAAAAATAAGAGTAGACGTCCATTTTATAACCAACTAAATTTATATTAACAGTGCTGATCCATCTATAGCAGTGGTTCCCAAACTCAGTCTCCGTGGCTGCAGGTTTTTGTTCCAACCAAATTCTGCGACTCCTGGGCTAATTAAGTGAACTTCTCAGTTTCTGTGCTTCGGAGTTGAGGGAGAAATTACAAAACTAAGTTTAGTACATTTTTATTAAAATTTACTAAAGGAAAGTGTGTTTTTTTTTTTTACTTTGTTACAATTGTCTGCCTGATTTTCATTCTGCTTGTTTAATTTAGGATCTACTAATTAGTGGGTCTGACGCTGACGTTATTGCTGCCTTTCATCATTCAGTGTTGTTTATCTGGCTGTCAGCTCTGTTTGTCTTTAATTATTAAGATACAATGAAGGGTGAAAACTGCACACACAAAAAATAATGAAACAAAAGGGCAACAAAAGAGAGGTAAGCGTTTAAAGCAAAAGTAGAAATATTCCTAAACTAGCAGACCTGGCGCGCTTCGCTGCACGTTTAACCGGTTAGTTTTGGCAGCGGATCGTGGTTTTTCCAATCTACAGTAGACATCCTGTCTTTTTCAGATTCTTTTAACCGCCTGGTTTCGGCAGCCAATCGTCCTTTTCCCAATCTAGAAATCCTGTCTTCTTTAGATTCGTTTAACCGCCTGATTTGGGAAGCGAATCGTTTTGTTTTTTTTCTAACGTAGAAGTCGTTTCTTGTTGAGATTTGTTTAATCGCCTGGTTTTGGCAGCCAAGCGCTTTTTTTCCCCAACCTAGAAGACCTCTCTTGAGATCCGTTTAATGGCCTCGTTGATTGCATGTCTTCCAAGGTAGTTTCAATACTTGCACGAGTCTTCTCCCCTTTTATGAGTGACTGTGTGAGTACCGCGTGTACTAAACAGTAAATTGGTAACGAAGAAAGGACTAAACACTAAGGAAAAAGAACGCAAGACCGCGTCAGCTCGGAGCGAACTGAAGTGAATGAAATGACGTGAATGGGAAAGGGAGTTGATCACGTGACTCCCCCACCCCACTTAACTCTCAATCCCTCCACAAACACACAAACACAGTCTCTCAGATCCCAACTCTCCTTTATATATATATATAGATGACTTATAAAACGTAAAAATCATACTGCTGTGCTTTTCTAAAGGCAGAATAAGAGAAAGGGAAAAAAAAGAACATCTAAATAAATGTGATCAAATATTATCACTAATTGTGAATTTGGCTGGAATAAAAACACTGATCTATACATTGATTGGTTCATTAGCTTACACCCAAATAACTTATTTAAATAAAAGTGTGTTACTCTTGTTCTTCTTATATCCTTTAGGCTCCGTTACCCTTGAAAACTTCATGCATGCGACGACCGTCCAGTTGTTGTTTACAGGACATCTGCTGGTCTCTTAATCATCTCCTGCTACATTTTGTGTATTACACCAACCTTCCTCCAAATACATTCTTGTCTTTTATGTACTTAACCATTTCTTGAGTTCTCTTTATGACATTTCTAAAACAAATGCTTACATATTTAATTTTGCACTGTAGACCAAACTAACTATTGTTACCTCCAAACCTGCCGATTTAAAATAAACTAACACGATACAAGTAACATGATCTCCCTAACTACGGCTCTGTTCACCACTTTTTCACGATTAAAACAATGCTTCTAGTGGTGTCCTACTCTGTTCAACACTTTTTTACAATTTCTTTTCCACTGAATAACTTTGCACATTAGGCCAAAACTCATCTGACACCTTATAACTTATATTTTTTACTTTTTGTCATACCTTTCTATTTCAGCCCATACAACCATAAAATTGTTTATTCCAGTTAAGGATATTAAGGATTTGACCAACTATGCTTGAATAAAGAGCAAAATTCAAATTTAAACTACAGTGGGTCCAATCAGATTTTTTTTTTTAGGACAATACATATTTCATGTTACTAGATCATGCGATTGGTATTTTTTTTCTTTATCTCTTTAAAAATCTTTTTATACTAAGCTCCTGCACAACCAGATGAGTAGAAGCTTTAACGATTATTAAAGTGTTAACTGTGCTAAGTTTATAATGAAACAATTGACCACAGTTCATTTATTAAAAGCAAAATGAATTTCCGTATGCTTATTTGTTAAATGGTGCGACTCAAACCACTTACACCTGAACACCAGCAAAACCAAGGAGTTGGTGGTGGATTTTAGGAGGCCCAGGCCCCTCATGGACCCCGTGATCATCAGAGGTGCACACCTATAAATACCTGGGAGTGCAGCTGGATGATAATTTGGACTGGACTGCCAATACTGATGCTCTGTGCAGAGGGGACAGAGCCGACTATACTTCATTAGAAAGTTGGCGACCTTCAACATCTGCAATAAGATGCTGCAGATGTTCTACCAGACGGTTGTGGCGAGCGCCCTCTTCTACACGGTGGTGTGCTGGGGAGGCAGCATAAAGAAGAGGGACGCCTCACGCCTGGACAAACTGGTGAGGAAGGCAGGCTCTATTGTAGGCACGGAGCTGGACAGTTTGACGTCCGTGGCAGAGCGACGGGCACTGAGCAGACTCCTGTCAGTCATGGAGAGTCCACTGCATCGACTGAACAGGATCATCTCCAGACAGAGGAGCAGCTTCAGTGACAGACTGAGGAGACCCCACACTATGCGACTCTTCTATTCCACCCGGGGTGGTAAACGTTAACATTATACAAAGTTATTGTCTGTTATACCTTCATTGTTATCACTCTTTATTTTAATATTGTTCTTTATCAGTACGCTGCTGCTGGAGTACGTGAATTTCCCCTTAGTGATTAATAGAGTATCTCTCTATCGCTCAGTGACCAAAGAATACTAAAATAAATAAAACTTCCTTAAAATATGCACACAAATATTTATCAACACCACCTATGACATAAAAGAAAATAAAATGCTTCTCACATTTACAAGTTGTCATATGGTTTCATTTTTTCTGTATTGTGCCTTTCTAAAACAAAGCAAAATTAAAACAGTAGTTTTCACCATTTCTCTAACAAATGTCCCCCAATCAATCATTAAACACTGCCTAAAAGTAAATATACATGTACTTTTAGGTTTTAATTACTTTTAATCATTAATTACACAATTTTTATGCCGTTAAAATCTACACTTATTATTTTTGTGTGTTGTTTTCAGTGTACCAGCTAGACATTTGAAATTCTGTCATAAGACCACCCAGGCCACTGTGCTCTGTTTTACAGATGATGTCTTGGACCAGAAGCTCTGGTGGCACAACAATTAGAGCCGACAAATGGGATGGAAGACCCACCGCTTTAAACTTTGAGGTCCAACATGCTGATGCTGCTGGGCCGTAGGTCTCTGCGCCTCGACTTGCTGATATTCAACTTACTATCTAATGTTTTAATGATTTTAATTTGTGACATCCCACTATGATTGGAAATACTTCTTATAGAAAATGTCTTTATAAATTCAAACATTTGCCAAACTACATAATCCGTAGCTGCACTGCTCATTAGCAAAAGGCCAATTAATGGTTATGTGAAAACACAATAACCAGAGAAACAACCAATTAAACATAAGCACAAGTAAACAACTGCGGTACTAAAAAAATGAAAGGGCATACTGAGAAAAAAGTGAGCTAATCAGTGTTTCCACTACAAAACGTACGCCATAAAGAAGCAAAGCAATCAAAAACAAACCAGCCTGACAACAGGCAATGAGAAAGCATCAAAACGCCAGACGGGATGAAGCAGCAGCAACCCATGCATGGCTGCTGGGTGTCCTGCCCATGGAATTTTTCTCATATAGCTTAGGTTTGCATGCAGTGGGGTCTATTCAGCTGTGATGTTAACCAATATGCGGCACTTAATCCAAATAAGCTGAAATTGTTCTTCTAACTGGTAGCCCATCGGTGAGCTCAGAACTAAAGCTGGGCCTCTGGAATGAGAGATCAACAGCGCCGCTGAAGGCGACTAGAAGGCACCTCAACTCAGAAACCTAATTAACACGGCACGCTCATTACTACTACCTAATCTTTCTTGTTTGGAGACAAATTTAAGTTTTTTGGTTTAATTCATATGTTTTTTTCTTGTAAGCCTTCCATTTATATCGTCCTCCATTATTCCAAGTGATGCCACCAGAGGTGTCTAAGGCTACATATGGCATGCAGGTCATATACAACACAATTTTTAGTACTGCAAGTGATTTCTTCTAGAATCGTTTGAACACACTCATACAATGTCTAGATGTTTTTATTGCACTCTTCATTTTTATGCATAAACTCTGTCAACTCCAGCCAGCAGGAAACAAAAGCACACATTTCCTTCTTGTACCAGTCCACACTCTATAGAAAATGCCATTTCATCACTGCTCTCATTATCAAGTCCAACACTTTTCCTACAACTATGAGCTACAAAGACATGGAAACCTGAGGAAGGAGGATCAACATCACCGTCCCCATATACATTTTTTAGCTGCCTGTGCTTTACGGATTCCATCCACTCCACAAGAAATTTGGTCACAGCTCTTTAAAAAACACAAAATCACCACACAACTCTACTTTGAAGCCCAGACACACATGTGCTTGGAAATAAATTCTGCAAAACTGCTGAAGAAACAGATATTTCCTGTTTTTTTTTTTTTTTTAATTTTGTTTCTACAAAATAACATTGCGTACAGTCAAGTCGAACTTGTACAACAAATGACTTCATACTCAGACTAGAAAAAAGATCAGAAAGTTAAAAAAGAGAGCAGGAACAAAAAGAGAAAACACCTAACAAAACAGAATTCAACCACCACCTGAGAGAAAGAGAGGAGAGCCAAGAGTGCTGGCAAAAATAGTTGGTTTAGGAGTGGAACACCCTTCCCCATCCCCAAAATGAAGGCCTATTTTAAAAATCTGATTAATTAAACCTTCCCATATTTTAAAGTTTTGAACAGATCCTCTAAGAGTGAATTCGGTTTTTTCCCCCTCCCAATATCAAATATCAGTTACTTGCCAATTTTTAAAAGGTGGGCTGGGATTCTTCCAGTTAAGGCAGACAGAGCTGTAGATTATGTGTTAGTCGTGTGAGGACAATGGCTATCATAATCCATTTGTCTGTTCACTTTAAGCCCATCTGGACGCACACCAAGGGTGTCTGATGAGCAGCCAAAGATTTTTGCCTATAATGATGTTCATTTGGTACATTCCCAAAACATACACCCTAGTGAGGCTAGACCGATCTGTACATTTACGTGTTAGTCGTGCGAGGACAATGGCTATCATAACCCTTTGTCTTTCTCCACTTCAAGCCCATCTGGGAGCCCAACAAATACGGCTGTTAATGGATCTGCTGTCTGATGAACAGCCAAAGATTTTTGCCCAAAATGGCGTTCATTTGGTACATTCCCAAAACATATACCCTAGCGAGGATGGAGAGATCTGTACATTTACGTGTTAGTTGTGTGGGGAAAACGGCTATCCTAATTCATTTATCTTTGTCCACTTTAAGCCCATTTGACAGCCCACCAAACACGGCTGTTAATGGATCACCAAGTCTAATGAGCAGCCAAAGATTTTTGCCCAAAATGATGTTCATTTGGTACATTCCCAAAACATACACCCTAGTGAGGCTAGACCGATCTGTACATTTACGTGTTAGTCGTGCGAGGACAATGGCTATCATAACCCTTTGTCTTTCTCCACTTCAAGCCCATCTGGGAGCCCAACAAATACGGCTGTTAATGGATCTGCTGTCTGATGAACAGCCAAAGATTTTTGCCCAAAATGGCGTTCATTTGGTACATTCCCAAAACATATACCCTAGCGAGGATGGAGAGATCTGTACATTTACGTGTTAGTTGTGTGGGGAAAACGGCTATCCTAATTCATTTATCTTTGTCCACTTTAAGCCCATTTGACAGCCCACCAAACACGGCTGTTAATGGATCACCAAGTCTAATGAGCAGCCAAAGATTTTTGCCCAAAATGATGTTCATTTGGTACATTCCCAAAACATACACCCTAGTGAGGCTAGACCGATCTGTACAAATCGGCTGTTTGGATCTGCTGTCTGTGTTAGTTCATTTGGTACATTCCCAAAACATATACCCTAGCGAGGACAATGGCTATCATAACCCTTTGTCTTTCTCCACTTCAAGCCCATCATCTGTACCTAGTGACAATGGCTATCATAACCCTTTGTCTTTCTCCACTTCAAGCCCATCACCCTAGTGAGGCTGGAGTTCGGGTGCAGTGCTTGCAGGTTGGATCTTGCCTTGGGATACATTTTTGACAATTTGAAATAAGATAAATTTGATCAGTGAAAGATTTTAAGCTGAATTATTGGAAGTGAGATATTTCAAATTAACCACTGAATATGAAGTCATATGAGGGTTGCTCAAAAAGTTTCCGCAATTTTATATTTTCGTTGGAAACAGTGAAGGCAGGAGGAGTAGTAATTGGTTGTGTTTGAGAGGGTCATGTGACTAGTTCTGTCTGGCAAGCCGGCTGCCCTTACAGTTTAGTATAAGAGTCGTCACCCTGTGGTGAAGATGGATGCAAAACTTATAAATTAAAGCAAAGAGGACCAACATTCTATCATATGCTTTTTGTGGGCAGAAGATGCGCCAGGAGCACAAATTCATCTCAGTGGCTACACGCTCAACCAAAAACATTTTTTACTAACAGCATTAAAAACTTGGTACGACTCTGGGAAAATTGCCTCGCAAAGGAAGGCGACTATGTAGAAAAGTGATGTAATTTGTTCTTGAAATTCTTAATAAATAGAGTGTGGAAACTTTGAACATTTCTCGTATTATTGTTTATTGACCCTTTTATAAATCCTGCTTAATGCACTGGTTTGAAGTTTGGCGACTGGTCATTTTACCATATATTGTATTGTGTGTATAACTGTGTATCTGTACGTGATACATAAAATTAGATTTTTTTCGTTTTGACTAAGTTGTAGACATTTTTAGTTAATTTTGACGGAAGCCAATAAGCTATACCTAAAATAAATCTAATATGGAATTTTACAAATAAAAAAGAAACGCCTAAATGTAGGGGAAAAAAATGGAAGAATATGCAATGAACCGCGGAAGGGCAACCCAAGGAACTTGCTTAGAATCAGATCTGTGTTTAGGAAATTCCAAAAGTGAAAAACTAGAAAAGTACGCTTAGAAAGTCTAAGGATGAAAATGGGTCACGGTAGCCAAACTAAATAAGAAATCAACAGTATTTTCAAACAATATTAAATAAAATTAAGACCTAAGCCAAGTTACCAAGATGACAGATAAACTTAAAGAAATAAAAAGCATCAATCCCTTTCACGCATATAAAAGCGGCTCTTTCAACACCGCTAACCATCAGTTTGCAAATTTAAAAATGATCCCACTGTCAATATTTCTGCTGTTAAACACATTGCAGATGCATTTTATCAGTCCCAGAGCTCTTTGGCTGTTGTGACAATGCAAGAGAAACTGAAAGCATCAAATTGGCATTTTATATCCACTTGGGCATAAAAGACAAAAAAATATGCAAAAAAGTAAGCGCATCTGTAAACAAAGGAGAGAGTCATCCGACTTCCCTTAAAGTTAACAAAAATAAATGAAAAAAACAATCTTATCTACCGATAGTTGAAAATTCTGAATCAAAGAGGCCAGGATGCTCAAAATGACCAAACACAGCATGACCAAGCCGTGTGCATTTAGGCCTGTATTTGAATTTAGGCAGTGGAAATCTGCCATCCTGGTGGGTGTAGGGGGTTCATAAACACAAAGCAAATGGCGAACTATACAAGTGGACCACTGACCAAAAACCACAAAATGTTAAGAGCTCAGTTGAAAACAGACAGGTTGTTATTTAAGTATCTGTACTCAACCTGAATGGACAAAACCATACGCATGCAGCCTAGTGACTGGGTTATTCTTTATAAACATTCTCCTTAAGGGTTTCAAAGACTTCAGAAAGTGGGCATTTTGCCCACTCTAGATTTCACCAAAAAAGGATGAACATGTGACTACTAAAAGCACCAAGGTCTTCTCAAAGCAAATTGCGTTTAGACAGCCATCCGCGGATGAAGCCAATGAGGCCTCAATCGCAACTGCTCTGTAATTAGACAGAATCCACACTTCACTCAAAAGGATGCCGGGACAACATTAGGGAAACGGGTGAAAACATTGCTTTTTAGGGGTGCTACCGAGAAAGATGGTGAACAAGCTTCTTGTCGGTTTCTAAATGTACCTGTAAATGGATGCAGCCATCGACACGCTGTCAGCTACGCCGGCATGCTTCCTAAATTAACAAACATCCGTACACAGGCACACATACAAACAAACATACATACACATATATATATATATATATATATATATCTATATCTATCTATCTATCTATACATCAGTATATCAATTAGATAAGATAAGCTTTACTAATCCTGAGGGAAATTCAGATTAATACATAAGTAGAAACATTAAAAACAAGCATACAGACTCACAGGACAAATAATATAGCCAATCAACCAATAAAATAAAAATAAATTGTATATTGGGCAGATACTTCAAAATTACCTTACCCAGTACATCAGGAGGAAGCACTGAATTGTCTGGTAGCACCAAGCAGAAAAGACCCCAGAGGCACTTCATAGAGGCTAAAAGTGCTCCATGAGAGCACCTGTACATTTCACACAGAAACATTCCACTTAACTATAACACCGATAAGGAAGTCAGTAATGACTAGCAAAAAAATCAATGAACTTTGATGTCCAAACATAAAACGTTAACACGTTCAGTTTTCAAATACGCCACTCACGGCATGGAAAGTCAAACGTTTTCAGACGCCTCCTCACGTTGAAGCACTGCTAAGCTCTCACCAAAGAGATAACTACAATGAGGAAAGTACGCTTAGATGGCTCTCCGAGATAAACTATTACAGGAATTCAGTTGAAACCTCAAGGTCAAACCTCCCTTAGTCTGTCTGTAATGAACGTTCAGCATCTGTATTCAAAGACAGATTAAAAGTTTCAGGTGACTTTATATTTTAGGAAGTGTACTGGCACTGCCTGCTTTCAGCTTCCAGACTGTATGTGGAGTCTGCACAATGGCTTTTCACCAGGTACTCTGTTTTCCACTTGTGTAAGACACACAATTTTAGCTAAATTGATACAGTGGTACCTCAGTATACGTACGTCCTTACTCTGTTCCAGATCCTTTGACTTATACCAAACAGGACATATACCAAAACAATTTTTCCCATAAAAAACCAAGGGAAAATGATTCATCCGCTCCAATAAAAAAAAAAAAATCCTATTGTTATTGGCATATTATACATTGATGGGGTTGTATAAAATAATTTAATCACTGCTTAATACTATAATACACAAATACAAAAGCAATTAGATGAAATAAATGAAAATTTAACCTCACTTTACTTTTTAATAACGTCTTTGTTTTTCACAAATCGTAGATACCGTCGTTCCTGGCATACGGTACGCAGCAGCCAAGTCCCGGATACGCATGCCGCCTTCATATTTTTCAACAATCAATTCAAATTTACGCAAAAAAACACAAAGTCACGTGAAAATTCACAGAGAGTTATAGCGGGGTTGTTCACTGAATGCTAGCAAGTGGCGTACTGACGCTCGTGGGCAGTCGTGGCTTTGTCTCGAGAGATGTAAACATGGGTAGTGCGCAGTTGTAAAGCAAAATTGTTCACGTCCAAACAGGATGTACAGTATACCAAGTTGGACTTATTCCAGAGCAGACGTATACCGAGGTATCACTGTATTTGTAAACTGTATTAATATGAGTGAGTGTAAATGCTCCTAAAGATGAAGTTGTGTCCCATCCAGAGTTTGTTCTTCCTTGGCTGGGGCAGGTTGCTGTTCCTCATGATCCCATAATGCACGGCGTACACACAGCAAAAGTATGAACATATTTGTGATTAGAACATTTTGGTATACTGAAGATACAGTAGTGCCTCGTATTTCAAATTATTCTAACTTCGAACGCTAAATTTGAGAGAAATTTAATCCAGAGTTTGAACGATGCTTGTACATTCAAACTGTGCACGCAGTGAAAAAATGCGGCAACACAAGGGCTTTACGTGCACCCAAGTCATCTCTCACGCATTAGGCTTCTGCGTTTTAAGTGCTTTTTAGCTTTATTTTTGGTGTGTTTGGTTATAAGTCCTACCTATTAACCATGGCACCCAAGAAGAGTATGGAAGCAACAAAGAGGAAGGTCGTAATGTCAACGATTGAGGTAAAAAAGGAATTCCCTGCGAAGCATGAAAGGGCTACATGTGTGGCGGATCTGGCGGCCCTCAACCACTAGTGGTACGAGGCAGAAGGGAGAGAGAACACCAGAAGGCGGCTCCCCTTCCAACCAGTAACCTTTCTCTTTCTCTCCACCAGCCACATGGGACATCACCACTCCACACTAAGGTACTGTACATTCAATTTTCCTTTTATTATACAGTACAGTATTAACATATTTATTTACAGTTTTAATTTAATTAAGGCATTTAATTGTGTTTTTTTTTATCTTAAATTGTATGTAATTGCTGTTTAAGTTTATCGAAATGGGTATTGTTTAGGGTCTGGGAACAGATTCATTCACTTTCTATTATTTCTAATGGGGAAAACTGATTTGGACTTCAAACAATTCAGAGTTCAAACAGCCTCCTAAAACTAATTCAACTCAAAGTATGAGGCACCACTGCATTTACAAATGTAATACATAAAACATATCAAGCAATACATACAGTACATACAATTTGAAGTATTCACTAAGGATTACATTTTTAATTGTTCCTCAAGTTTTCAAATGATCAAAATGGTAACACAGCAAGTCAAGATAATCAAAACCAATACAAGCACAACAAACGAGTGCGCAGCTCCAGATTTTCAAATGGAATCGCAGGATCGTCTGGCTGTGGATCGGCAAACACTGGGCCAGAACGAGGTACCATCACGAAAACGCAACACTGACATAAATCGTCACTTCAGGACTGCAAGAACACAAAAGCCCCAGTACTCGTATACTGGATACCAGGACACAAACTCTTGTTCAGTGTGCGGTGGTCCGTTTCTGCACTCGTCCTCAGATCACTAAAGTGATCCATGACCCTCTAAACCACAGGTGTCAAACTCCCGGTCTGGAGGGCCTCAGTGGGTGCAGGTTTTCATTCTCACCCTTTTCCTAATCAGTGCCCAGTATTCACTGCTAATTAACTTCTTTTCCCTCTATTTTAATAGCCCTGTTTTTAAGGATTAAGTCTTCTGAATTGATTCTTTTCTTCATTAAATGACAGCCAAACAGAAATGAGACCTGAAACGAGCCAACAGATGAGCAGCTAAATTGGGGCTTCAAACTCCAACCAGTTCCTTAATGAGAAGCTGATTCTTGCTGTTAATTAAACCCGTTATTCAATTCCATGGCTTGTTGCTGCTCTCTTTTTGCCACAGCAGACATTTCCAAAACTGTTGATATTCTGTTTTTTTCCTAAGAACTCCTAAAATGTTTTGGTAACCTGAGGGATCAACCTTAGTGAGACCTTCATCTTTATTTTCAGATTCTGTTTGATGGGGACAGGTGAGCTGGTCATGTCCTGCTTGTTTTATGTCTCATTACTGTCCGGCTGCTAATTAAGGAAAAAACAACTAAGGGGCCTGAGTCGAGCTAATTAAAGCTAAGGCTAAAGAAGTTAATTAGCATCAAAAACTGGTCACGAATTAAGGAGATGGTTAGAATGAAAACCTGCAGCCACTGCGGCCCTCCAGGACTGGAGTTTGATACCCCTGTTCTAGAGTAACGATCTGACAGGTTTTTCTGTAAAACTTTTAAGTCACTGGTTTTAGTGCATTTATGTATTACAAGCGCCTGGGAGCTCGATCGAATCGGGCTACAAATTCTACGTTCGTGAAGTTCATACATAATTGTGAATTTCCCCTTGGGATTAATAAAGTATCTATCTATCTCTGCAAAGAATTATTTGTTTGAACACCAAACATACGGGTATCTGACGCGAACACCATACATACGGGTATTTGAACACCATACATACGGGTATTGCGCGAACACCATACATACGGGTATTGACGCGAACACCATACCGGGTATTGACGCGAACACCATACATACGGGGTATTGACGCGAACACCATACATACGGGGTATTGACGAGAACACAATACATATGGATAGCATCAAATTATATATGAGGATGTATTGTCAGATACAACACCATGGGGTTCCCTGAAACCCCACTGACTAAAAAAAAAAAAAAAAAGAGCTATATAAAACAACAGACCACCAACTGAAAGCAGCCCAGCCTTGAGAAAGCCTACATTGTTCATGTTTTACTGTGCCAACTATGGAAGAAAAGAACAGCCATTTTGGGGCTGAGAATGCTGGCAATGCACACCAGAAACAGCCCACAGGCACACTCCCTAAGGTGTTCTTCCACCCAAAATACCAACAAATGAGGGCCTACGATTTAAAACCCAGGGGGTGGGGCACAGACACTAGAAAGCATGTCAGTCTGTTGTGCAGCAATCTCCTGAAAAAAGCAGCTCCAGCGCGTCCTAAAGAGCAGCGGCCCTTCAGAGTTGTCTGAATAGCAACGGTTGGCCGTCCGGCTTGGTAACCCTGACTCACATGCTCGTGACTCACCTTCCATATCTCTTAACAGCAAGACTCATAAGTGGGTAAAAATACACAACAAGAAGAGCAAGGGCATGACTTTTTAAAAATGGTCTTTTAAGGACATGCAAGAGATCTGCCACTTGTGTTTCACACTATAGCTCATTTAAAATTGACCTGCGCTAGAAACACTTCTCGTCCACAGTCATAAATTACAAGACGAGTCAAAAATGTAACATTTTGAGGGAAGTACATCATTCTGTTTAACAGCCAGGCTACACAGGCATATACTGTACAATTTGACAAGGACATTTAATGAAATATCATTCCAGGGCAATTATTTTCTATACTATCAGAGCAGCAGAGCTTGAAGACGTAAACCAGCAATTCAAGCCACGCGATTAACAAAGGTCAAATGAAGAAAGGGCAACACAAAAAATAATCTTGGCCAAGAGAGTGCTTCATTGAGAAACCGCAGAGTCGTAACAAAATAAAAGCTTTTACTTATACTTGCAAATTATTCTTTTTCTGTATTTTAAAAGATACATTTCAGACAAAGGAGCTTTAAAGGGGCTGGGAATCATTACGAAGAATACCAGTGTAGGTGATGAGTGACCACAGGGGCTGGTGTGACGCAACTTTAGACCAAAAACATTAATAAATAAATACATAAATAAAGTAGAAAAATTTCCAAACATTTTAAAGTCGTCCAAAATAAATGGAAATCAAGATGCCAAGCACATAGAGGAGCCTTTAAGGTCTCAGACTACACAAAATGTCACCTTCCACATGTCCCAGAATACAATACCCTTAACTAGGCCTCACCTACACTTCACACAGTAAGTAAGCAGTGTGCTCCCCTGGCGGATATGCAGAAGGCTGATAGCTGCCTGACCAAGAACAGGTCACTTGGACTTCATATGTAGAAAGAGAAAAAAATTCATTCAACTGCCCAGAAAATATATCAATGTCCTAAACCATGTACCCATCTTAAAGGAACATTCCACCCAAGAATGAGATTTTTATGCGTTACTTACGCCATGTGGTTTGTTGTGATGGTCAAGAAAAAAAAATTAAACCTCATCTTTTCATGGTGAACAGAGAGATCAACATTTCTGATAGACTGGGAGCCTATGGGGACCAACCCTGGACAACAGCAAACTGTATCAAAAACGTCCATTTAAAAAAAAAAAAAAATCTGGCATTACTCAAGTCACATAATCCACATCCACAAGTCATCCAGCCTCATGTTCATAACAGTTAAAATACATGCATTTTTTTTCCTAAGAATATTGTTAAATAAACACCTCTGGAAAATGAACATACTTCATAAATAAGGAAGCCCGTCCAATGCAGGATCACACTTTCTGAATTAAAGACCAACCTCGTTCCCCTCACTCACAAATCAAGAGTCCTATCCTGTGTTATCTCCATTCCCCATGAAATTAAACATGTTTCTTGGCCCTCATTATATATAAAAAAAAAATCACATAAGGTAAATAACATATAAAAAATATTATTGGGTGTAGAATAGCTCAGGTCATTAGAATAATCTGGATGAGAAGAGGCCATTCATCCCAACAAAGGCTCACCAGTCCTGTCCACTGAACTCTTCCATAAGAGCAACAAGTTGAGCTTTGAAAGTCCCTAAAGTCCTCCTGTCAGTAATACTACTTGGTCACTTACATAATGTGTCTGTGGTTCCCTGTGTAAAGATACATCTCCTAATGTTTCTGCAAAATTTACCCTTAACAGGTTTCTTAACTGTGTCCCCATGTTGTTGATAAACTCATTTTAAAGTTGCCATCTCCATCCACTGGAATAATTCACCTTCATCATTTTAAACACTCCACTCAGGTCTCCTCTTAATCTTCTTTTGTTTAAACTGTAAAGGCTCAGCTCTTTAAATCTTTCCTCATAATTCAACCCCTGTAGCCCTGGAATCAGCCTAGTCGCTTTTCTCTGGACTTTTTCTAGCTCTGTTATGTTACTTTTGTAGCCTGGAGACCAAAACTGCCCACAGTACTTCAGAGGAGGACTCATCAGTGCGTTAAGGCTAAATCATAACCTCCTGTGACTTGTACTCCACACATCAAGGCGCTATATGACCTGACATTATGTTAGCCTTCTTAATGGCTTCTGAACATGGTCTGCCAGTTGATAGCGTCGGGTCCACTACAACTCGTAAGTCCTTCTCATAAGGCACAGGTTCGATTTTCAGACTTCCCACTGAGTATTCAAACCTTACATTTTTACTTACAATGTGTAATACTTTAAATATGCTGACATTAAATTTCCTCTGCCAAAGACTGTCTGTTGACCAAGATTTGAGATAATCTGCCAAGCCACCTAGCTTGGGATCACCTGCAGACTAAACCAGCTTGTTACTTATATTCATATCCAAATCATTTCTATATTGTCAATGCCAATTTATTTAAATAGCACATTTAAAACAACATAGGAATGCTGTGGCCAAAGTGCTTTACAATAATAGAATAAAAAGAAACCATACAAATAACAGAAATAACAAACAGAAATAAAAGATATGAACATAAATAATAAATAGAAGTAATATTATCAAAATGAGGAAACCATCAGTATTACTGAAGGTCATGGAACGCAAAGGTAAATATATATATATATATATACTTATTTTAATAAACATACATATATACACACACACATACAGTTTATATATATATATATATATATTATATATATATATATATATATATATATATAAATAAAATACATTTATTTATACACACACATATACAGTGGGTACAGAAAGTATTCAGACTCCCTTCAATTTTTCACTCTTTGTTATATTGCAGCCATTTGCTAAAATCATTTAAATTAATTTTTTTCCTCATTAATGTACACACAGCACCCCATATTGACAGACAAACAATTGTTGCAGATTAAAAAAGAAAAACTGAAATATCACCTGGTCCTAAGTATTCAGACCCTTTGCTCAGTATTTAGTAGAAGCCCCCTTTTGAGCTCATACAGCCAGGAGTCTTCTTGGAAAAGATGCAACACGTTTTTCACACCTGGATTTGGGGATCCTCTGCCATTCCTCCTTGCAGATCCTCTCCAGTTCTGTCAGGTTGGATGGTAAACGTTGGTGGACAGCCATTTTTAGGTCTCTCCAGAGATGCTCAATTGGGTTTAAGTCAGGGCTCTGGCTGGGCCATTCAAGAACAGTCACAGAGTTGTTGTGAAGCCACCCCTTCGTTATTTTAGCTGTGTGCTTAGGGTGATTGTCTTGTTGGAAGATAAACCTTCGGCCAGTCTGAGGTCCTTATCACTCTGGAGAAAGTTTTTGTCCAGGATATCCCTGTACTTGGCCGCATTCATCTTTCCCTCGATTGAAACCAGTCGTCCTGTCCCTGCAGCTGAAAAACACCCCCACGGCATGATGCTGCCACCGCCATGCTTCACTGTGGGGACTGTATTGGACAAGTGATGAGCAGTGCATCTTTCCCAAGAAGACTCATGGCTGTATTCGCTCAAAAAGGTGCTTCTACTAAATACTGAAGAAAGGGTCTGAATACTTAGGACCAGGTGATATTTCAGTTTTTCTTTTTTAATAAATCTGCAACAATTTCAAAAATTCTTTTTTTTGTATGTCAATATGGGGTGCTGTGTGTACATTAATGAGGGAAAAAATTAATTTAACTGATTTTAGCAAATGGCTGCAATATAACAAAGAGTGAAAAATTGAAGGGGGTCTGAATACTTTCCGTACCCACTGTATGTATTATATATACACATATAATGTATACAGATATATATTCATTCATTGCAGAGCACACAAACTTTCTCAAACTGGTCCATTTACAGTTGCCAATACATCTCAGACACAAAGTAAGGAGTAAAAGGAAAACAACCCATCACAGAGACGAGGACAATGTACAAACTCCACAAAGTCGCTGCCCAACTCAGGGTTTGAAAGCAGAGCTCTGAAGATGTGAGGCCATGAGCTGCCCTTGAATCCTTTCTATGCAAAATGAGCCTGTTGCTGTACAACTCTGCACAAGTCAGTTAGCCCAATAAAGCATCATTTGGTGATGCACAAGTCATATCAGGTACAGAGCTTCTACAATATTTACCATGGACCTCTCTCAGGCCTTAGCTCTTCTATAACTCCATACTCTCCTGCCACTCCTGATTAATATCACTGCCAGTAAGCTTATAAACATTTTTTCTCTTTTAAGGCCTAGCCACACTGGTGTACCCCACAATTTAACACAAGTACAAATAATCACAGAAATGGGAAAGTACAAGAGATCTACAAATACAAAAAAAAAAAGAAAATAAAAGATTGACACGACACAAGATTGAGTTCTGCTGACCTTAAGGCGTGACACACGGCACCTTGAGGTTCTCTCTAGTGATGCACCACTCACAAAGCCCGACATTAGAATTTGCCAGTTTTTACAGAATCTTTATTTTTAAAATGTTTGAAAGTTTTTCTCAGCCACCATCACTGCAAACCACATGGGTTAAGTAAAATTAAAAAAAAAAAAAGGAATATTTTCAGGTGGAAAATTTCATTAACTGGACAGAAGCAAGTTCAGTAGAAGAGATGAATGGAGGCATAGAATGTTATATTCTTCTCTTGTGTTTGCTGTTGAAGATTCAACTGTTTAAAAATAAAAACTTAATTTATAAATAAAGCTGGGATGCGCAACTCCGGTCCTAGAGGGCTGCAGGTTTTCACTCTAACCATCTTCTTAATTAGTGACCAGTTTCTGCTAATTAACTTCTTTTGCCTTCATTTTGGCTGACTTGGCTCAGCCCCCTGAATTGTTTCTTTTTTCCTTAACTAGCAGCCAAACAAAAATGCGACACAAAATGAGCCGCCACACGACCAGCTCACCTCTGTCCATCATGCAATATCTGAAAATGAAGAAAGGTGAAGGGCTCAGTAAAGCTGAGAAACATTTTGACGGTGTTCTTAGAAAATCAACCGTTTTAGAAATGTTTGCTGTGGCAGAAAGAGAGATACATTAAATATCGGATTTAATTAACAGCAACATTAAGTATTTGGTTAGAGTGAAATTGGTTGGAGTTTGAAGCCCACATTTAGCTGTTGGCTCACTTCACATCTCTTTTCTGTTTGGCGGTTTTGAATTTTTATAAACATGGCTATTAAAACCAAGGGAAAAGGAGTTCATTAGCAGTGAAAATTGGTCACTGATTAAGAAAAGGGTTAGAATGAAAACCTGCAGCCACTGCGGCCCTCCACGATCAGAGCTGGAAACCCCTGAAATAAACTATTAATGAAGAGAGAAGCTCCACTCTTCTAAAACTGGACTTCCTTCAAATCGTCCACAGGATATTTTGCAGATACGGCACATCCTGAAATCAGAAACGTGATTGAAACTGTAAAAATCACTTGGTGAAAAAAAAAAAAAAACTGACGGGCAAACAAAAAATCCAGAGAGGTGCAACTCTAGAGGTAAGTGAAGTTCAGACCCCTGACATGTCTCACTTCTTTCCCATGAATGATTTCAAATTCAAAATTTGACCCCTAACCCCTATTCTTGAACTAACCCTAAGCCAACTTTTCTGCAGCTAGTTCACGTGAGCCACAACACAAAACATTAACATCATCATTTTGGGACAGAAACACTTGGCTCCGATATTGTCAGTGCCAGCCCCTTCCAAACCCCACACTCTAAAAAACAAAATGTGCTTTCATCTGACCATTGGCTTTGGGAGGGGAGGTGTTTGTTGGGGTCTTTACAAAAAAAGATGAGAAAGGTGAGGTGATGAATTTTTTACCTATTGTTGGGTACTGACCTGTGCTGGAAATTAAGCGGCAGTGGAGACCCTGCATATGCACTCCCAGCTTGACTCAGTCTAGGGGTGCGGCTGTCACTGCTTCCCCAGCTCTGCTCATCAGGCCAGGATCTGAACACAATGCAAAGAACACACAGTGAGTACCAGGGTGCCCTCCTTGTCAATTGCACATTAGGCAGGCCCACAACATACAATCATCCCCACCCAGAACCCTCCAAGCCCCACATGCAGACCTCCGCAGCAGCTGATCAGGGACTCCAACTTGTAGCAAAATGCCTATGCTGGCTGAGCCTAACTGTGGTATCAACAGCGTCTGACCAGAACGTCCTGATCAATGGGAGTGTGTGGTGGGGTTGAGGGGGAAAGAAGTTACAATTTTCTGTTATGCACTAAAGATGGACAAACAAAATGGCTCCAGTCCACTCTGATGTGAGGTGGGGTAGGCAAGCACTGAAGAGCGGAAAAATAACTGATAACTAGTAAGGAGTCAACCAGGCTCTCTAGACTTCAAGAGAAGGCTTCTAAATTTGAGCCAACCTCGTCAAGCCGAGAACAATAAAGAACCACTTCAAATTTCACTGTAATACAGAAAAAAAAAAAAGATCACAAACTGTCATGGAGAGGAGCTAAAACAAGAGAGTAAGGTCAACTGCATTCTCCTTGACCGAGTAACTGGATTATTTGAAGAGCGTATTCTTTCAAGGACAGTCACATAGGAGGCAAGCAATGGAGTCGGCCATAAGACAGACCTCAAAGCAAAAACACAGAGTCCGACATCCTCTCCGACTACAAGTGGCGTAACCGGACACCCGCTTAAGTTAATTATGCCCATTCCGACACTACAGCTCGGTCTCCACAGTGAACACCTTTTTGGACCATTGGCAGCTACAATAGATTTTAGAGATTTAGATTCTAGATCACACAGCGACACCTTTGGGGAGAACAACTCAACTGGTAATCTTGTAATTTTAGGTCAAAAGCTTTAGGGCTGCTCTGAATGTAAGTGTAAAAATGGGTGAACCCATCCGACCAAATTTAATATCGCTACACTCTGAAGACTTGGGTGTGTAATAATAATTCTTTACATTTATATAATACTCAGATTGCTTTCTATACGGAGTGGGAAGCCACTTCATCCACCACCAATGGATGATGCAACGGCAGCCATTTTTTGTGCCAGTATGTTCAGCGTACTTTAGCTGTTAGGTGGTGAAGTGGTGAGATTGACAGTTAGGGGTTACTGGTGGGCCAGAATGACTAGACTGTAGTGGGCCACTAAGCCTGGACATCAGGATAGACCCTACTCTTTACAAAGGATGCCCATGGATCTTTAATGACCACAGAGTGTCAGGACCTCAGTGTTACATCTCATCCAAAGGATGGCATTGATTTTTACAGCACTGTGTCCCCGTCACTGCACGTGGGGCATTGAGATCCACATTTAGACCACACAGGGTAAGCATCCCCCATTGGTCTCCCATCTAAGTACTGGCCGGGCCCAAACATGCTTATCATGTGGTGTGGCACAAGGGTTTTGAAGTCCCCACGCTATTTCTTAGCACTTGGACTGCAGGTCAGCTCTACTCTGTAGTTTCGAAGCACTTACAGGTCAGGTTGGGGAGCCTGCACTGGTACAGCACGTTGCCGCACTCACCACACGACAAAACAGCTCGGGATCCCGGTTGGGAAAACCCCCAGGTAGACACACGGTCCAGTCCCGCTCTCCGGAAATGACCATCCATCAGCCACACACAGGTGTTTTACGTGGGCATCCCCTTGGCCTGGTCTATCCACTTGGGTCCTCGGCAATTAGGATCCTGTGAGAAGGATCGCCCACAGGGAATCACGCCACATGTCCGTTGTGACATAATTGACGCTCCCTAACAATGCAGGTAATGTACCTCATCTGGGACTCCATGAGCAACACAAAGTCAAACCAGAGGTACACAAGAATTCTCTGAAGAGACACAAGGAGTCCAGTTTTCGTCTCGGGTCACTGGATAGCGTCCATGTCTCACAACCATACAGCAAAACAGGAAGCATCAGGACTCTAAAGAACTGGACCTTCATCCCTTTGCAGAGATATCGGGAGCACCACACAATCCTATCACAACGACCTCATTACCCCCCCATGCTCTCCCAATCCGTCTACTGTTTTCATAGGAAGAGTCACCAGAGCACTACACATTAAAATAAGAGTCTCCTAATTCTATGATTACCGCTATCCGTCTTAAATTCCTGTCTGACAAATACAGTCAAAAAAACGGCACACCATTTAACACAACTGCCAAGGTTTACATTCAGGTTCTGCTTCTTCTCACAAGCTGGAGGCTGTGAAGCCCCAAGAGTACCAAGTGATTGATCTGCTGCTGGCCAAAGGAACCACAGGAATGTCAGACAAGGATAATTTCACTATTTGCACACTGCCAACCCTGTAGCAAGCAAAATATCCCTAGGAGACTCCGATGGCATGTAGAAGGCCTTATGTGTGGTCCCCCGGGGGTAATAGCAAACCCCTGGAGGGGAGCATGGGAATCACACTTGTACGATAACCCCATTAGAGCAGATTTTGGTTGCTGTGAGATGAAAACGAAAAGGAGATGAAAACTGAACTGATTTGTTTTCTTTAATTCTACCTTAAAAGATTCATGTGCCATTCACAGAAACAGTTTGCCACTCTTCCTTACTTTGACGCTCATTTCAGTGGATAGCATTTCAGCTGTAACAAACGGAAGCAGCAGCAGTAGCATCAACCAGTTCATTTTTCCTTATCAGAGTAAACACAATCTGTTTGTAGACGGGTGAATGAAAGAAAATCTACAAACACCTGGCAACAGTGGGCTCATAAACCTCTAAATGCAACCAAGCGACTTCCGCCTACAACAAAAGGCACAGAACTCTAAAGGAGGCGACTTCCCAAAGCCACATCTCCAATAAAATGAGTATTCAGATGTGTATGTCAAAAAAATATATATGAATTAGTTGTAGTGAGAAGTCAAGCAAAATGACACCTTTTATTGAATAAATATGAATTAGTTATATATGTGAATTAATTGATAAATCATCTAAAAAGCGTCCTAAAAAGCTGCAATGCTGACCTGAAAGTGGTGGCTTTCTGCCTAAGGGATCTGGACTGGTAACGTGAAGGCTGCTGGTTCAAATCCTTGCAGAGACAGAAGGAATTGATCTGGGGTGCTTGCTGAACAAACAGCTGACCCTGTGCTCTGACCCCAAAACTCTCTACAGAGTAAGTTAGGGTATGCAAAAAAAATGACAAATCTCTCTCTATAGAGATATATATATATAGATATATATAGATATATAGATATAGATATATAGATATAGATAGAGATATATATATATATATATCTCTATCTATATCTATACACATAGATCTATACACATAGATCTATAGATAGATAGATACACACACCTATCAATTTCTTTTCGTTGTTCCATTATTTCACCATGTAAAAATTTCCGTTTGTTCGCGCTAATGCGATCTTTACTATCAGTTTTTTGAGACTTTCGAGTTTTAGTACTTTCATAATCTCTAACCTGCTCTGCATATGTATCACGCCAACGTTTTTGAACTTCTGTATTATGTTCTACTTTGTCTTCTACTCTTTGTCTTTTATTTCCGACCCCGCTTGGAGCCGACAGCGCAGGAACTGTGTCGGACAATAGCATTCACACGAATGAGAAGTGAGTGGACCATGAGTGTGCCAGCCACTTCGTGTCTCTGCTGCTCGCGTATGTCGACTTCATTTTCACCAAACAACAAATCTTTTGATTTTCGCAGATACGCCTCTTCTTTGGGAAGAAACAGTACTTTTCCCTGGTGGCAACACGAATTAGACAATCTACAAGTCACCGATTAAAGTTTAAAGCCAAACGATGTCATCATCACTTATGTCCATATTTCCGATCTCTTTTCGCTGTTCCGTTATTTCACAGAGTAATAATTTCTGTTTCTTAGCCAAAAGTCTCGTCTCGCGAGACCTAAAATCATCTCTCGTGGGAGTTGAAATTATCTCCGAGAACGTCTTGTCCCAGGATTTCCTTTTATAATAGAGAGATCTCTCACTCTGTCTCTCCCTCTATACAGATATATCTATATATCACTATAGAGATAGATATATCTTTAACATCTGTCTGCTTTTCACATGAGAGCTACTAAACAGATTTAGATGTGGTTTTTTTTTCTATAATTTGCTTTAACATTCTGGTTGATTGTGACTGCTCTCATCGCACCAAGTATCATAGTTCACTTGCAGGAGCGATATATTCGTGCTAATCCGAGACAGGGACGAGGTGAGGGGGAAGCGTGACCTCAGGAGAGGGGAGTCGGACGGGGCTCTCCTCACTCACGCGCCAGTCTCCGTTCGAATCACTTTACCTCTGGCCACATATTGGAGTGTACCTTGCCTCTGCTTAGCTAGCGATACCGGTTTGTTTATTGATTTTTAAAGTTTGTCCTGTTTCACTACTACGCGGGTGGAGCCACAGGGGACAGCTATTTCCTAATATAAGAAATTGTACAGTATATGACAAATAAAGGATACTAAATATCACTGTAACATCGTGAGGTGAGGCAGAACAACTATTTTTATTCAAGACCTGGAAGTACCTCCGGTACTAGGGCTTATGCAGTTGGAGGTACTTTTGGGTTCAAGTGGAACTCCCTGAAAGCAGGGATCATAAATCCCTGCCAGCACCAACTTGCTACACCACAGCACTTTAGTTCCCAGCATGTCCTGCAGGAGTCAATTTGGGCACTAAGGCTCAGGGATGCTGCCATCTAGTGCAGTGTTTCCCCAACCTTTTATTCTGGTGTGGCACCAGAAAACCAAAAAAAAAAAAAAAAGGGCACACTGCTATTCTACTAACCACCACCATTTTATATCTCATACACCCACTCAACTGTCCGAAGTGGCGGAGGTACCAGAGGAGCCAATAAAAAAGCAGCTCCGAGATCAATGATGACAAGATACAGAGTTTAGTGTGCAGGTTCGGCACATCTCCCAGCTGCTTCGCCCTTTAGTCTGCCTATCTCTGCCTCAGAGGCACCTTGTGTGCCCACTTTCCATTGACCCTGTGAGACCCACTGGTGACCACACACCCAGTCAGATGGACTCTTGCAGCCAGGAGACACGTCTGAAGTGCTCCAAGCGTTGTGTCTGCCACATAGCAAATAATGGAGCTGCTTTTATGCCAGCTTCTTCAGGTAGTTCTGTCAGACAGGACTCAACCACCAGAGGACCTTCTCCCTCTCAGGTCCAGGCACAGGTGCACTACACTATTATTTTCCATGCCACACATGGGCAGCTCCAACAGCACATCACTGTACTGCAGCATACTGCTTGAAAAACACTAGTCTAGGGTAAGGAAGTCCTCCCCAATCACTCCATTATGTTGTCCTCCTGACCAGGTAAGGGTCTTTTATCCACCCACGTCAAGATGCTGACACCCACCACAAATTGTTGGCTCCTCCTGCCAACTTTATGACAAAGACAGGAAGTCTACGGTCTTCTCTTGGCCACCAAGCCAGGTAATGGACAGGCTGCCATCTTGGCAGGGATGCCACCCAATGTGTGCAATTAATGACCATATATAAATATATCTAAAAGTGTGAAAGAGAGACAAGGACACTCTGTTTGTAGCCCCAGGTCATATTCCAGGGTGTCTATAATCTATAGTGGTGGTCCAGATCTAATTATGCAATTTTCATTACGTTATAACTTATTAAGTTTATTACATAGAAAAATCCCAGACCATCAAGAAGTGTGCGAACTGACGACATGAAGAATCGTCTTTGCACTAAACTGGAATCGTCCCCGCATAAATCAAAGTCATCCAGACGATCTGGATCTGCATAATTAGATCTGGACCACCCTGTACACCAGGGGTGTCAAAGTCTGGGCCTGGAGGGCCGCAGTGGTTACAGGTTTTCATTCTAACCCTTTTCCTAATCAGTGACCAGTTTTTTCACTGCTAATTAACTCATTCAGTCCTCTCAATTGATTCGTTTCTTCATTAAATGAAAGCCAAACAGAAATGAGACGTGAAACGAGCCGACAGATGACCAGCTAAACTGGGATTTCAAACACCAACCAATTTCACTCCAACCAGTTTTCTGGCTGATTCTAGCCATTAAGTAAACCCGTTATTTAATTCCATGGCTTGTCGCTGCTCTCATTTTGCTGTAGCAGACATTTCCAAAGCTGTTGATTTTTCTGTTTTTTTTTGTTTTTGTTGTTGTTGAACACCATCAAGATGTTTTGGTGACCTGAGAGATCAACCTTACTGAGACCTTCACCTTTCTTTATTTTTTAGATATTGCGTGATGGACACAGGTGAGTTGGTCATGTGTTTTGTGTCACATTATGGTTTGGCTGCTAACTAAGGAAAAAGAGACAACAAGGGTAGGGTTTGCCAAGTCCGGTCCTGGAGGACCACCGTGGCTGCAGGTTTTCATTCTAACCCTTTTTTTAAAATAAGTGCCCTGTCTGTGTTGCTAATTAACTTCTTCTGAATTCATTTTAATTGAATTGCTTTTTTAAGATTTGTTCCCCTGAATTTCTTCGTTCCTCTTAATTGCTTAATTTCTTTCCTTAAATGGCACCCAAACAGAAATGAAATGTGAAGCGAGTGAGCCAAGAGAAGATCAACTAAGTCAGGGCCTCAAACTCCAACCAGCTGCTTAATTAGGCGCCGATTCTTGTCGTTAATTACTCGTTCTTTAATTCCATGACTTGTTGCTGCTCTCGTGGTGAATTAGCAAACTTTTCCGAAATTGTTGATGTTCTCTTTCTAAGAGCCCTGTTCAAATGTTTTGGGGACGTGAACAGATTGACATTCCTGAGACTTTCATCTTTCTTTATTTTCAGATATTGTATGATGGTCACCAGTTGTTTTGGCTCATTTTGTATCTCATTGTTTGGCTGCTAAGAAAAAAAAAAAAAATTAAGGGGTCTGAGGCCTCGCGAGCTAGTCAATTAAAATTAGTTCAAAAGAAGTTAATTAACAGCAAAAACAGATCACTCATTAAGAAAAGGGTTAGAATGAAAACCTGCAGCCACGGTGGTCCTCCAGGACTGGAGCTGGCAACCCCTGAACTAAGGGGCCAGAGTAAAGTTAATTAAAACTAAGACAAAAGAAGTTAATTAGCAGCAAAAACCGGCCACTAATGAAGAAGATGGTTAGAATGAAAACCTGCAGTCACTGCGGCCCACCAGGACCAGAGTTTGACGCCCGTGATCTACACAATAACCACATTCTCTATAGCTGTGTATGCTACATCTTCTGAAAATAAAAACTGTTCCACGTTTTCTAAATGATGTTCACATTTTATGTGACAGATACATCATTCGGATGGGTAGTAGAAATTGTAGACTTTTCTACCGATAGACCACAACTAAATGGTCAACGTCATCTTTTCCATGCAGTATGCAAATGTTGGGATAATTTTTGACTACCTCGTTCACGACAGCTTAGCTCCATCTGTTTGTCAAATTGCGGAAACATTGCAACCCCAAAGTGGATTCAGAGAGTCACCAGGTACTCAAAAAGCAGAATGCAGACTTTCAAGAAGTCAAGAAAAATGGGTGCTTAGACGGCAATCCAGATCTTCACATAGACTTGATTGGTAGTCCGTACCCTTTGTGCACACGACATTGCCACAGATACAAAAGCAAGATGGCACTGCTCCTGAACTATTCCACCAAGTGCTTCCCGTCGTGCACTCGTGTACTTCTGCTCAGGTAAACTAAGTGGATGAAGGTGTCCTTCGAGTCTCCACACAGCTGATAAACTAGAAGACAAGCTACAATGGCAATGTGAGAACACCAGAGTGCCAGATGGGATCCTGAATCAATTTTATTAAAATTGGCACCTTGGCACACAGGGTCATGCTGCCACATCCAGCATTTGGATTCTGTGCCCTGCTGCCTATCTGAAGTTTGCATCTTCTCCCCATTCCCTAAGTGGGCTTCTTTTGGAAGTTCCAAGTCTTCTCATGCATCCTCAAAGAGGTGCTGCTTATGTCGATAATGAGATTGGAAATCGGCCCCCTGCAAGTGTAGGTTTGGGTCTTGCAACGGACTGGCACCAAAATGGTTTCCGGCCTTGCAGCCAGTGCTATCGGGAAAGGCTCTGGCCCCCGTAACCCTCAAATGGATTAACTGGTTTAAAGGATGCTGTTTATTTATTTAATTATTTATCTAGCTACTTATTTATTTAGAGCTCCTGTAAAAAGACAAATTTCCCCCGGGGTCAAATAAAGTGTCTGTCTGTCTGTTTTATGCTAATGGCGAGGTATTTGTTGATACTATCCACGACTGGTAAATAATAAAAAAAAATACTTAATTTCTCCTATTACATTTTATAATTTTATAAATAAGAATGGAGGGCTGAGAGGATAAAACCAACACCTACCGAAACGAACAAAACTGCCTGGTGGAAAACCGAACGAAAATACAATTCCAACAGACGTCATGGCAGCCATGTTATCTGAGGCACATCAGTGCAGGGTGGCCAGGCAGTAAGTGCAGAATCGGCACCTCTGAAGAGACGCCCAACTGCTCAGTCCAAGAGTGTGAATACCGTACGCAGCGTACTTATCAGCCAAAGCTTACAATTTCAGGCTGGTTATCAATTTAATACTTCAAAAGACAATCCTATACAGCACTGCCTAAAAACATTTAATGATTTTCAGCTACCAAAAATGCTACCATTGGTGGAGATTTTGGATTTCTCGCAAGTTCTTTATCTATTAGTTCTAAAAGAACGTAGGCCTTAATAGGTATGCCACCAATATCTACCGAAATAGAAATCATATATCACACATACATTATGCAAAAATAAGGGACAGGGAAAACAAGAATACACACCCAGAAGAACGTCCCATGCAATTATGATCATTTTAGAAATTGTTGTTACATAGTCCTCTCAACAGGGGGCGCTCCCAGTACCCTCAAAATCAGCCCAAGTTTGTTTTTTTTATTTTTTTGGACACACTTTATTAACCCTTGAGGGGAAACTTTCTGTTCACATAACCTTTGTGAGGTCAAAACACAGAATCTGCCATTGTACGCCACCCTTAGAGCAATGTTCAGGGTTAGGGCCTTTGCTTACGGGCCCAATGGAGTAGGCGTAGTAACGGGATTTGAACCGGCAACCTTCCAGGATCTGCGCTGGGATCTGGACAGTTGTGTTTTATGGTATTGACAACAATGTCCCTACAGGACTGCAAGTTGTAAAAAAATGAGCTGCTTAGCAGGAAAACGTACAGCCGGTAATAACAGCAAACCTTCTGATGAGAGTGGATGCTCATTTACAGACTAAAAAGTAACTTGCATTGGTCGCTGTCAAATCCTTTTCTTGAGTGATATTCACCACTAAATTTACGAGGGCAGAGCATCCAGCTTTACAATGTTTTAAAAACTGCCGACAAATTTCATAAAAACAATTAAAACTCCTTAGTAATAATAATAATTTACATTTATATGGCGCATTTCTCAATACTCAAAAAAAAGTGGTGGTGGCTCTGAGGTTAGGGATCTGCACTGCCAATCGGAAGGTTGCCGGTTTGAATCCCGTAAATGCCAAAAGGGACTCTGCTCTGTTGGGCCCTTGAGCGAGGCTCTTAACCTACAACTGCTGAGCGCTTCGAGTAGAGAGAAAAGCACTACATAAATGCAAAGAATTATTATTATTATTACTCAAAGCGCTTTATGTAGGGAAAAGGGAGCCACCTGAACCACCACCATTGTGTAACATCCACCCCATGTGACCGCAGCCATTTTTTCTTTTATTTTTGTACGCTCGCCACATTTGAGAGACAGTCAGTTAAACACAGGGGGTGATTAGGAGGCCAGAATGATGAGGGTTAGGTGGGCAAGTTAGCTTGGGTGTCGGGATACAACGTGCTCTTTTTATGAAGGATGCCCAGGGATATTTAATGACCACTGAGAGACAGGACTTCAGTTTTATGTCTCATCCGAAGGACGGCGCCATTTTTACAGCACCGTGTCCCCGTCACTGCACTGGGGCATTGGGATCCACACTCAGGCACACCTCTCTTCCAGCACCAATCTGTCTCAGCACCAATAAACATTATTGGTATTGGTTAGGCTGCGGTGGGCTGGCGCCCGGCCTGGGGTTTGTTTCCTGCCTTGTGCCCTGTGTTGGCTGGGATTGGCTCCAGCAGACCCCTGTGACCCTGTAGTTAGGATATAGGGGATTGGATAATGGATGGATGGATGGTATTGGTTAGGCCTCAGTATCCACAATATTTACACCAACACATTTTATAGACTGCGTATTGTAAATGAAAATAGTATTTTTATTTTAGGTAACAATAGGCAAGAACAAGAGCAACCCAAATAGTCAAAAATTAAGTTCATTTTTTTTCCCATTATTATTTAAAAAATGATTCAAGTTTTGACATTGTTGTCACACAGGTAAACTGGTAGTGGCGGGTGGTATGGGAATCCAAGGGTTGTGACTCGTTCTCTTCAAACGCCATCATCATCAATTTATTGGGAAGCAAAGTACAAAGGCAGCACGCAGCCAAGTGCATTGTGGATCTTTTCAAACAAGGATCAAAACGGAAAAAAATCTGCACGGCAGTGTAAACTGTGAAGAGTGAAAACAGAATTCAAGATGTCAAAAAGGATGGCGGCAAGCAACCTGAAGAGCAAGTGCTCGTCATTACCAACATCGGCCGAGATACCACAGCAAAGCGGAATTACTCGCCTCTTGTGAAACATGCATTATGTCAAGTATCGGGCAGAGGGCCGTCCATTTTCACACGTTTATAGCAGAATGCATTTGTGGGAAGCATATTTCACAGAGTGCACTTGCAGAGACCGCCACACACAAAATGGATTTACTTGGACTTGTCAAGCATGTCTGTGGGAATGCGGGAGGAAAGCAGAACAGCCGAGGCAAATCCAACGGAGACATGGCGAAAAGGTGCCAATCCTGCACAGACGACATCCAGAATACCCAACGGCCTTCACTTCACAGAGCACCTTTCTGTACTGTACACCTATGCAGCTCATTTCTTTGTATATATATTTGATTTTTTCACAAAAACAGCACGAGCAGTTGATAGGTGGAGGTAAGGATTACACCGGCAACCCTGGAGTTTCAATTCCAGTAACTCAGCCACCAGTTTACATTGCCTGTATTTTTCATTCTACTCTCATTGTAAGCACGTAATTTATATTATTGTATGCACTTGATAAAGCAAAGTCAAACAAAGGCCCTGACCTCCGTAAACTGGATTAAAGAGATCCAAAAATGAGATTAATAGATATATTTTTTTTATTAATAAGTTACTTACATGTAGTTGGTAGTGGTAGCCAAGAAAACATTTTAATCTCAAATTTCATGGAGGAAGACACACAGTATGGCACCAATGGTGACCAACGGTACCAAAGATGTCCACGAAATAATCTCACGTTACTCGTATCGCTTAAGTGACACATCAAGTCATCCAGTCGTTTGCTCACAACTTGCAATACGCATGTACTTTTTTTTTTCTTTCTAATAGACTGTTAATTAAATAACTCCACAAACAGAAAGATCCTTCATGAGGGGTCTTGCTTTTAAACTGAAGACCAGCCTCTCCCCCTTCCTTTGTTGGTCAACAGTTCTGTCGCACAACAAAAGGAATCAATGGAGTTTCCCTTTAAGCAGTTTTGAGAACTTCTGTTTTACTTTTAAATGTGTGTGCGTATTGCGAGTGCCATGAAAGACAGACTAGCATCCCGGCTGGACAATGGCATGACCACTTGCCAAGATAGAAGGTGCCAGGGGATGGACAGCCAGGAGCCATTCCATTCAGTGGCCCACTGGAGCTGCCTCAACTCAGACACCTGAAGGGGTTCATGGGAAGTGGAGTCCAAAAGTGCAGTCCTGTCACGAGTCCCTGTGTGCCACCTAACACAGACAGAACTTTATTTGTCCCCAAGGAGAAATTTGCCTTGGTATGGAGGGTGGAACTGGGCTTCTGGCCTCCAGTTTCTGCTGGCACCTTCCATCTTGGCATAACACCATCATCGGTCCTACAGTATATACACACACACATTATATATACCGTATATACTCGTGGATAAGTTCTCTCGCGGATAAGTCGGGACTGGATTATACCGTATAATTTCGGGTATTTTATAACGTTGGTCATTTAAGTCGAATTTGGAAAACTCACACTATTGGTCCAAGAGATTATGATATGCTAACGCCCACTGACAGAGTCACCACGGCGCACACAGCCTTTTTTATTTTTTATGTATTGAGCCTACGTGACAAAACGGTAATACCCGAACTATTCCGAAGCAACGTTTGCACTGTTTTGTGTATCTTACACCCTCATACATCTTTATTGTACGAGCATCCCTTATCTACGATGGAGCGTTCAATCAGAAGAAAATATGAAGCTGGTTTTAAATTAGTGGTGAAAGAAATTGGTAACTGCGCTGCTGCAACAAAATTCGATGCGTCTGAGAAACTGGTGCGAGATTGGAGGAGGCAAGAAGACGTAAAATAAAAAATGTAAGAGTCACATTTTTGAACGGGCATATAAGTCGGGGTTTATGATCGATTTTTCAGGTTTCAAGACCTGACTTACACGTGAGTATATACGGTATACATACACACAAACACAAACATATAGATAGACACATACTGCATATAGGGTGGTCCAGATCTAATTATGCAATTTTCATTACGCTATAACTTATTAGGTTTATTACATAGAAAATCACCCGAAAAATCCCGGACCATCGAGAAGTGTGCAAACTGACGACATGAAGAATCGTCTTTGCACCGAACTGGAATCGTCCCCACGTAAATCAAAGTCAACCAGATGATCTGGATCTGCATAATTAGATTTGGACCACCCTGTACACACACATACATACACACAATTTAAAGATGCATTAGTAATTCAAAAAGCACTATACAAAAACGTAACTTTACTAATTCGATATTTTTAAGGATTTGTACTTGGCAAAGATTAAGAACTGTAAAAAATCCTTTCTGTACTTTTTTCCTTCTTTGTATGCTGGGTACATATAAATAATTGTATATAAAGGTCAATGAGCACCACCCTTCGCACTCGCATGAATTTAAAAAGAAGCAGAGAATGCTGGGTAATCGAGTTTCTTTCCACACCCCAAAGGCTGACTGGTGACTCTGAACTGCTCTGCTGTGTACAGTAAGGCCCCAGTCTCTCGGTTCATTAATTGTTAATATTTCAGAGCCTCTTCTTGCTCGCTGGACATGAAACGCCGTCATTCTGGTGTCCCATGTCGTCTTCACTCCACAAGTTCAGTGGGGCGGAGGCTCAACGCGGGGTTAGTTCCTGCTTTATGTCCATTGGAAAAGCAGAATGGGAATAACAGCCTCATGATGACGGACTGACAACTGGCTGGCTGACGTTACTAACTTTCATGTTAATTATTTTTATCTACAGCGCATTGATTCACAGAAATGCTGTGAAGTGCGATATTTTTAAAACTGCATACAAACTGCTCAAATAGGTTTAAACGTCTGCACGTCTATTACTGCATTCTTAAATTTAAATTGAGTACTGCAGTTGATCTGTGCATTAAATTACATGAACCACACGCTTTTTATCAACATAAAAAAATAAAAATTACACACTCTACCACAACAATTTATTTCTTTTTAATACTATGGTCTGAAGAGATTTTCTATAAAAGTGTGTCACATCTGAAGCCTTGGTGGCAGATACAGAACATATAATGAAGCGGAAACGCATCAGGACAACTTCTGCAGAGTAAAAAATCCATTCAATGAAGACTCGTCTCTCCGATTTTGGGACGTCTTAACACGAGCGAAAAGGTCACATCAGAACAGAACATTTAACCGCACACTAGACCGATACCTTCAGGCACAAAGTTATTTTAAACGTGGCAATTAAAAAGGCGACTTCATTCAGTTTTCAGTTTACAGGGCCGTCTCCTTCAGTCCAACCCTTTGATAAGGCGGAGGAGTCGTGTTAGTTTAAGGATTAATAAACAGGCAACATGTCGCCTTAATGAGCGTCACCTCCCTGTGACTTCGGAGCTCACGTTCTAATTCAGTTTAATTAAAGGCCGTTTAAAGGAAATGCTGGGCAGCCTGCAGGATTCGGGCAAAAGGCAAAGAATAGGCAGCCCACAGGCCGTCAAATGCCACCTTTCACCAAACTGAAAACTTTGTTTGCATTTTGTTTCATTGTTCTTATTTCTACAAAGGAGGTTAAAAATACTGCTGCCAAAAAAATATTACTTTAGACAGACAATCAAACAAGAAAAAAAAAAATCAGTTAATGCGCCTGCCAAGAGGGTCATTACGAGTGCCCACCAAGTTTTTGGCTGCAGAACACTTCACGGGTCCTCTCTAAATGCGTGCAGATGGGGGCTTCTCTTCATGTCTGTGTGAGTGTGTGTGTGTTTTACGTGTGACCATTTGGTCTTTAAAGTGTGACCAGGATTAAGGAATCATTTCACACTTCCATGCTAATTACCCAAACCCCCTGTAAAGAAAACTGTGTGGTGGTAAAAGAAAGCAACCCTGGGAAGTCGGAGCTTTGAGGTGACAAACTAATCAATGGATCTCAAGCCGCAGCAAACACAAACAGAAAAACTCCACCTTAAAAAAAGAGCAGAAACGCAATCACACGCACAAAAATGAGGGACATCTCATCAACGTGGAAGAAAAAAATAAATAAATAAAACGCAGGAGAGCGAGAACGACCGGGCAGGACGGTGGGATTGCCTTTTTAATTTCAGACAGGGGTCTGGCGGAGGTTAGGGACAAGGCGCTGTAAGTTAAGTGACACAAGGATGCAGCCATTAGAAACAATGGAAGGCGTTAAGAGCCTTTTGGAAAATTAGAATGGTGGCATCCAGCTGTGAGAGAAAACGCATGGCGTAGAAGAAGTGACGGATGTGACATAGCAAGGAGGCTCAATGCTCTTCCCAATTTAACTTTACTTTGTATTATTTTATTTTTTTTACCTTGCCCTGTACCTTAAAATAAAATAGGGAAACGCAACACAGGGCTGGAAACTGGTCAGAAAACAGGCCCGGCATGGGCTTACGGTGCTTTCTAGGTATTGTGGGGCTTCTCCATTTTACAGGAAGGAGTTAAAACAACTGGGGTCTTACATCGAACATTCAGGACATGACATACGGCATGAAAGACACCAAAAAAAAAGGGGGTTCTGATCATATTGTTTTCAACCATCCGCCTTCTCCCTCAATCCTTTCTAAAACGCTTTTTAGGGCAGGCGTAGCTTGGAAACTAAGCACAGACCCACGAAGCCAAAGGTGCAGACTTGCACGTCTTACATCAACTTGAAATAAACCACTTAAGCAACGGCAAATATGAATTAATATAACGTGCGCGATTTGAACAGCAATATTGGGAGCACGGCTTGGGGAATCTTTCAGACAGGATTACGATTTTGTATTTTTGTGTACTGAAGCGGTTTGGGGAGAACTGGAATGAATGCGCTCCCGCGAAGGGCTTTAAAAAGAACTATTAACGCAGTAAAACACGCCGTCAAAATAAAGCAGAGCGGGGTCGTCTCCAAAATACCGTAACAGGCATGGCAGATTTGTATTCTGCTAAGTACGCATTACCTCCAGATCTGCGACGACGTATATTCGGGGGGGTGTAATGATGCTTTATGGAAGAAACAACAAAAAAATATCCAGGAAAATCATATTGGAGCTTTTCAAGGGGGATTTCATTAATCTAAATAAATTGAACCTTATAAAAAAAAATATTACTTTGAATTATACTTGCGAATACAAAAAACAAAAAGTGCCATCCAGCAGTCCCAGTCATACAATACAATGTTAAAATGTCACCCTGTTCTGTCCACTTAAAGGATCACAGCAGGAAAAAAAGATTTCTACAAGCTTCCCCATTTGACGAATTCATAATAAATGATATTTCGTCAATTTGATCATCGATTTGAAGGAATGGCATCATCAACGCTTGCCTTGTGTTTTTTTTTTTTTTCTATTAAATTCACTGCACGTTTTCCACCACAAAATCAAATTAAAAAGAATTTGTAATCATCACATAGTAAATAATTTAAATACTTCAAAGTGCGCGCAGCCTTTCGGAGCCGACTGATAAACGTGCAGCGTGGCCGATGACCCCTCATATCCACCCTTCGGTTAGTCGCAGGGTGCAGAGCCACCAGGACGGGTGCATCGATTATTTTAGTTATCGGTTTGTTCCCAAAAGTTTCTCCTTCGCCAGTTTGTTTCCATCTTCAGCACATCACCGTTTTCGAAATGTTGTGGATGCGGATGCAAGAATTTCTTCCACCTGCCTACCCCTACAAGACAATACGACACTTTAACAACACAGATGATGATGATGATGATGATGATGATGGTGGTCCCGCTCCCCAAACCCCGGTGGAGGAGTCCAGAAGAATGGCCCACACGTGCTGCCTCAACAAACTGAATTACGCGAGTATACTTGAAATCAGGGAAACACAAAGCCGTCCATGAAATGTTCAGACATTCCCACAAATACAAAAAACGTGTATCAAGATCAAATGGCAGACGAGCCCCCAATGCCGGCCGATACTTCACAAAATATTCCAAAGCACCACTTTTTACCCTCTCGATTCTACACAATATAAAAATAAAATGCAAGTTTCAATGGTTCAGGCACAATATTTCACTCGGCGCCTCTTCTTGAATGTTAAACTCCATGACAAAGGAGCTCCACAAGGCACCAAGAATTCAGCCGAAAGCAACAAGGCGACGACACGAGACTGTTGGACATTCTGCTCCATACGCAGGGCCCGGAGTGGGCGCTGCGAGGGGTCCGTTGTTGCACTGTTCTCATCCCTGAAGCTCACTAACAAATTTAATCTCTAAAACATTTCGCTCCACACACCTCTTTGTTTTAACTGAGCGGAGTTTTGCGTTCTCTGAAATGCAATAAACTCTTTACTCTTTTATCTGTGACTTGTCACCCAGCGCTCTCCCTCCTCAGACTGACACTCGGTTACAGGTCTCGATACGCGGAAATCGGAGTTTAAAAGTCTCCCGTTGGAATTTAAAATGTGAGAAGACGACAAAAAAAAAAAAATCATCTTTTGAACACAAAAGTCCAGTCGGGGAATTAAGCTGTGGATTCCTTTAAACCTCACCAACTTGATTTTTACTTTTTAATTATTAAGGAACAGTAAAATGAGTACAAAATTGTTCAAATGTTAGTTCCATACCTCTAATTTATGAAAAAAAAAAAATCTTTTAAATCTATGCATAACTATTGCCTGCTACTCCTGATAAATAACACATTACAACTATTTACATGTAAGTAACATTTGGAAACTCTGCTCTGTAGTGCAAATTTCTAATCAAATAAAATTTGTGACAAATAAAAAGTAATTCATAGAGCAGCACTCTTTACAAACCCACAGCAGTCCTTTAATAAGTAAAATGTGTTAAAACAGCAGCAGCAAGTGTTGTAAAATGTGCCCCACACATCCCAGATAGACACGACATTAAAAAAAAGCAGCAAAACAATGAACTAAAATGACTTCCTTCCTTCCTTATCACCTCTTTAAGCCCCGGGTATTAAAAATAATTTAAAAAAAAACTAATAATGAAATTTGTAAGACACAAAACGTTATTTACTGGTGACGTGTATTATTATAGATCAGCTGCAATATTAATAAATGCAGTAAAAACAAGGTGTCTCGATTTCCGTCATCACTCCCCAAGTGCCAACCTCACTTCTTTACTGGAGGAGCTAAAAGTGCTGGAAATAAAATAAAAAGCATCGATTTTAGAGTTTCAGATTCGGCTCGGTGTGAACACACACGACAACAGGGGGGACGCGGCGAGCCCGCCATTCAGCGATTTAACAAACGACAATTTCAATTTGGAAAGTAGAAAAGCAGCAACTATTTCGTCGCGGGCAACTAAAACAATTTTAATAACATTATTCGAGCACAGTGTACACAACTGTACGGGCCTGCCTTTATTTCTTAATTGTTCAGTTTGGGTGTTTTCTAATTTTTTTTTTTTTTTAATTTCATACGAGTAAAGACAACTAAATGTAAAATGAAGGGGTTAACCTCATGATGGGCGAAGGGGGCTACATAACGCCCTCCAGATTGCAAACTTCAGTCTCGGTCCTCCATGACGGTTTATTCCGCATTTTTTTTTTTAAAGAAGCACCCCGTAAATGTAAGGATTCAAATCTGGAATATCTGCGTTTAAGGTGGGCGATGCCATGAGCCCTAAAAGTGCTGAAAGCGGCTGCCGGGTCCCCATTGTTGAGTGGTGTGTGTGGGGGGGGGGGCTTTCATACGAAAGGCTGCGCACCAGCAAGACGAGGAAGGAGTGGAACAAATGAGACGGGCAGCGAGTGGAAAAAACGAAGCGCATCCAGCAGATGTTTGTCCTGCATCTCAACGTGCAAGTTAACAAGTAGAAGAAACAAAACCCCAAAAATAAAATGTATGGAGCAGGCGCCGTCTGTACGAGTTACTCAATAAGTGAACACAAATTCTTATCAATGGCTGGGACATCAGCCGCGAGTAAAACCCGAGAGGACGTACTTTGTAAAAATAAATAAAGTTCGTCCCTACATCAAAATAGTTGGGAGGTCAAGTTAAAACAAGTCGAACACCTTAACCCCCCCAAAACTAGCTCATTTAATTCTAACCCTCAGACAGTTCAACTTTTTGCTGCTGAATGCACTTCAATTTTGAAGTATTGTTTTTTTTGGGGGGAGGAGGGGGTGCTGGTGGACTGGGGTTAAGGGGGTCCTAAGGAATGCTGCCCTGAATCAAAGCGGCTCAGGCGTCTCGTCTTACCTGGCTTGTGCCTCGTCCAGACTCTCGTCCGTGATGGCCATGATCTGTTGCAGAATGTCCCCGATGTCTTGCTGAGGTTGACCAAGCTGCTGCTGCTGTTTACGAACCGAATCCGGATCGCCTCCGTCGGGCTGGTTCAATGCCCCCAAGCCGCCAAGACCCGCCAGCATCCGGGACTGCTCATCCATGTCGCTCGCACAAGAGCGGAGAAAGAAAAAACGGCGAGATCGGGCCGGGAAGAGCGAGGCTCACAATGTGGGCAAGCACCGCCGCGAAAAGGCAGCGCTCAGCGAAAGCACTCCGCGGCTCTTCCACCGTACTTGTGCCGAAAATAAAACTAAATGAAAATAAAAAACAGCGCTGTGCTAGCAAACATAAAATAGTCCCCCGTAAGATCAAAGTAAATGAATGAATCTGGAAGAAGCAGAAAAAATAAATCTACGAGGGCTCGACTGGTGGCTTCTGTTTACTAGTAAAAAAAAACAAACAAAAAACGTACAAAAGGACATAAAGATTTTCCCCAAAATAAAATGATGTACTAAGAAGACAAAAGCTTTGAGAAAAAACAAAGTAAAAAAATAAAATAAAAATAAAAACACATACACACAACGTGCTAGCAAAAAAAAATCCTAGATTTACAAAATGAAAAACTGCATATACGGAGCACACGGTTCAAATTAAAAAGAAAAAAAAAACACAGCGATATAATCCCAATTAGGAACGAGATTTATGAAGCGAAAGGCATTGGAATAAAGCGAGCGTCCGTGGCAAGAAGAGGGCGACAAATCTTGCAAGACGAAGAAGAAAAAAAAAGCCCTATTCTGCACAAATAACCGATTCGGGGCTTTTTGGCGGTCTCTTTTATTTTGCTCTCACTTCAGCAAAAATAGAAAGCAGCGAGAGTTGTTGATATTTTCCCCTCTATTTATTAAAAACCGAGAGAGAGAGGGAAAAAAATAGCCGCCCGGCCGAGCCCGTGTGCGCAGCGGTGACGACTCTTCTGCTCTTGCGTGTTTTCAATCTCCTCCACGCGGACTGAAGAGAATCACAGAGGAGGCTTCTATCCCGGGGCCAGCTCAAGCTCCGCTTCCTTCCTTCATCCTTCCCCCTCCTCCTCCTCCTCTTCGCTACCGGCCCACTTCGGCGACAGCGCGTGCGCGTACTCGATGAGCAAAAGGACTAGACGTGCGCGCACCCGCAAGCGGGCGCTACACACCCAGTTCTGAAAACGAACTACGTTAAAGGTTCTTTTTTAAAGATAATAATTAATAAATGTTGTCCAACTAAACAATCAAATCAGTACTGGACCGTCTTCTTTGGATGATGAAAATGTAATTGAGTGTTTTTTTTTTTGTTTTTTTAGAAAATATGAATTCCAAACTGGGTAGCTTGAAATAATAATGCTGGTTAGTGAAGCTGCCTCAGAGCTCCATAGTCCTGGATCTGAATTCTGGCCCAGGCGATAGCAGGTGTGTACTCTGTTTTCTTCCTACTGCTACCTAACTGTGAAAAGGTAGTGCAGTTTAGTAGTGAAGGCTTTGGACTTCAAACCTTGAAGTTGTGGGTTCAAATTTTGTTATTGACACCTTGTGACCACGAGCAAGTCACTACACCTGTCTGTGCTCCAACTGGGAAAAACAAAAGAAATGCAACCAACTGTATCTCAAATGTTGAAAGCCAAAATAGTAAATAATATTAAGTGTCGGGTTGTATGTGATTGTACCACTTGTGCCAAGACAGGGTCTAGGGCCAGAATACGACCTTCAGAGCCCCTAAGCACTTAAAAGATTTTGGCGCCCAACAACCTCTATTATTAATATTTTATTATATACCAGTAACAGTGCACTGCAATGCTGTTTCCTGAGCAGCTCTTCTTTTCTCTACCCTAGCGGCCCGCTTCTTCTCTTCTTTCGTCGGCATCTTTTTGTGTTAAAACTGATAAATCAGTGCTTGTGTTGCAATTACTTAGTACATTTTCTTTAATTTTTCACTTCAGCTGGCACTTAACTCTTCAATCTGCCTCAAGAATGATTTAAGATATGAAGAGGTAGGGGAAGTGATGGTGAAGGTGGTAGGGATGAGAATGGTGCCCGTATGCATGTGCCGCATGGCCGCCCTACTGGCCGCTGCCGAGACTTGATTGCACAATTAAATAAAAATAAAAAGAGGAATATCCTTGGAGGTCAATCATCACCCCGAAAGTGGATAGTAGACATCACGTAGTATATGTGTACCAAATTTCAGTTCAATAAGTCAAACAGTTTGCGAGTTACAGGTGATTTAAAATCCTGGACAGACAAACAGACAGCCACGATAGCGTATTATATAAGAAGATGTTGTGGCAGACGACCAGGGACCTTACCCTACCGAAGTAAGGGAGTAAGGGAAGGGAAGGACCAGGAGGGGGGGGTAATACCTTTCCCAGGGCGCAAAAGGGAAGCCCCCCTGGATTACATCAGGGCCACGGATTTGGAGCTGGGAAGCTCAACCCTGTGGACAATCCCGGAACCATGGATGGCTGCACTTCCGCCACACCAGGAAGTGCTGCTGGAAGTTTGTCAGGGCGCACCTGGAGGTACATCTGGGTGCAACATAAAAGGGACCACCTCACTCCATTCGGGGAGCCGGAGTCGGGTGGCAGAGGACAGAGCTTGCGAGAGAGGAGTGGAGGTGGCAGAAGTAACAAGAGAAGAGAAGAGAAAGAAAGTAAAGGACTGGGTATCAATGAGTATTATTCTTGTTGTATTGTGCTGTGCAGAGGAAGAAGGAATAAAATAAAAGCGTGTGTTTTGAGACGTTCTGAGTCCGTCTCTGTCGGTGTTCCAGGCGTTTATGACACTTTTATTGGCTAACTGAAAAGATTACAATATGCAGGCTTTCAAGGCGGCTCAGGCCCCTTCTTCAGGCAAAATGTAATCAGATTGTAATCTTTTTAGTTAGCCCGTAAAAGGTGTCATTTTGGTTGACTTCTCATTGCATCAATAATGGCTAATATGGCACAACACCCCACTACTACTGTCACATATGTGCGCTTTGGAGGCAGTCAACAAGCCCTGAGGTGAGTGAAATATCATGAGATGAAGGGTTGATTTACGATACTAATGCCTCTCTCTCTTTATCACCAGACTAAAGAAGGAAAAGTAACCCAACAAACTTACCTCACACACTTCTGGGTTCACAAGATGGCCGCCCAACATCACTTCCTCATCTGGCTCCCAATGATGACATCACATCCTGGCTCCTGTTGATGACGTCACTTCTGACTCCATCTTGATTAGTCCCGTTCAGTCTCCTGAAGATGATATCACTTCCGCCATATCATCAGTTCCAGTCTCCTCTTGATGACGTCACATTCGTCTCGTAGTTATGACGTCATCTCCAGCCACATCATTTTCCGCCAGCCATTTTATTCCTTTATAAAAACGCCATGTCTGTAGTCTTCTGTGTCAATTGCTGTCTTAAGTACATTGATTGCTATTTTTCATTCATTCCTTTACTTTGTCTGTTGGACATTATACGGTGACGGTCCCCAACTATTTTTCCGTTGTGGAAGTCTTTTTATTCACGACTACACCAATCTCGTGACATTTCACTCACCTCAGGGCTTGTTGACTGCCTCCTAAGCGCACGTGTGTGACATTACATATATGTATTCACAGCAGAATTTATTCAGCTGCTAGATATTTGAGGGGTGTCTTGCGTGCACAGCCCATTTCAAATCCCCCCACAACATCTCAAATGGATTCAGACCCGGGCTTTCACTTGGCCATTCCAGAACCTTCACATTCTTTCTTTTCAGCCTTCCCTTTGTGGATTAACTGGTATATTTAGGGTGATCATCGTGTCGCAAGGTCCACTTTCAATTGAGTTTCAATCTTCTGACAGAGGGTCTCACATTATCCTCAAGCACCCTGTGAAGATTTAACAGTGGATTCTATGATGGTGAGCTGCCCAGACCCTGTTGCCTCAAACCTGAATGTTTCCACCAACCTGCTTTACATTTGGAATCAGCTTCTTCTGGTGAAATACTATCTTTGGTTTTCTTCTGCTACTGGGGCCAATCAATGCTCATCTTTGCCTCATCTGTCCAAAGCTCATTGTTCCACATTGTTCCTGTCTTTGCCCAGGTGTTGATGGGCAACCATTAGTCTTGTCCTGATATTCTTTCTGGTTTCCTCCAGGCACACCTGCCACGTAGATCTAATTGCCCAGCCTCTTTCTAATGGTAGACTGTCACACTTTGACTTTAGCAGTGGTAAGAGCTACGTGGTGGTCCCACGATGAAATGCTGAGTTTCTTAGAGACTTCTTTAAGCATCTTGTGTTCTGCTCTTGGCCTGAACTTGCTGGGACAGCCGGCCCTGAACAAGTTGGCAGGTGTTTGAAATCTTCTCCACTTGTGTCTGAGCTTCCACACAGAGAAATCGTTGATTTCAATTGTCTGGAAATCTTTTTAAATCCTTTCCCAGACTCACAGGCATCTATAACATTCTTTCTGAAGGCTCCAGAGAGATCAATCTAGACATGATGAGAAGTTACACTTCAACAACAAACAGCAAACCAAACTTTGATTAAGGTTTAAATAAGACAGAGAAGATCCTCTCTAATTTGTGGTATTTGAAGTATAGCGATAAATGTAGGGGTTTTACGTTTTATGACCTCCAGGGGGGCACCACCAAGCCCCCATACACAACTACACCAAGCTAGGTGCAAACACATGTTTTTATTCATAATGCCTTCTTTTTTCCAGTATTCAAAGTTTACACTCCAATCTCCAATGAACATAATGTCTCCTTCGGCTCCTCCAGTTCAGTTTTGCCCTCTGCCTCTTGACTTTGACTCAACCCTTGAAGCGAGATGACTTCCTTTTATGATAGACCTGGGAGTATTTCTGGAGCCACAGCCTTGTATAATGGAAGCATCTCCAGGTCATACAGAACTTCCAAGCCAGGGAAGTGTATTCCCAACAGCACTCCCTGGCAGCAACCAAGGACCCCAACAGGTTTGCTGTTCAAAACAGACAACCCTGCAGAAGTCGAGATTGGAGCCAAACCAGAAGAGCAGAGCACTGCCCCCCTCATATGGGGGAATAAATTGTTCAGAATTTTTGGCCACCCCAGTCCAAGCTGGGATAGGAATCCAAAGGTTAAGGGTGACAGCTTACTCAGTCGGGACACCAGTCCATCCACCATGGCACTTACAGTTTACATATGCAAAATGTGTATTTATGTTTATTTAAATTATACAATGGACTGCCACATGTGCACATGTCATGATGTTTGCTTTATTAAATCACCTTTACTTATACTGTTTGAAATGAAGACCAAATCTTGAAATATCCACATATATGAAAAAAATCATTTGTGTAGTGTGCTTACTTTTTCATATGACTATAGATAGATAGATAGATTGGAAAGGCACTATATCATGGATAGATAGATAGATAGATAGATAGATAGATAGATAGATAGATAGATAGATAGATGTGAAAGGCACCATATAATAGATAGACAGATAGATTGGAAAGGCACTATATAATAGATAGATAGATTGGAAAATCACTATATAATAGATAGATAGATAGATATAGATAGATAGACTGGAAAGGCACTATATAATAGATAGATAGAAAGATAGATGTAAAAGGCACCATATGATAGATAGATAGATAGATAGATAGATAGATAGATAGATAGATAGATAGATAGGACGGTTGTCCAGAAAGGTATGCATGACAGTTTTTATTGCCAGGTTCCTAAAATGTGGACAAAGTAGAAATCTTTAATGTCTGGTAGTCGACCTCGCAGGATACGAACAGATCAAGAACACCTGTACTGCGGCCGTGTTATTGTCTGCAGTGAGCGTCTTTTTTTAAAAACAGGAAGCCTTTGATATTTCACAAATCTGTCATCATGTACTGATGGCTATTTAAGGAACCTGTTATGGATCTAAATAAACAAAGGATTCTTCCTAGAGCCTTCATGTGTATAGTTCTTTTGGGAGCCAAAAATAATTCCCCAATGGCATCACTTTGAAGAAACACTCGGGCGTCTTTATTTTTAAGAGTGTCGGTGTATTTGCCTACCTCCTGATTTTTCTGTGTGATCTCTGTCACTTTCAATTGCCTTATGCTAACTAGAAATAAGAACACGCGTCCTCACCTTGTATCAGTCTGAATTCAACACCTTCAGCCAGTTTTTGACTTCTTCAGTAACCTCGTCATCATTCTCAAATGTTTTCCCACAAGTGGCCTCTTTAGGAACTCCAGAGAGGTACAAATCTGAAGACGCTCGACTTGGCTAGCGGTGAGGATTTGGAAGAATCTTCCAAGTGAGGTCTGTGAATTCTTCTGTTGATGTCAAACTTTTTTTTTTTTTTTACAACATTTTATTAATTTCATCAAAATCAGATAACATTCCATACATGCAAGTCAAGTTTAACAAAACTATCTTTGAAACAAATCGTTGATGTCAAACTTGCGTGTTTCATTGTTTGTTGTCATGTCAAAGGTGGACTTCAGCGAGTCTTCTATGAGGTTGACACTTCTTGAAACACTTCCCTATCTTTCTAAAACTTTGAATGCACAGAGTTAAAGGTAGACCATGCTAGTAGACTGTCTACCACAATCACCCCTTCTGAACCCCAAAAACCAAATGCTATGACTTTCCCCCTTGAAAGGATAACCATAAATGTCTTCTTTCAAAGATGTCATCTTTTGGACCGTCTTTGTGATGGATTAATATTTCATCCCCAGTGACAATGTGTGATAAAAATGCTTCACGTTCAGGCCCATAAGAGGAGAACAAATATGAGCACTCCTCTTTACACACAATGGTTAGACTTGGTGGAACCCAACCTGCACACAGTTTCAAACATGCAAAGGTAAGCTAGAAATTTCAAATTATCCACACATTAATTGTTGAACAATCCTTACAGACAATATTTTATTGATCTCCAAGAAGAATTCTCAACCTTTTAATGTCATGCCTCTCTGTTAGGCACAGTGGGTAGCGTTGCTGCCTCAAGGATGCACCATCCTGGGTTTGAAATTTCTACTTGGATGTCTTCCTGTTCTTCCCATCTATGTGTGTGCCTCAGTTTTCTTCCACATCCCCACCGATGTGCATTTCTGGTCAAATGGCGACTCCGAATTGGCCTATCTATGGGTGCATTGGTGAGAAGGCCCTGCAATGGACTGACGGCCTGCCAAGGGTTGTTTCCTGCCTTGCACCTACAGCGGTGCTGCTGGGATAAGCTTTGGGTCCTCCATGATCCTGAACTGTTTGCGAATCAATGATTTTTCAAACTTTGCCTAAACTGGAGTCCTTGAGAAGGTTTTGCTGAATAGTGTCTTATATCATTACTGATTTTGAGAAAATTACAATAATTGGATTTGAGACTCAAGATCCTTAGCCCACTTCTAAAGACTTCAAGCACATTATCACAATTTCTCTGTTCTGAATAAGGTGATTCTTAGCATTTATCTAAATTTCGTTCATTTCAAATGTGACTTTTCCTCCCTAAGCTGTCTGATTGCATTGTCTGCTACCATCTTAGTTTGACATTTTGCAGTGCGAATTTCCTCACGAACTTTAGTGGGAGTTCTAGTCTGACAACCTAAAAAAAAAAACGAGAGCTACCCCTAATAACGGAAGTGACCCTAGTAGGTGATTGAGCTTCCAAGCTATTATTTAGTTTAGATTTGGGAGAAGAATACAGAGAAATGTCCAGCGGTGAGAGGAGGAGTAGGCCAAGGTACAAGGAGAAGAAGACAAATGGAAGTCTTACTGGTATTTTAAAGATGAGCAAAGGAGGGGTGGGGGCGAGACAGTGGTGATCAGAGGGGGCTTTCCATAGATGTCCAGATGGACTGAATGAATTAATCAAGTGACAACGATTTAGGGGACACTCCAGAAGGGAAGTACAACGTAGCCAAAGTCAGCAGCACAAAAGGTCAATCAATTGTGTCTTAAGTTAGCAGAAATTGTTTAAATAAAAATGTTGTAACAATGGCTCGGAACAAAACCAAAAAGGGAGCTCAAAAATAAAGTGTTCTCACGGTCTTTACATTGATTTATATACATGCATAACCATCTTTTCTAAAATGGCCTTTCATGTTGTCATGACTGTAATATATCACAACATGACAATCAGGCACATAAAATGGCAGCACCCATGAAAAACAGAAACACCAAAAGGCATTGGCCATAAAAGAAAATATGCCCAAAAAAATTATAAAGAGGAGACGAAATGACATCACTAAAATGATAAAGTCAAAACAAATAAATAAATTATAACACAAAAATGGATCATTATTTTAGTTTGACGTAAATTGGTTTGTCCTTTTGTATTCTCACTTTTATGTTACCCTGTCTTTTAAGGGTATTTATTATTTTACAAAGCAATTCTTTTTCAACTCCTTGGCATTATTCTGGGTGCAGAAGTAACTATAGCTGCCAACTGAGCATCGCCTTCTGCCATCATACACAGTACATGTAGAGAGAGGGTCAGAAGGAATTGCATTGTGTGTCTGCGGACTTCAAGAAAACATAAGACAGGTGCCAAGAGAGGAGTTATGGTCCTGTATGAGGAAGTCAGGAGTAGCAGAAAAGTATGTGAAAATGGTGAAAGATATGTATGAGGACAGTGTGACTACAGTGAGGTGTGCATTGGGAATGACAGCCTGGTTTAGGTGACAGTGGCATTACATCAAGGATCGGTTCTGAGCCTCATCCTGTTTGCAATGGTGACGGACAGGTTGACAGATGAGGTCAGACAGCCGTCTCCGTGGACTGTTATTTTCACAGATGACATTTTGATCTGTAGTGAGAGTAGATGACAGGTTGAGACAAACTTGGAGGAGTGGAGGCATGCAAAGGAGAGTCGGTAGGAGTACGACGGAGTCCATGTGCGTTAATGAGAGAAAAGGTGGTGGATGAGTGCGACTGCAAGAAGAAGAGGTGGTGAAGGTCGACTACTTCTGAAGGTGACCATGAAGATTTAACTGTCTCTGAAGATTTTCAGTACACATTGTCACTGTACTTCCAGGGTCTATACCGGCGTATTTTTCTACATTCCTTTCGTTCTTCTTAGATTTTACCTTAACAGGGTCTACATATAGTGCATATTTTTCTCCCGCCCCAGTAAGAGCACAGATTCCCTTCTTATTTTCCTCATTAGTGGGTGTACCATTACTAGGAGTATCTTTACTGGGTGTTGTTCCATCATTACTGTTGCTCGAATGGATGTCAAACCTTTAACCGGCTTCACGAATCCTTTCTTTATGTTATGTTATGTCATTAGTATGAGCCTCTCCCAGTGTTCATTGTGTTAACTGTGAGAGGAGGAATTGTACCGACACAGTTTGAGAGCTCATATGTTTTCTGTTTTATCATTTCAGCCTGTTAATAATAAACATTAACAGATAAAGGAGTTCAGTGTGGTTTTATTATCCCTTTGTGGTGGTTCGCACAAAGCGGCACATCTTCAGTCACAATGCAGAAGCTTTGGAGGTTAACCAGATTCAAAGCCAAAGCATGTGCGGTGAACATCGGTTACAATGGGATAACTGCTTGAGCACCTTCATCACTGGGGCAAGATCAATTGTCTCTTCTCCTGTAATTGTAAGACAAACGTAACTGAACGTAGCTGAAACCGCTGCAGGTAATAAACTGAGAATGAGATGAATGAATCATGGCACACAGAGCTGGCGTGGTGAAAACTGTCATTTGTCCATGAGACACGGTGGCGGTCATAAGTCGACTGGTCGTAAAATGCACAGGTCGTAAGTCGACGACTACCTGTACCAAGACTTTCCATCAGAATTGGTCATCCACACTCTTAAAAATCCTGTGTCCTCCTTAAAAATCCTCTTAGACTTATCTTGCTCAACTGGAAGAATCCCACCTCACCTCTTTTAAGTCAGTGGATAACTGATGTTATATACTATTTGAAATTGGAAAAAATCACATTTGCACTTAGCGGATCTGTATAAAACCTCCTCAGAACCTGGCAGGATCTAATCAATGACGTTTAGAATAGGCATTTAAATTGAGGAAGCGGAGTCTCTTCCCTTTTTTATTCTATTTATTTATTTGTCCTACTATTAAAGTTTTACTCTGATGGCCTAGCTATCTTTCGCATGGATGGGGGTTGACTTGCTTGTATGGAATATTTTTTGATTTTAAATAAATGCAATAAAATGCTCCATTAATGGCACTTTATGGTTCTTTACTGGGTTGAGTGGTTCCTCTTGCTTGAGAAACCACTATTTCATTCTGGGATGCGTTCTTTGCATATGAAGTTGGTTCTTTGTGCTTTAAAAAACTTCCTAACATGTGGAAAAAACAAAATCTTTAATGTATGGTAGGCTACCCAGCAGGACAGATTAACCCTAACCCTAACCCTAACGTAGTCTGAGTTATTGTATTGTATGTTTCAGCCATTCTATTTCTTTGCTTCTGTGTCACTAATGTCTTTCAATTTCTGCTAGCCTCCTGCTCAGATCTGTCATTTTGACCCACAGATTTCTATGAAGTGCTGCTCCTCAGCATCTCTAAGCTTCTGGTTTCTCCTTATGACTCATTAAGAAGTCCTCATCCTACTTTAAGTTTCTATCACATTGTCCATAAAATGTTTGCCTGTTCTTAGTTCCTGTTTCTGTGCTGTGAACTTTGACCATCTGAACTTCTGCTTATCTACCGATGTTGAAGTTCCTCTAGGAGACTTCATGTGGCTTAACCTTGAGGGTCAGAGTCACATCACAACTGCGAGCAGTCAGATGCAACTAAAGGCAACGAGTGTTAGCCAAAAACAGGCAGGTGAAGCTGTGGAGATTCGAAGGAAGCCATAGATAGGTGAGGACTGTCTGTACTGACTCCACAGAACAGCAGCAGATGATTAGATGATCTGCACCACCACCACCTGATCAAAGCACCGTGCTGTCCCTGCATTGATGGAGTGAAGGCCAGAGAGGTTGACATGACCATCATCATCAAGTTCTTCCACGCAAACCCTGAATACCATGAGGACTGACTAAGATCATTTATGTTGGGTTGAATGCCTAGAGGGGGCTGGGTGGTCTCGTGGCCTGGAAACCCTGCAGATTTTGCTTTTTTCACCAGCCATCTGGAGTTTTTTTTGTTTGTTTTTTTCTGTCCTGCCTGGCCATCGGACCTTACTTTTATTTTTTGTTAATTAGTGTTCCCTAATTTTATTTTCTTATTTATTGTATTTTTTTTCTCTTTCTTTGTCATGTAAAGCACTTTGAGGTACATCATTTGTATAGAAATGTGCTATAGAAATAAATATTGTTGTTGAAGTAAATAGAATCAGGAGAGGAAAAGTAAGTCGAGATACGTGGTCAAGAATGCACAGAAGGTCAAAGTCAGGAAATCTGATGTGATCTGGAGTCTGAAAACAAGGCAAAATGGTGTGTGAGACTTCCAAAAGACCTTCACTGGACTGCCCAGATATAGCCAGTCCTCACCAAATACCCCCTGCTATGACTGCAGCACACAAAACGGCCAAAGTGTGTGAGAGAGGCAGTCAGAATTCCAATAACCCACCCAGAAAAGGTACACTTTTTAGGCAGTCCAATTTCCTACTCTGCTGGCTGACTTTGGCCTCCATGATACTTCAAAATATTAAAGTTAACCCTACAAGGGAGAGAATTACAATCAATCCCACCCTGTGAATAAAAGGGATATTGAAAAAAGGATTTATTATCAAAAAGAAAAATAACAAAAAACTCAAAAGAACAAAAAAGAGATAAAAGAAGCTGCCAACAAGGGGGGCACTCACACCCAAAAAAAAAAAAAAAAGTTGCACAAGAGAACAAATAAATAATAAATTACAACTGATATAGACTACATAGTCAGACAAAATAAGAATATTAACATAAATTCTAGTAATCGCAGAATGAACATAAAAGACATAAAAGGGAATTTAAACATACGGCAGGGAAGGAATCCTAAATCAAACATAATACCACCTGCAGGCCCCAAAAAAGAGAAAGCTGCTTTAAAAGTTCCAAATACAAAGAAATTCCCTAAATATATCAAAATATCTTACAATAGAGACAGAAACCGTGAAACTCTGACTTGTAGAGACGAGTCTTGCAATGAATCTTTATAAATGAAGATATTTATAGAAAAACAACCAAATCAAAACAGCAAAAGGGCAAAAATAAGGCAAAAACCTTCTTCTTCTTCTTTCGGCTGCTCCAGTTAGCCACAGTGGATCATCATTGTCCATATCTTTCTGTCTTCATCATCTTGTTCTGTCACACCCATCACCTGCATGTACTCTCTGACTACATCCATAAACCTTCCCCTTCTCCTCCTCCCTGGCAGCTCTATCCTTAGTATCCTTCTCCCAATATACCCAGCGTCTCTCCTCTGCACATGTCCAAACCAACGCAATCTCACCTCTCTGACTTTGTCTCCCAACCGTCCAACCTCAGCTGACCCTCTAATGTCCTCATTTCTAATCCTGTCCATCCTCATCACACCCAATGCAAATCTTAACATCTTTAACTCTGCCACCTCCAGCTGTGTCTCCTGTGCCACCGTCTCCAACCCATATAATGTAGCTTGGTCTCACTACCATCCTGTAGACCTTCTCCTCCACTCTTGCTGACACCCGTCTGTCACAAATCACTCCTGACACTCTTCTCCACCCACTCCATCCCACCTGCACTCTCTTTGTCACTTCTCTTCCACAATCCCCACCACTCTGTACTGTTGATCCCAAGCACTCAAACTCATCCACCCTCACCAACCCCACTCCCTGCATCCTCACCATTCTACCGACCTCCCTCTCATCTACATACATGTATTATGTCTCCATTTGGTGAAAAAAAGCAGTCCAAAAAAGAATGAATCCATGGGGACCTAATCGAGGTCTTCAAAATCGTCCAAACCATTGATAAGGTAGGTCCAGCTAATTTCTTTCAACTAAACGGTGAACCCCGTACTCGAGGACACCAGTGGAAATTAAGGGGAAGTGCATTTAGGACTAAAGCCAGGAAGTGCTTCCTTACTTCTTTACTCTGAAACAAACTACTGAGCCGTGTAGCTGAAGCAGAAACCTTGATGACCTTTAAGAAGTATCAGGACGGGATATTGGGACAGCTTGGCTGTTAGCTAAACAATCCAGCTGGATGGACTGAATGGTCTCCTCAGATTTCTTATGTTCCTAACTAGTCCCAATCCGACGGTAAAATCCAAAGACCATTGCAGTGAAGCAGTGTGAGGTGCGTCACTTTGCCTCCATAAGTGTTTTCTGAGGACAGTTACCGGCCTACATTTTTGGGGCCCTCAAGTTTAAACTGTTCTGAGGTTGCCCTTTGCCACTAATAACAAAGTCCGGGTAACCACTGTCGCCTTCCTCAAAGGTGATGTTCCACAAGAGATCACCACAAATATTTCAAAACATTTAACCACTACATGTAAGGGTTTTATGAACTCCTCCTCAAGCAGCAGATATCCAAAATTGTTAAGCAATCTGGACTAAAGTCCCTCGTGGGGCCCTTCTGGGATTAGGGGCCCTGAAGTTTAAGCTTCATTAGTTTCATGGTAGAGCTGCTCCTACCTGAGGAGGCTGCTAACAGTTTTCCTAACCCTTTACGGCGTTGTTAATGCATCTTTTAAGACATTCCTGATTCCCAGTTTCAGCTAGTATAGTGCTTTTAAGTTTTGGATGAAAAAAAAAGTCCCATGGGAAGCCTAATAGGAAAATCCTTCAGGGATCTGGAACTGTTCCAAAAGGATTTAGTAGATTCTCAGCAGTAAACCCTCAAGTATTCCCAATCAGGCTCACAAAAATATTCACAAAGGGATTTGTATTTGTATCGCTAACAGGATTTCCTCCAGGAGATTAATTAGAGCCCACAGCAGCATTTCCAAGGCGCTTTGTCGTCTCATTTTACCAAAAGGCACATCGCGCAATGTTTACGTATTTAGTCAAGTCTCCCAACTAGCGAAACGAGACAAAGACGGGCGCTATAAACGAGGGAGACTCGACTCCTTATTCAGATTAAAGATTATTATCTCTACAACGTGACAATGGAGAGAAAAATACACAGAAGTTCCTGTTTTCTTGTGATAAGCTTAAGATTTCACCTGATCGTTTTCAAACATTGGGAAAGTGCAATAACATAAAGCACTAATGTAACAGGAAAAATGCCGTTTAATAAAAATTTTATTATTTTTCATTCGATTTGGAATAAATATTTATAAATGTAACAATTTAAATGATTACATTGCGGAAATAAGCGTGTTATTATTTATTGTACTTTTTTTTTACCTTGCGGATTAAGCAGACTTCTTGCATAGGGTTTAGTTACTTTTTCTGAAGTGCCGAAAGCCGACGGTTTAACACTGCGGCACTTTGCCCTCCTTTTGTCAAGAGAAAAACACAGCGTTGCAAACAATACATCAGCCCGCCCACTGAACTGATTGACAGAAGCTGTTGCCAAGCAACCGGGCCAAAAAAAAAAATGGACAGTTACGCTGAACGACCGCTTCTGTTGCTGAGCCCCGCCGAAAAAGCGCGTGATTGACAGCCAAGTTGCCATGGAGAAGGGCCGGAGCAAAGCGGAGCGGGGAGGGGGGAGAGAAAGAGAGAGAGAAGGAGCCTCTTTGGTAGAGTTGCCCGCCCCCTCTTTAAAATGATTGACTGGTCGCAATGGTTGCTAGGAGATCCGTTTTTTTCTCCCTTCGCCGCATATGCAAATGACTGTCGAAAACTCAACCTCTCGCGCTCGCCTTCAGTCAGTCGCTCAGCACTGTGCGGCTGTGGAGAGGCGCAGGCTCCAAAAGTTAACAGCGAACTGGAGTCAGGTTTCAGCCTTGTGAGATCGATCCCCAATAGTAGAAAAAATACGAACGTTAGCAGAGAGCGAGAATATTCTTTATTATTATTAGAGGTATGTTTTTTGGGAACAGTTAATCAGACCCCATTTATCACTGACACCGCGCTGAAAGGAGCAAACCATAGTGGATAAGGAATGACCAGAGATCTGCCAAGATGTCTCTGAGGACTTGTGGACAAAAGTGAGCGCATGTCACAGCAGCTTTAAGGAGCTAGGGACAGTTGGACAATAGAGAAGCAAACCAATAAATTTGAATGACAGTTGAACAGAAATAAAGGCAACTGAATGCTGTCGAAAAGAATGCTGTCAAGAATAGCTGATGTCTCCTTGAGACACGTCTTAGGACGAGTGGACGACAGGAAATTTAAAGGTAATTATTAGGACAGTGGGGTACCTGGAGGCAGGGTACAAACAGCTGGACACATCTGAACGAAACATGGTGGATTCAGAAAGTATTTAGACCATTCACCTTTTTCACATTTTGCTGTGTTGCAACCTTGTATTTGAATCATTTAAACTTCATCTTTCCCCAGGTAACACTCAATATTTCAGAAGGACAAAGTGAAAACAGGATTACAAATTAACTGAAAGTCCCCATTGACACAAATCTTCTGACTCTTTGCTATGACACTTGACATTGGGCTCAGTATCCCAGCCTACTGATGATCGTCACTGAGATGCTTCTGCACCTTGTTTTGGAGGTCCACCTGTGCTCAATTCAAATAATTGGACATGATTATGAAAAGCACGTGCCTGTCTACAGAAGGTCCCACAGGTCAGAGCAAAAAAAACAAAAAAAAAAAAACAAGCAATCAGGTTGAAGGAATTGCCTTCCGAGCGTTTGTTCAACGATTGTGCTGAGGTAAAGATCTAGGGAAGACTACAAAACATTCCAGCACCATTGAAGGTTCACCAAGAGCACAGAGATCTCCATCATTCCTAAATGGAACAACTTTGGAGTAGACTCTTCTTAGAGCCAGATTGAGCACTAGTGATAGAACAGTCACAGTTAGAGAGGGGACCAAGAACCTGTTGATGGTCCCTTTGTCTGAGCTCCAGTGAACCTGTGTGGAGATAGGACAAACTTCCAGAAAGACAACAATCACTGCAATGCTCCACTGATCTGGGCTTTATGACAGAGTGGCCAGACAGAAGCCTCTCTTCTGTAAAAGACCACCTGGAGTTTACAAAAAGGCACCTAGAGGACTCTTGGACTGTGAGAAACAAGATTCTGTGGTCTGATGAAAGTAAGATTAGTGCCATGTCTGAAGGAAACCAGTCATCACTCATCATCATACCACTCCAACGGTGAAGCGTAGTGGTGGCAGCATCATGCTGTGGGGTTTTCTTTCATTCGCAGGGTCTCTGAGGGAGTCCAGCGGTATCCCAAATGGAAACCTGCTGCAGAACATTCTGGACTTCAGATTACTGAGCTGAAGGTTCACAAAGCAAAGACAACACAAGCGTGGTTTAGGGACACCTCTTGGAATGTCCTTGAGCGGCCCAGCCAGAGCCTTGACTCAAACCCAATCAAACAGACCTGCAGAGGATCTGCAGAGAGGACTGGTAGGAAATCCCCAAATCCAGATGAGTGATGCTTATCACTTCAGACCCAAGAAAACTCCAGGCTGGTGTCGCCACCAAAGGTGCTTTAACTAAGTTCTGAGTTTGAAGTCTGAGTACTTCCATTTATGACGCATTTCAGCTTTTTATTTTAAATACATTTGCAAAAATTCCTATAATCCTGTTTTCATTTTGTCTGTCTGGCGTATTGAGTGTTGCTTGACGTTGGGGAAAACAACTGAACTTAAATGATCTTAGGACAAGGCAGAAAAATGAGATAATGTGGAAAATGTGAAGAGGTGTGAAGACTTGACTCGACTCCAATGCACATTCTGAGCACAGGTAGACAAGTGAAGCATTAGATGATTGCCATGAGATGGTGAAAACGTTCGGCTGAAGTCGTAAGAGTAGGCATCTGATGACAGGTTGGGTATTCAGTGGGGGAAATAAGTATTTGATCCCCTTCTGAATTTGTAAGTTTGCTCTCTTACAGAGAAACGAACATTCTCTAATTTTTATGGTAGTTTCGTTTTAATGGAGAGAGACAGAATATCAACCAAAAATCCAGAAAAAACACATCTCTCTATTGTATTAAAAAATCCTGGGACGCGACAAGACTTTTTATCCTGCGACGAGACGTGACTTTTTCAGAGAGATAATTTCATGTCCCGTGAGATGAGACTTTGTGCCAATAGATCTAACCACACCCAAGGCCAGAAATAAAAGACAAAGAGTAGATGACAAAGTCGAACGTCGTAAAGAGGTTCAAAAACGTTGGCACAACACACATGCAGAGCAGGTGAGAGATAATGAAAGTAATAAAATTCGAAAGTCTCAAAACAAATGATAGTAAACACAAACAAACAGAAATTAATACTCGGTGAAATAACGGAACGGCGAAAAGAGATTGAATATATGGACATAGGTGATATGACAGAAGTATGTAGATATTGTTTGGACTTAAACTTTAAGTCGGAGACTTGTAGATCGCCTAATTCGTGTTGCCATCAGGGAGTAGTAGTGTTGCCTCCCAATGAAGAGGCGTATCCGTGAGAATTAAAAGATTTGTTGTTTGGTGAAAGTGAAATCCACATATGCGAGCGGCAGAGACGCGAAGTGGCTGGTGATAGTACAGGCCGGGGAGTTGGCGAGCGAAGCGAGCAGGAGGCAAAGCCCCCTAGTTACATAAAAGTTATAAATTGATTTGCATGGCATTGAGAGAATTAAGTATTTGATCCCCTACAATACAGTCAGAATTCTGTCTTGCACAAATTGGCTATAATCCCACCAATTACAATCAATCAATCATTCAATTCAGATACCCCTGATCTCAACTCGTTATGTGTATCAAGCACACCTGTGCACAGAATCAATTTCTTCCATTCCAACCTCTCCACCACCATGGGCAATGGAAGACCAAAGGGCTGTCAAAGGAATTCAGGGACAAGGCTGGAATGGGCTACAAAGGTCATCAGCAAGAAGCTTGGTGAGAAGGTGTTGGTGAGATTATTCGGAAATGGAAGAAATATAAAATGACCATCAATCATCCTCGGTCTGGAGCTCCATGCAAGATCTTGCCCCATTGGGGTGAGCAGAAAAACAGCCCCAGAGTGTGAGGTGTCTACCTCTGTGCTTGACTGTGGAGAAGGTGTTCTTTGGGTCCTACTCAGCATTTCTCTTCCTCCAAACACGGTGGGCTGAGTTGATGCCAGAGAGCTTGATTTTGGTTTCATCTGACCACAGTACTTTCTCCAAAGCCTTCTCTGAATCATTTAGATGTTCACTGGCAAACATAAGATAGGCTGGGCCTGTACATGTGCTTTCTAGAACAGGGGGACCTTGCGGGCACTGCAAGATTTCAATCCATTACAGCGTTGTGTGTTACCAATGATGTTCTTGGTGACTGTGGTGGTCCCAACTGCCTTCAGATCATTAACAGGCTCATCCTGTGTAGTTTTGGGCTGATCCCTCACCATTCTCATGATCACACTCACCCCTTTCATGGAGCTCCAGACTGAGGGCAATTGACAGTCATTTTTTATTTCTTCCATTTCCGAATAATCGCACCGACAGTTGTCCCCTTCTCACCAAGCTTCCTGCTGAAAGTTTTGTAGACCATTCCAGCCTTCTGCAGGTCTACAGCCTTGTCCCAGATGTTCTTTGACAGCTCTTTGGTCTTGTCCGTGGTGGTGGAGAGGTTGGAATGGAAGAAATGGATTCTGTGGACAGGTGTGCTTTATACACATCACAAGTTGAGATCAGGAGTATCAGAAATTGATTGATTGATGGGCACACAGCCAATCTATGGGAGCCAGAATTCTGGCTGGGTTGTAGGGGATCAAATGCAGTACTTATTTCTCTAAATGACATTCAAATCAATTTATAACTTTTATGTCAGGTGTTTTTTTCTGGATTTTTGGTTGATATTCTGTCTCTCTTCCTTAAAACGAAACTTTCTTAGAAATTAGAGACTGTTCATTTCTTTGTAAGTGAGCAAACTTACAAATTCAGCAGGGGATCATATACTTATTTCCCCCAATGTACATAGTGGCAGTCCCAGCTAATTGACAAAACCCTTAAGCGACTGAGGACAACCTGATGCAGCTGAAGGTAGCCAAAGGTAGCCAAACCCAGAAGGTTAAGTCTGAAGACAGCCACAGTAAGTCCAGGGGCGACTGGAATATCGGAGGACATCTGGATATAACTGTGAGCTGTAGGAGGTAGATGAGAAATGCATGCTCCAGGCATAAATAGGTAGGGGCAGCCAAAGTCATCCAAGGGCGGACAGTCCTGAGGACTGTATAATGAAGCTGTTGGCAGAGGGAGCTTGGTGATTAAAACACAGTGCAAGTCAGGACAGCCAGAGTCGACCAAGGGCAGAAAGATGTATCTGAAGATAAATGGATGCTGGTGTTGGAATCCAGAGGCACGTGAGAGCAGGCAACAGTAGCCCAAATTCAGCTATAGGCATCCAGACACAAATGAGGACGGTGGAGCCAAGTGAGATAAACCTGACGCAACTGAGGACAACCAGATGCAGCTGAAGTGTAGTCAGGCGTAGTCAAAGGCCATAGAGGACAGTCTCCTGGTAGCCAAAACCAGATGAGTAATGACGTTCGGAGGCAGCTGAGGACCACCTGAGTGCCTCTGAGGGAAGTCACATGTAAAGGAAAAACCCAGAATTAGCTAAGACCAGGCAGACGCATTGAGGACCGATGGATACAACCAAGGGCAGTGGCGGCTATTAGAAGAACAGTGAGTAGCGAACCCCTGATTTCTAGGAAGCGTGGAGTTTGCCACCAGCAGGGATGTTCTTAGGAATACACGAACTAAGCATCTGCTTAGGGCCCCGACTTACAATTTTTTTTTTTCATTGTCGGGTTGTGGGCCTGGGGCCCCTGTCATGCCCCTGGCACTGCAACCGTCTGTGCCAGTCCCTCACGTCGTGTGTCACGATACCCTCCTCATCCTAAACTTTATCGTTCTTTTCCAGACATTTTATTAGAACACCTTGAAGGTTCTGCCACCCCGGACCCCCATCGGGGGCCTGCATATTTCTGAACTGCGTAGGGCCCCCAAACTGCTAAGAACGGCCCTGCCACCAGATTTACAAGGCAAAGAATGAGGGACGGATAAAATTAGGGTTAGGGTAAGCCATACAATATTTCCACCCTGACACCCGAATATTAACAACAGCCCAGGAAAATGCCCAAATAGATTAAACATATCCATATTAATATTCCTTATTTACCATAATAAATGGTTACAAAAATGGTAAAAAAAATACCAAACACACACTATGAACAAAGCCCATTACGATGATATTTACAGTCCTGGAAAAAAAATCTTTACTGTAGGTGATGAAAGAGGATCGGGAAACCTAACAATAGTTAAAAGATGACAAGATGTGATGCAATTCTCCCTTTTAATAAACTGCTTTCACGGAACTTGGATAACAACAACAACAATATTTATTTATTTTCATAGCACGTTTTTCATACAAATACAGGGTGAGTCAAAATTATGTTAACATTGGAATGGCGGAAACAATTTATTCACAAAACATACTTCATATGTGTGAGATGATTTACAGGAATGTCTCAAGCTGTTCGCCATCATGTTCCACACATAAGAGCCGATGAGCAGCAGCGCCGTTTAAAGCCCGGACACACATTTTGCAGGGAATAGATGACACCACAGTCCGTATTCTGTTCTTCAGGTCATTGAGATCACAAACTTTCCTGCTATACAGCAGGTGGCTCTGAAGCTAAGGATTTGCACTGGCAATCGGGAGGTTGCCGGTTTGAATCCTGTAAACGCCAAAAGAGACTCTACTTTGTTGGGCCCTTGAGCAAGGCCTTTAAGCTGCTATTGCTCCGTCCTGAGTATGACGTTAATCTGCACGTAGGCCCTCCAACCTGCAGGGAAAAGCTGGGGGTTGGTGGCAGAATTGGCACTCCAACCACCATAAAAAAACTCACATTGTTCCACCATTCCAACTGAACTAGTGTGGTGCTGAGGTGTCACCCATTGCATGGCTGCACTCAGGTCCAAATCTGGGATCCTGAGTTGGTTTGTCATGCAGTGCGTGCTCCAAACTTCTATCTCTTCACCAAACCCCATAACCGGAAATCACAGGGGGTCAAATCAGGGGATGGCAATGATCCACCATGACCTATCCATTGACCTGGAAAAGTGTGGTCGAGATAAAAAGAATCCATTAGTGTTAACGTAAGTTTGACTCACCCTGTAATTTAGCTCAAAGTGCTTTACAAGACGAAGAAAGAAAAATATAAAAATAAAATTAGGCAATACTAAGTAACAAAGAATAAAGTAAGGTCCGATGGCCGGGAGGGCTAGAGAAAAAAAAAAAAATGAAATCTGCAGGGGTTCTGACGCCATGAGACCACCCGGCCAGCCTCCCACTGGGCATTCCACCTAACACAACTGACCTCAATCAGTCCTCATGGTTTTCAGGCTTCATGTGGAAGAATTAGACGATGATGGCCATGTGGACCTCAGGCCACTAGGAAAAGAAAATCCGAACACATCTCTACAGTTTTAATGTCACTACACTGGTTACCTGTGTCATTCAGGATTGACTTTAAAATTCTGCTTATGGTTTATAAAGCCTTAAATAATCTCGCCCCATCTTATATATCGGAATGTCTGACACCTTATATTCCAAATCGTAACCTCAGATCTTCAAATGATTGTCTCCTTAGAATTCCAAAAGCTAAACTTAAAAGAAGTGGTGAGGCGGGTGGCCTTCTGCTGCTAGGCACCTCAAATCTGGAATAGCCTGCCAATAGGAATTCGCCAGGCTGATACAGTAGAGCACTTTAAAACACTGCTGAAAACACATTACTTTAACATGGCCTTTTTATAACTTTATTTTAATCTTAATTTAACTTAATCCTGATACTCTGTATGTTCAATTTCCTCAAAATAACTATTCATGGTGGCTCTAAAATCGGTACTGACCCCTACTCTCTTTTCTGTTTCTTTTTCCGGTTTCTTTGTGGTGGTGGCCTGCGCCACCTCCACCTACTCAAAGCTTCATGATGCTCCAACAATGATGGACGGATTAAAAGGCAGAAGTCTACGTGACCATCATCATCATCAAGCCCTTCTGTGAGAACCCTAAATCCAAAGAGGACTGTTTCATTGATGTTAGGTAGAATGCCCAGAGGGGACTGGGCCGGTGGTCTCATGGTCTGGAATCCCTACAGATTTTATTTTTTCTCCAGCTGTCTGGAGTTTTTATGTTTTTTCTGTCCCCCCTGGCCATTGAACCTTATTCTTATTCGATGTTAATGTTGATTTATTTTGTTTTATAATTGTGTCTTTCATTTTTCTATTCTTTATTATGTAAAGCACTTTGAGCTACTGTTTGTATGAAAATGTGCTATATAAATAAATGTTGTTGTTGTTGTTGTTGGCCTTCAATCCATCAATGTAAGGACTGCATGGCGCCCTGATCAGGTGGTGGTAGCGCAGGTCGCCACCATAGAAAACTGGAAAAATAACAGAAGAGAGAGCAGGGGTTAGTACGGATTTTGGAACCACGATGAATAGTAATGATAATTAATTAAATATGCAGAGCATCAGGATTACATTAAAATGACGTTATGAGAAGGCCATGTTAAAGTAATGAGTTTTTAGCAGTTTGTTAAAGTGCTCCACCGTATCAGCCTGGCGAATTCCTATTGGCAGGCTAGTCCAGAGTTTAGGGGCATAACAGCAGAAGGTCGCCTGCCCGCCTCACCACTTCTTTTAAGTTTAGCTCTTGGAATTCTAAGCAGACACTCATTTGAAGATCTAAGGTTACGATTTCGAATATAAGGTGTCAGACATTACGATATATAAGATGGAGTGAGATTATTTAAGGCTTTGTTAACCATAAGCAGAATTTTAAAGTCAATCCTGAATGACACAGGTAACCAGTGTAGTGACATGTGTTCGGATTTTCTTTTCCTAGTTAGGATTCTAGCAGCTGCATTTTGCACTCGTTGCAGTCGATTGATGTCTTTTTTGGGTGGTCCTGAGAGGAGTGCGTTACAGTAATCTAGTCGACTGAAAACAAAAGCGTGAACTCATCTCTCAGCATCTTTCAATGTTATAAGAGGTCTAACTTTAGCTATGTTTCTTAAGTGAAAAAATGCTGTCCTAGTGATCTGATTAATATGCGATTTAAAATTCAGGTCACAGTCAACAGTTACACCTAAGAGAAAGTAGGGGTTAGTAAAGATTGAGGAGCCATAATAAAAGTGATAATTTGCACTATAAGTTACACTAAAATGAAGCCATGTTAAAATAATGAGTTTTCAGCAGTGTTTTAAAGTGCTCCACTGTGTCAGCCTGGCGAATTTCTATCGGTCAGCCATTCCAGATTTGAGGCGCATAACAGCAGAAGGCCGCCTCACCACTTCTTTTAAGTTTAGCTCTTGGAATTCTAAGCAGACCCTCATTTGAAGGTCTAAGGTTACAATTTGGAGTGTAAGGTGACAGGAATTCTGAAATTAGGGTGGAGCAGATTATTGAAGGCTTTGAAAACCATCAGCAGTATTTGAAAGTCAATTCTAAATGGCACCGGTAACCAGTGTAGTGACATCAGGGCTGGTGTAATGTGCTTGGATTTTCTTTTCCTGTTTAAGATTCTGTCAGCCGCACTAGCTAGTGAACACAGGATAGGACAGTGAACACAGTCCTACCATCAGAGTCCAGAAAAAGAATAGTCTGCGGAGGCGCCGCTCTTCTCAAAGGACATCAGGGGAGAGAGAGGAAAAAGAACCCCCCACCGTCCTTAAGTTTGGTGGCTGTGCACCATCCGTCACCGCTACAATCACCCATCCAGCTATATCCTGGAGCCAATCCCAGGGCACAAGGCAGGAAACAAACCCCAGGCAAAGTGCCAGCCCACCACAGGACAATTTTAGATTGCCAATGCACCTAACCTGCATGTCTTTGCACTGTGGGAGGAAAGCCATGCAGACAATGGGGAGAGCATGCAGGCTCCACGCAGGGTGGACCTGGGAAGCAAACCCGGGTCTCCTAACTGCAAGGCAGCAGCGCTACCCACTGCGCCACCGTTATGATCGCCCAGTTAATAAAAGATTTAGGTGCTGCTGATGAAGGAGTCAATCAGAAAATGGAGCAATCAGAATGTCCCGCCACGTCCTTCTCTTCCAGTTTTAACTGTACAGTGCCTACAATACACAGACTACAAATCCCACAAGCTCCTCTGCATCCATGCAAACCTGTTTAAAGACACAGACCCCAGTTTGCAAACAGGAATCTGCACAACCAGTGTTGTTATTCACATTTAACAATCACTCAACAAGAAATACATACACAAAAATAAAACCCCCCCAAGTGTAAAAGAAGACCCAACAATGTGAAAGGGATGGGGCACCACCCTGATGACCCCGTATAATTCAAGGGTTTGTAGAAAACAAATAAGCACGCAACAAGTTGCAGAGATGTCTTTTCAGACCTGAGTTTAAAACAGAACTAACTCAAAGATGGCCGAACTGCTGATTGTGTGGATTCCAGGCAGGAAGGGGCGGGTCCAGGAGGCCGGGCAGAGGAAGTGATGTCAGAGGGAGGAAGAGAAGACCCACCCTGGTCCGGTGGGTGACCAAACCATCACCAAACCCCTTAAACTCTCACCCAAGCACACACGCATATGAGGAAAGCTGGATATAAAAGAAGGAACTCCGTAGCACGGGAGAGTAACCAGACACAGGTACCCTGCATAAAAACATCTAAGAAGAAGAAAGAAATTGAATTAAACCCACAATGTCTTACATGCCTTTTATCTGAAAATCCACATCTACTGCACAACCTCAGGCTCAGTTCAGTTTTTTGTCGAATGTCCTACTCCTGAACAGCATCACCCAGTGGTTTCTTGTTGTCTCCAATTTCCCCCTTTGGGCCAGTCTGACTTGTGGCTGCTTTTCCCTTGGTGGCTCTAAATTGCCTGGTCCTAAAATGAGAGGTGAGTATAAACTAAAACGTCAAAAATCAGCCTGATGTCTCCTAGATTGAAAGACCACACTGGGTGGTCCTGTATCTAACCTTCTATTAAACAGAAGCCCCTGTGTTTAAATCTTGATTTACCTGCTTTGGTCTCGTGGTTGAACTTATGGATTCTGCTTTGAAATCCTGAGTCCAACTGTCCTCTGTGCTGAGTTTTTATCTTCAGCCTGTGCACCACTCGGAGATGCCTGCTGCCATCCCACCCTGCAAATAAAGAGCTGGCAAATGCAGTAGTGGGCACTGAGTGATTTATAACACCATAACAGGTTTTAAAATGTTATTTTCATGACAATTTTATATTTTCAGGATTTCACATAGTGCAAAGGGTTAATTAAGGAGTACCCCCCCCCCAATATTACACACTTTGGACTTCCTCCGGCTTGAGGGAGCTTGAACAGGTCCTTAAAAGTGTGATTTTCAGTTGCACAAAACTCGTTGAAATGTAATTCTAAAAATCCATGCAGAACACAAACAGACCCTCAAGTTTTCATGACAATTGCCAGGGAAAAGTCAGGAAAATCTACTGGCCAGCCACAATTTCCCATGCAATATGTCACCAAATTCGAAACATGACAATCATACTGAAGGAACGGCAAAGGAGGTGGCCAGGATGTGTGTGACACAAGCCTTCTGGATACTTAGAAACAGGCAGAAACTGACTTGGGCTCTGGAGGGAAGAAGAAAGTGAGGAAGACTGAGCAAATCTTAGAGACCCCCTGTGGAGGAAGAGCTAAAGGCTGTCAGATCCACCTGGAGAACTGCATTGAAGAGACCCCAGAACAGAGTGTGATGGCGATACCATGTGCAAGAAATGTGGTGTAAGAGAAAGAGAGGACAACGATAAAGAGTCGGGGTGCCAAGACAATGACAGGCCATTAGGGACAGTGTGACAGCAACTCAAACTGTGACCTCCTCCCTGAGAGTTCAAGTGAACCTCTGCAACCATCAACCTCACTTCACCTTTTATGGAGCCTCAATCTCAATTTAATTTTAAGTCCGATTTCAACGTATTTATTTGCAACAGGGATAAACTTTCAATCATCATCTTCTCCACTCTCATTTGCATCAACAGTATCTTAATGGGGGCAGCACGGTGGCACAGTGGGTAGCGCTGCTGCCATGCAGTTAGGAGACCTGGGTTCACTTCCCAGGTCCTCCCTGTGTGGAGTTTGCATGTTCTCCCTGTGTTTGCATCGGTTTCCTCCCACAGTCCAAAGACATGCAGGTTAGGTGCACTGGCAATCCTAAATTGTCCTTGGTGTGTGTGCCCTGTGTTGGCAGGGATTGGCCCCAGCAGACCCCCATGACCCTGTAGTTAGGATATAGCGGTTTGGATAATGGATGGATGGGTATCTTACTGGCACCCAGACTTTGTGGAACAAAGAATCCATCTTTACGAAATTTGAGTTTGCTTTGCCTGCTTTCCTGGATGATTTCCTTAGCAACACACCAGGAATGATTTTACCGAAGGGCAGCCATCTTGTAACAGCAGTGCAGCTCCCTTGAGTGCCGGCAGAGTTCATAGTCTCGGCCAATGAAGAATTAATGTCGAATTCAATGTTTCGCGGAAAGAAAAAAAAAACTTTCAATAAATAAATGATTAATAAAAACTTTAAATAATACATGTGTCTTTCAGCACTACAGTTACAGTGTGACTTGGGGAGGAATTATTTAGAGAGCTGAACCTTAAAAATGATTCTGTAGGAAGAAGATGAGCGTCTTCAAAAGTCCCAACTGTCTCAGCAGTTACATGTAGATTTCGTGTTTTTTTTAATGAAGAAACTTTAATTCAAGAAGAAAAGGATAGATTTCTTCTTTTTATCTGAGAAATATGTTATTTTAAATTAATGAAAATCAAGAAACAAACCACAATTTAAAAAGGAGAAAATCCCTGGGGAGGCTTGGTGCCACAGCTGTTAGCTCTTTAATAATAAGAAGTCGAATTCTTTATTCTTTATATTTTTATAGAGCTTTTCCCTACTACTCACTTCAATGAGTGGGAAGCCACTTCACCCACTACTAACGTGTAACATCCACCTGCATGATGTGATGGTGGCCATTTTTGCACCAGTACGCTCACAACACATGAGCTGTTAGGCGGTAAAGTGGTGAGAGAGATAGTTAGTTAGAGACAGGACATGATTTGGGGTACCAGAATGACTAAGCCAGGGTGGCCAGTTTAGCCATGACATTGGGATACATCTTACTTTTTATGAAGGACGCCAAGTGATCTTTAATGACCACAGAGACTCAGGACTTCAGTTTCACATTTCATCCCGAACCATTTTTACAGCACAGTGTCTCCCATCACTGCACTGGGGCCCTGGGATCCCCACTCAGACCACAGGATAAGCACCCCCTGTTGGCTTTGCCATCATCTCTTCCGCCAGAAATCCAAGCTTTTCTATTATTTAACCATCTGTCTAGTTCATTAATGTCGGATTAAACATCGATTCATGAAAACCGCAGTAAGCCAGGAAACACGAACAAGCAGCACTCATGGTGCCAACCAGGCAAGGAGGTACTGCCATTATGGAATCCAATCAGAATGGAAAAGAATTGTTGACTCGTGAAAGCAGAGAAATGGATACAGAGGACGAGGAGATGATGGATGGGACCACCAGCGATGACAAAAGGGTCAACATTTAAAAAACACGTAAATATTTACTTTCCTAACATAACCCATTATAGAAATATACCCAGACAACAGTGGGTACTTCACTAGTTTATATCTGTATCTATAGATCTATAGATATCTATCTACCTATATATATATATATATATATATATATATATGAAGACTGGACTGGGCACTTCAGCTGGTCCATATCTGTATCTATATAACCATACAGATAACTATATTTATCTCTGTCTCTGTATATCTATATCTACTGGATATCCATATCTATATATTTACTTAGATTTATATCTACTGTATATCTATCTATGTATATATGGAGCCTGGACTGGGTACTTCAGCTAGTCTGTATCTAGATCTATAAATCTATATCTGTCTTTATACAGTATATCAATACTGGACTGGTTACTTCAGCTAGACTATATCTACAGTATATTGTGGCAGATGGCCGGGACCCATGCCCGGTCGGGATGCCCCTTTGACACTGGATCCGGGGGAGCAGTCATGGGATACACACTATGTCCCCCGGAACACTTGTTGGCAGCCCCCCTAGGTTGCATCGGGGCCAATATTTTGGAACACTGGAGCTCATTCCTGTTGGGCTCCGTGGCCACTGCCAGGGGGAGCTGCACGGCCTAACGAGCCGGTCTGGGCGGGATCTCAGCCACACCCGGAGGTGCAGCTGGAAGTAGGGCAACGGGCACCTGGGTGGGCTACAAAAGGAGCCGACAGTCACCACTCCGGGCGCCAGACGATGACGACGAAGAAGAAGAAGAAGAAGATGCTTTGGAGGAGTGGAGGAGATAGAAGTGTATTTTGTGGTAGTGTTTTGCTTTGTGCTTTTGAGTGTTTTGGGACTGTGTTAGGGCTGAGGGACACAGGGCAGACGTGGTCCCCAGCTGAAGAAAATAAAGTTTTTTGTTCACTTTTACGTGCCTCCGTTGTCAGTTTGTGTCGGGTCGACGCCTATATAGTGCCTTTCCACAATATCTATATCTCTATAGAGAGACTAGAATGGGTACTTCAGCTAGTCTGTATTTCTATATCTCTATATCTTTATTTCTATATACAGTATAAGGAGACTGGACTAGTTACATCAGCTAGTCTATATCTGTAAATCTATATCTCTTTATATCTATATCTGTATCTATAGCTATATCTTTATATTATATAGGGTGTCAGACATTATATTATATTTGTAGCTCTATCTATCTATCATCTCTTTATATCTGTATCTATATATCTATATCAAAATCTGGAGACTGGGCTAGTTACTTCAGCTAGTCAATATTGGTAGATCTGTATCTATATCTATATCTTTATCTATAGCTATATCTCTTTATATCTGTATATCTATATCTACTGTATATCTATATCTACTGTATATCTATATCTCTTTATATCTATATCTACTGTATATCTATATCTTTTTATATCTATATCTACATATCTATATCTTTTTATATCTGTATCTTTATTTCTATATATCTATATCTATATAAGGAGACTGGGCTAGTTACTTCAGCTAGTCAATATTGGTAGATCTGTATCTATATCTATATCTTTATCTATAGCTATATCTATTTATATCTGTATATCTATATGTACTGTATATCTATATCTACTGTATATCTATATCTCTTTATATCTATATCTTTATTTCTATATATCTATATCTATATAAGGAGACTGGACTAGTTACTTCAGCTAGTCTATTTATCTACAGTATATCTCTGTCTCTTTCTATCTATATCTGGAGGCTGGCCTGGGTTGTTCAGCTAGTCTATATTTGTATATCTATATCTCTTTTTATGTATATCTTCATCACTATATATCTATATCTATATAAGGAGACTGGACTAATTACTTCAGCTAGTTTATATCTATAACTATATGTCTGTATGTCTATATCTGGAGACTGGACTAGTTACTTCAGCTAGTCAATATCGGTAGATCTGTATCTATATCTATATCTATAGCTATATCTCTTTATATCTGTATATCTATATCTACTGTATATCTATATCTCTTTATATCTATATCTACATATCTATATCTTTTTATATCTGTATCTTTATTTCTATTAATCTATATCTATATAAGGAGACTGGACTAGTTACTTCAGCTAGTCTATTTATCTACAGTATATCTCTATCTCTTTCTATCTATATCTGGAGGCTGGCCTGGGTTGTTCAGCTAGTCTATATTTGTATATCTATATCTCTTTTTATGTATATCTTCATCTCTATATATCTATATAAGGAGACTGGACCGGGTAGTCCAGCTAGTCTATTTCTCTATATTTATATCTATAACTATATCTCTGTATATCTATATCTGGAGACTGGACCGGGTAGTCCAGCCAGTCTCTATCTATAAATCTGTATCTGTGTTTATGTCTGTCTGTCTTTATATATGGAGACTGGTGGCTGAGTTTTGAGATCTTTTCGAAGCCTCCATGTTTTCTTCACGTCACACCAGGTGCAGTTCGGCCACACATTTGGAGAATTTTGCGTAGTTTAAAGGTGTTTTTTGTACTCATGTGACTTCCGTCCAATAATCCAAAGTGGGCCCCCATATCAGTACACTGGTGGGGTGTGAGCTGCAGTCCTGTTGAGTGTCATCTGAGCCCGATTCTTCCACTTTAGACTTTGGCTTGCAGGGTATTGTGCTGGATAAAACATATTCAGAAAATAAATTAATATATTGAATGGAAAGTGGATTCTACAAAGATAAAAAAAAAGTTTTGCCTTTGCATTTTAAAATATTGCTGTCTTTTCATTTGCTTCTGCTTTTCGTTCTCCTTTTTTAAAATGTCAGTGAGGGGTTTCTTTAACTAAAGATGAGTCTGGTATGGTAAAGAAATTGCATTTTTTTCCTTCTTCCCTTTTAATGAGTCCCAGGGGAACAGAGGAAGAGGATTTGATCAATGGAGGAAGCTAAAGAGGAGACGTTTATACAGAAAATGCTTGCAAATGAGCGTGTGCGTATCTGCCCTTCATGCGACGCTGTCCCGATCCGAACCCAAAGAGGAGGAGAGCATCGCTTTTCTGTTCTGACCCTGACGCTCCTTTACTTGTCTTCCAATGAACAGTGGATTCATTTAGACGATCGCATCATTTGTTTAATTTGATTTTGCCTCAATTAATCTGTAAAAAGCAGTGAGCTGGTGTTTGCGGGTGAAAACGGCCAGTAGGTGGGGCTGTTATACACATGGCACTGGTAAATTGGGGTGGCGAAGGTGTCCTGATGGATGGGCTGCCCTCAAGGTCAATCTTTTGTTAGCCTGAGTTCTTAGAATTGGAGCGGGATGTAATTGTGCCCAGATGGACTCCACCTGGCTTTCTTAGGGACCCTCATGACCTTTGAGGAGCCTTGACAAGAATCAGCTGGAACTGAGTGTTTTGTGGCTATGGCCTGGTATCCTCTGCCTATTCAGTCAAAGATGGGCAGTGCTCATGGACTGGGTCTAATATTCCTAATCTGATTTCCTCCCCCAGCCTTAAATTGAATCTGTTGGGTGCGTACGTAAAAAGCCGAGTAATCAGCATTGAGGCCTTTGAGTGCAGATGGTCATTTTGGAAGTCAGTAGCTATGGTGAGGTGGAGGGGAGGGTGAACAACTAGAACCACTAGACACTTCAACGTGCAAAAATAAAATTACACCAATTAGTAGGGGAAGGGAGTCGTCCTTCTTAAAAGCGGCTTTTCATCCCTCAGCGTTTTGTGCCACTTTGTCTTGGCAGGCTGAGCGCAGTGTGGCCTGATGGTTAAAGTGCTGACCTGTAAATCAAAGCCAGCCCACCCGTACAATGAAATGGCTCACATAGCCTACCAATTTAATAGTGAAGGAATATGGAAACAGCAGCATTGTATCAATGTAGGCAGCTAAATAAATACTCATGTGAGTGCTGTAGATGTATTATGGGTGATACGTCTGTCGGGGTTTTTAGTAGTGATGAGTGAAACAGGAAAGATTCGATTCGATGCGCAGTTCCACAGAAGTGATATTGAAATTTGTTTTCAAGGTGATTTCACATTTGTGAAACTCGAAACTGCCTAAAAATTGTTTTTTGAAGGTGGAAATCAAGGAATACTGCAGCCTAAAGCCTCATTTATACTTCCTTTCTTCAGCTGTCGCACACGAGTCAAATCAGTTCTACTTACTGCCTCTCGTTCACATCACATTTTTTAAAAATATTGTGGGGATCGACTTGTTTCGAACTTTGTTTTGTTAAACTTGACTCGCTTGTATGAAATGTTATTTGATTTTAATAAAATGTTCAAAAAAGGAAAAGATAAAAATGTGACATGCTGCATATTATCCGCACAAAGACACACGGAAACGCCTTATGGTGCACACTAGGCCTTCTCCTCAGGAACATCTCACCTAGACAGGAAGCCGCCTCCCCCTAAGCCACTGTTACCTAGCAACTGCCCTTTCCTGATTCTTGATTCTTGAGGTCGAGGATATGCACTCGCCAAGCGCCAGGGAGCTTCAGGTTTCTTTTCTGTCTCTGATCCCGACGAAGAGTGACAAGAAATTCTTGACGATTTGTAGACAGTCTGATGAAAATAACTTTCGCTAGTGGATCAGTCCCATGTCACTGAGGTCCACAAGTATCCAAGCTTTCGGAAAAGTTAACTTAATCATGAAAAAAAATCTGAGAAAACCACAATAATGTGTGACATTTAATTATTGGAAAGGGCGATGTGTAGCCGGTCTGTGGCGCTTGCACAGTAGTGCCGAACATACAGAAGAGCAACGATGGTGGCGCTGTGGTCTGAATCCTGCTTATGGACTCTTCTCTTATCTTGATTGTATTTATTTTTTTCAGGCAAAAACATAAGCAGAAGAATAATTAAGCACCTTGTGCATTGGAAAGGGGCTATGTAAATAAAATGTACTATTATCATATATATATCTATAATAGATAAGCTACATGAAGAATAAATTATTACCATAAAATTGTCTTATAGACAATATATTGTGGCACACTGTTGAAAAAATTTAATATATTCACATCATTCAGTCCTTTCTTCTGTGTGTTTCTTATTTATTAAGATGTGAATTTATTTTATATTTTATTGTCTGGAAGCATAACACAACATCTTATGATTTATTTGAATTTCTCCATTGCTGTCTTCTGTAATTTTGTAATTTAATCTGATCACATTACCAATCTCCCTTATGATATCAGAACTGTCACCATTCCCATCTGTCCTTCATTGTTCTTTAGCAGTTCACATGTCTGACTTGCTCTAGCGCAGGGAGTTGAAAATGATCACTCCAGCTAATATGTACGGCATTATATTCTATACATTTCTCAGTTCCTATATTCAGTATTTACTATATATATATATACTCACCTAAAGGATTATTAGGAACACCTGTTCAATTTCTCATGAATGCAATTATCTAATCAACCAATCACATGGCAGTTGCTTCAATGCATTTAGCGGTGTGGTCCTGGTCAAGACAATCTCCTGAACTCCAAACTGAATGTCAGAATGGCAAAGAAAGGTGATTTAAGCAATTTGGAGCGTGGCATGGTTGTTGGTGCCAGACAGGCCGGTCTGAGTATTTCACAATCTGCTCAGTTACTGGGATTTTCACGCACAACCATTTCTAGGGTTTACAAAGAATGGTGTGAAAAGGGAAAAACATCCAGTATGCGGCAGTCCTGTGGGTGAAAATGCCTTGTTGATGCTAGAGGTCAGAGGAGAATGAATGGGCCGACTGATTCAAGCTGATAGAAGAGCAACTTTGACTGAAATAACCACTCGTTACAACCGAGGTATGCAGCAAAGCATTTGTGAAGCCACAGCACGCACAACCTTGAGGCTCTTCATTTTTATTTAAATTGTGTTTTTCTCACAATAAGTGTATATATATTTGCTCAGCAGAAGTGTGCCAAGAAATGCTACTGGGGCTCCTTTATGCCAAAAGCTATAAGCCTGAATAGTGTCTCACTCTTACTGCTCATTTTATCTCTAGCCAATTTAGATGGGTTTCCTTTTTTAGGTAATTCTTGTCTGTATCCGAGGGAGCTTGCCATTATTTGTTATAATATTTATTAATTAATTAATTTATTTAACTTCTGTAATGAGAAAGCTAACACAGTACAACACCCTACTGCTACTGAACTTCTGTAAAAAAATAAATTTCCTTCTTAGGACAAAGAAAGTACTGCCTGTCTGTCTATTATATAGTGCCTTTCATATCTATCTATCTATCTATCTATCTATCTATCTATCTATCTATCTATCTATCTATCTATCTATCTATCTATCTATCTATCTATCTGTTATATAGTGTCTATCACATCTATCTATCTATCTATCTATCTATCTATCTATCTATCTATCTATCTATCTACCACAGCTATGCTGATGACACACAGCTGTACTTATCAATAGCACCTGATGACTCAGACTCTCTCGATTCACTAACACAATGTCTGACTTGTGTTTCTGAGTGCACAAATAGTAATTTTCTCAAGCTAAATAAAGAAAAAACTGAAATTTTAGTGATTGGCAATAATGGATATAATGAGGTTATTAGAAATAAACTTGATGCATTAGGATTGAAAGTCAAGACGGAGGTAAAGAATTTAGGTGTAACTGTTGACTGTGACCTGAATTTTAAATTACATATTAATCAGATCACTAGGACAGCATTTTTTCACTTAAGAAACATAGCAAAAGTTAGACCTCTTATATCATTGAAAGATGCTGAGAGATTAATTCACGCGTTTGTTTTCAGTCGACTAGATTACTGTAACGCACTCCTCGCAGGACCACCCAAAAAAGACATCAATCGACTGCAACGAGTGCAAAATGGAGCTGCTAGAATCCTAACTGGGAAAAGAAAATCCAAACACATGTCACTACACTGGTTGCCTGTGTCATTCAGGATTGACTTTAAAATTCTGCTTATGGTTTATAAAGCCTTAAATAATCTGCTCCATCTTATATATCGGAATGCCTGACAACTTATATTCCAAATCGTAACCTTAGATCATCAAATGAGTGTCTCCTTAGAATTCCAAGAGCAAAACTTAAAAGAAGTGGTGAGGCGGCCTTCTGCTGCTATGCACCTAAAATCTGGAATAGCCTGCCAATAGGAATTCACCAGGCTGATACAGTAGAGCACTTTAAAACACTGCTGAAAACACATTACTTTAACATGGCCTTCTCATAACGTCATTTTAATGTAATCCTGATGCTCTGCATATTTAATTAATTATCATTACTATTCATGGTGGCTCCAAAATCCGTACTAACCCCTACTCTCTCTTCTGCTATTTGTCCGGTTTTCTATGGTGGCGACCTGCGCCATCACCACCTAAACAAAGCATCATGATGTTCCTAAATTGATGGATTGAAGGCCAGAAGTCCACGTGACTGTCATCATTAAGTCCTTCTATGAGAACCCTGAATACACAGAGGACTGATTGAGGTCATTTATGTTAGATAGAAATCCTAGAGGGGGCTGGGTGGTCTCATGACCTGGAACCCCTGCAGATTTTTTTTTTCTCTCCAGGCATGTGGAGGTTTTTTTTTTGTTTTTTTCTGTCCTCCCTGGCTATCGGATCTTACTTTTATTCTATGTTAAATAGTGTTCTCTTATTTTAATTCTTACTTTGTGTTTTTTTTCTCTTTCTTCATCATGTAAAGCATGATGCCTTTCACATCTATCTATCTATCTATCTATCTATCTATCTATCTATCTATCTATCTATCTATCTATCTATCTATTATATAGTGCCTTTCACTCCTATCTATCTATCTATCTATCTATCTATCTATCTATCTATCTATCTATCTAGTACCTTTTCTATCTATCTATCTATCTATCTATCTATCTATCTATCTTTTCACATCAAGTCATGAATTACAAAGCCCATGTTGTTGATTTCACTTTCTTTTTTATTTATTTTTTTATTAAAGACGTCTCCTTTGTCATTTGTTTTAATTATTGATAAAAACTCCTTTTAATAACTTTGAAGTCATCTTTGCTGCTTGAACCAGGTAGAAATCCTCTGTTTTTCTATTTTTTTATCACACTTGTCATTTTTTCCTATTTCACTTCTGTCGCAGGTGACCTTTTCTGTTTGGTTGAGCCTGACTCTTCTTGGGTGGGCTACGGCTCCCCACCTCCCTGAGCTGGATGCAGTTCAGCAAATAGAAGGATGTTGATACAGAAACGATGAGCTCCTTTATTAGTTGCTCGAATTTTATTATTGAGTGAAGTAATCTGGGAAAACTGTTACAGTAAATGAAGGATCCTCTTGTTCTTTATTTTTTTTTTTGGTCACATGACGGCATGTCCCTTTTTCATTTTCTCTGCGTTTCTGAAAAGTTAAGTTGGGCTCAGTTTTAATGTTCTGAATGAATGCCCCACTGTTTCATTAATTTAAGATGGACTTTCCTTTGCAATTATGTAATTTTATAGGAAATTCTTCATTATGGTGGCACAGAAGTTAGCATGCCCCCCCCCCAACTTTGCAATGGGCTTGTCTAGGGCTATTTCTTGCTTTACACAGGGCTGATTGAACCCCCTGTGACCCTGAGTTTATTAAGATTCCAACTTATTTGATTTTGTATTTTTCAACTATTGTGACTGAACGGACCCCTGAATGCCTCGTCTCTGCTCTCCACACACTGCAATTGACTGGCCGCGGCCCTGTGCTTTGGGGGTTCAGAAGCAGATTCTGAGCCGAATGGCCCCTCTGCAGGGTCGGACAGAGGAATAGCGCAATGGCGGCCCCTAGTGGACAACTGCGTGTACTGCCGGCCTTTGAAGAGCAGTCAATCACGCCGCTGCTGGTAGAACAGCAATCCATTATCATTGTGCACGGCGCCTAATACCATAATTGGGATCTTAGAGAATTTTGAATTATTTAAGTATCTTTTTTGGTGGATGTTATTAAAATAAAATAGGGTGTGTGCTCCATGTTTTAATCGTGCAAAATGAATCAGCTCATGGTCCTTTTTTTGTAACTCTATTCTCAGACAGACGACCAAGCAAGACGGGGGAACTTGTGAACCAGGATGGCAATGTGACCCAAGAGGAAGACAAAGGACTGCGAAGAGGTGGGCTGAAGTGCAGGAGGGGCCATCCATTGTACAAGACTGATGTTAATGGTTGGTTGGAGGGGATCTTCCTCAAAACATCAGCTGGCAAAGAATACAACCACTTACAAGGAGGTCTCAGCTACTCATTAAGGGCTTTGGCTCTTTGGTGGCACCTCACTGTACCTGGGGGTTCACTGTGGCCAACCAGAGAGGCCCAAAAAAATGATTTTCAAGCAGCATTAGGTATCTGAGCCTTAAGAATGCGAACATCAAAGACACGTTTCAGATTTAACAAATGAAAAACAGAATTGAGGGGAATTCAGTTAGCTTGGAAAAGAAAGAAAGAAAGAAAGAAAAGAAAGAAAGAAAGAAAGAAAGAAAAGAAAGAAAGAAAAGATGCGCAGCAGTTGTTCTCTCCCCGTGAGGCCGGCCTGCTTCGCCGGTTAGAGGTTGCCGCGTGCATATTAAAGCAGGGCCTGAGGGCATAGATACTGAGTGAGGATGGTCCCCCCTGCTATCGCAGCCTCCAGTCTCATCACTCAGCCGGGGGGAATGAAGTGCCGCTCCACAATGATTTGCAAATCAAAGGCCAATGGCTGTCAGTGCTGTTCAGTGTGATTCTCATCACTGGCGGAGAGGAGGATGTGTAGCACCGTAGCCAGCGTGCGAGTCTTAGTCTGCATGCGCAGGCATGTGTGTGGAAAGAATGACTGGGCTGGCAGGGGGGGGGATTTGTTTCGGTATCTGGATGTATTTTGAGAAACGGTTCACATTGGATGGTGACTTCACTAATAAGCAAGGACCCCTTCTGAAAACCCCATCTTAAAATGTGCCTCGGCCGCCTTTTACTTGGCTAAGAGTGCAGCGTCAAACTTCCTTTACCCGTCATTTGTGTTCGTGGATGTGCATAAGAGTGAAACATACATGTGCGTGTTCACCTGTGGATATGTCCCTGTACTGTATGAAGACTGTCTGTGTGTGTGTGTGTCTGTACACTCACAATACACATTCATGTGTGTGCATATCTGGTGTGAGCCTGGCTGTCTGTCCAGTGACTGAACAAAACGGGGGGTCCATGGCAGCGTGTGTGTGTGTGTGTGTGTCACACAAGGCCTCTCATATCTGGTTATGTCTCTCGACTCGTCACTACACATAGCAGTGAGCACATCTGTCTGTCTGGGTCTCATTGTGCATACAGTACATCTGGAACTGTAACAGAGAATATGGGTTTGTGGGCTAAATAGTCATGGAAATAAAAACTTAGCCAAGCTTAGACTATGTAGTGCTCGTGTTATACATAAACAGTATACAGTGGTGCTTGAAAGTTGGTGAACCCTTTAGAATTTTCTATATTTCTGCATAAATATGACCTAAAACATCATCAGATTTTCACTCAAGTCCTAAAAGTAGATAAAGAGAAATCAGTTAAGCACATGAGACAAAAATATTATACTTGGTCATTTATTTATTAAGGAAAATGATCGAATATTACATATTTGTGAGTGGCAAAAGTATGTGAACCTTTGTGTTGCGCCCTGTGGTGAACTGGCGCCTTGACTGGGGCTTGTTTCCTCCCTTGCGCCCTGTGCTGGCTGGGATTGGCTCCAGCAGACCCCCATGACCCTGTAGTTAGGATATAGCAGATTGGATAATGGATGGATGGATATATATATATATATATATATACATACTGACCTAAAGGATTATTAGGAACACCTGTTCAATTTCTCATGAATGCAATTATCTAATCAACCAATCACATGGCAGTTGCTTCAATGCATTTAGGGTGTGGTCCTGGTCAAGACAATCTCCTGAACTCCAAACTGAATGTCAGAATGGCAAAGAAAGGTGATTTAAGCAATTTGGAGCGTGGCATGGTTGTTGGTGCCAGACGGGCCGGTCTGAGTATTTCACAATCTGCTCAGTTACTGGGATTTTCACGCACAACCATTTCTAGGGTTTACAAAGAATGGTGTGAAAAGGGAAAAACATCCAGTATGCGGCAGTCCTGTGGGGAAAATGCCTTGTTGATGCTAGAGGTCAGAGGAGAATGAATGGGCCGACTGATTCAAGCTGATAGAAGAGCAACTTTGACTGAAATAACCACTCGTTACAACCGAGGTATGCAGCAAAGCATTTGTGAAGCCACAACACGCACAACCTTGAGGCGGATGGGCTACAACAGCAGAAGACCCCACTGGGTACCACTCATCTCCACTACAAATAGGAACAAGAGGCTACAATTTGCACGAGCTCACCAAAATTGGACAGTTGAAGACTGGAAAAATGTTGCCTGGTCTGATGAGTCTCGATTTCTGTTGAGACATTCAAATGGTAGAGTCAGAATTTGGCGTAAACAGAATGAGAACATGGATCCATCATGCCTTGTTACCACTGTGCAGGCTGGTGGTGGTGGTGTAATGGTGTGGGGGATGTTTTCTTGGCACACTTTAGGCCCCTTAGTGCCAATTGGGCATCGTTTAAATGCCACGGGCTACCTGAGCATTGTTTCTGAGCATGTCCATCCCTTCATGACCACCATGTACCCATCCTCTGATGGCTACTTCCAGCAGGATAATGCACCATGTCACAAAGCTCGAATCATTTCAAATTGGTTTCTTGAACATGACAATGAGTTCACTGTACTAAAATGGCCCCACAGTCACCAGATCTCAACCCAATAGAGCATCTTTGGGATGTGGTGGAACAGGAGCTTCGTGCCCTGGATGTGCATCCCACAAATCTCCATCAACTGCAAGATGCTATCCTATCAATATGGGCCAACATTTCTAAAGAATGCTTTCAGCACCTTGTTGAATCAATGCCACGTAGAATTAAGGCAGTTCTGGTGGTCCTAATAATCCTTTAGGTGAGTGTATACTGTGTGTGTATATATATATATATATATATATATATATATATATATATATATATATATATATATATATATATATATATATATATATATATATATATACAATGGGTACAGAAAGTATTCAGACCCCCTTCAATTTTTCACTCTTTGTTATATTGCAGCCATTTGCTAAAATCATTTAAATTTATTTTTTCCTCATTAATGTACACACAGTACCCCATATTGACAGACAAAAAAAAATAATTTTTGAAATTGTTGCAGATTTATTAAAAAAGAAAAACTGAAATATCACATGGTCCTAAGTATTCAGACCCTTTGCTCAGTATTTAGTAGAAGCCCCCTTTTGAGCTCATACAGCCAGGAGTCTTCTTGGGAAAGATGCAACAAGTTTTTCACACCCGGATTTGGGGATCCTCTGCCATTCCTCCTTGCAGATCCTCTCCAGTTCTGTCAGGTTGGATGGTAAACGTTGGTGGACAGCCATTTTTAGGTTTCTCCAGAGATGCTCAATTGGTTTAAGTCAGGGCTCTGGCTGGGCCATTCAAGAACAGTCACAGAGTTGTTGTGAAGCCACTCCTTCGTTATTTTAGCTGTGTGCTTAGGGTCATTGTCTTGTTGGAAGGTAAACCTTCGGCCCAGTCTGAGGTCCTTAGCACTCTGGAGAAGTTTTTTGTCCAGGATATCCCTGTACTTGGCCGCATTCATCTTTTCCCTCGATTGCAACCAGTCATCCTGTCCCTGCAGTTGAAAAACACCCCCACAGCATGATGCTGCCACCGCCATGCTTCACTGTGTGGACTGTATTGGACAAGTGATAAGCGGTGCTTGGTTGTCTCCACACACTGAGGAGAGGCAAGACACGTGACAGCCCACATGGAGTTTGCTTAAAGACACCTGAAGGACTCTGAGATGGTGAGAAATAAGATTCTCTGCTCTGATGAGACCAAGATAGAACTTTTTGGCCTTAATTCTAAACGGTATGTGTGGAGACAACCAGGCACTGCTCATCACTTGTCCAATACAGTCCCCACAGTGAAGCATGGCGGTGGCAGCATCATGCTGTGGGGGTGTTTTTCAGCTGCAGGGACAGGACGACTGCTTGCAATCGAGGGTCAGTTGCAGAAGCAGGTGATAATGTTAACCCCCTCTTGTCCTGTAGTGGCATTGCATACCTCTGATAAGCCCAGAAGGTGATCCTCTAAAGTCCATGGAGGAGAAGAGAGGTTAGGAGTGTTCACTGTCAGTGATGCAGCGCGCTGCTGCACCCGCCACGCAACAAACCACCTCAGGATCCCAAATTAGGACTCAAGTGCAGCTGTGTGAAGGATGACACCTCAGCACCACACTAGTCTGACTGGAATGAAAAAGTGTGAGTAGAATTTCAAAAATGACAAGGGAGCCTCCTCCCAGTGGAGGACCCCAAAAGGTTAGCCTACCACAACTACATTACCCAGACTCTCTTTATCTACCCACAGGGTTATACTCTGGTAATGGACTGGCACCCATGTCCAGGGATTATTCCTACCTTGTGCTCAATGCTTGCTGGGATTGGCTCCTGCTTCTCCACGACCCTGCTCAGGATGAAGCGGGTTTAGAAAATCAATGGATGGATGGATTTTCTTATTAGCCCTGTAGTAAGACACAGACAAGCGTATTTGAGTTAATAAGGTGAACCAAATATACCTAATCTTTATTAGATTAATGATTAGATTATGCTTAATTTATACCCAAGGAAATCCAGTACGCCCCCAAAATTTGTGGGGGTTACGTTCCTAGAGCAGCTGCGAATTGTGAAAAACAGTGACTTTTGGATGTGGTTAAAAAATACAGTATGCCCCCAAAGGATTTTAATTTCATTGCAAACTCAGCTTAATACATTAATACATTACCTAGAAACAGAATGTAAAGGTAAACCCGTCTACTGTACAGTACTGTACTGCTATGTCTCCCGCGGTGCTAGAATGTAAAATACCGATCTTACCACTAAACGTACTGTAATTCATGCAAGTGCGTTGTCTTTGGTATGCGCTGTCGTTTTCTTTGTTATAAGTAGAGTAAATACATAATAATTTCATTTAATTAAAATACAGTAAAATGTATGTATACTCACCAATGATGAGTGATATTGATGAGGATGATGTGTGCAGTACGATGCAGAGGATTTAAAACTCCTCGGGTGGCGCCTCTTCTTCAGGAGCTTCAGGAGGAGTCGTATCTTTGGACGGGTCTTTTTCTGGTGGAATTTTGTGCTGGCTTTTCCTTATAGGTTTCAGGAACATTGTGATGGGAAGTTGCTACATTGTCTCCTGTAGCAAACTGCTGGTACCATGTCTGTGCTTTCTCATGAATGATGTTACCGTCCAAGGGGATGTTCTTCTTCTTGCAGTCGGTGATCCACAATGCCAAGGCAGACTCCATCCTGACGATATTTTTATTCCTTACGGTTGTTACCTTTTTGGCACTATCACAGAAACTTACAGATACGGTACTCCAAATCACTGCTTCATTCTTCTTTATGTGGGGTGTGGTGCATACTGCAGCCTAACGTTTTAGTTCCTGGAGCAAATCTAGTAGTTCAACCTTCTCCTGGAGTGTTTTAAACTTCTTCTGGCGCTTAGGCTCAATGCCAGAAGCCTTAGAAGGTGAAGGGTGATTCGGCGACATCTTATACGTTTAAGAATAACAAAATGAATACGATAACAAAATGGAAAACACGAGGACACTCAGCTGCAGACGCATCACAGGGCAACACTCAATCAGCAGCAAGGAGGAATGAATAACACTCTCGGATTGGCTACTTTCACCATCCCAAACTGCGTTTCCCTCAGTGGCTGCTTCCTGTTCTCTCTACAGCACAGTATTGCCACGAAAAAAGCCATAAAAAATTGCGGAGGATATTTGCACTTTCTGCTAACAAGTAATAGGTTGGTTCTAAGGAAAAATCTGCGAACGACTGAGTCCGCGAACCCTGAACCGCGACTTCGTGGGGGTCTACTGTATTCAAGTTTTACAGAAACCCCCCCTCAACAACAAAAAAAAAAAATCTCTCTATTATATAAAAAAATCCTGGGACGAGACAAGACTTTTCAAAAGATTTTCTTCAAGTCCTGCGAGACTTTGGCCATGAGATTTTTTCAAGTCCCGCCCTCTTCTCAACCATATTCAACAACGCCCACGGTCTTCTCACCTCTCATTCGTGTGAATGCTTTTGACAGACACGTCTCTCAGCTCTTAGAAATTTTAAAGCTTTCCTCAATTTAAGTTCCCAATTAAAGAAGACATATTATGTCCAAATTTTATTGAAGAATTTCATCATGAAGGGTTATCAACATAAAAAATGAGTACACGGGCCAATCCTAGCACCGAGACACTGGGAAGTCAGATGAATTAATGCCAAAAATGTTGATCGGTTACACAATGCGTATCAGTAGACTGTGCTGAAACAGTTAGTGATGATGGTGCGAAAGGTGAAAACATCAACTTAGAATATCACGAAGAATATCTACAACCGTTAACACAGTCTGGTCTTCCACCACACAAATTACTGTTGAAAGAAGGACGTATCCAAGAAAGGTAATGTAGTAAAACTCCCGAGGATAGCATTAGACACCAAAGGAGATCTTGATATGCCATTCGTATTAAAACGTTTACAGTTTCCTGTTAGAATAACTTTTGGAAAGACAATTAACAAATCACAGAGACAAACATTCGAAAAAGTCATTTAATTTAATAGAGTGAAAGAAACGAAATTCAATCACGGGCAGTTATACGTTGTGTTGTCACGATGAAAGTCCAAACACAGAATCAAAATTCAATGCGATATTGACGAACATTTAATTCAAAACATTGTTTTACTGTAAAAGTGTAAGTTTAAAAAGTATTTGTGTGTTAATTTCAAATCCAAACAGAATGAAATCGTATAACGCAACGAATAACTCTAACGCAACATGAAACATAATCTACTTTCCATTTATTAAGTTTTAATATTTTTTTAATATGGTTAATTACTCGCTGTAATGTAAACTGGTTAGTTCTATTATACATATGTAACAATTCCCGTGAAAATAACAATCTGTTTAAATTGTACCACCGTATCCCCATACGTGAGCGACAGGACCGCAAAGAGGCTAGTGTGTAGTGCAGGCCATGGGGGTTGGTGAGCGAAGCAAGCAGGGGGCAAAGACCCCTAGTATAAGATAATATAAAAAAAATAAAAATAATATATATGTCACACATGTACGCAAGGGAGGCAGCTAAAGAGCTCGAAAGATGGCAATCCCATGCTGGATCAGGGGGTGGCAGTGTGCCCCAACCCTTTCTCCCTTTCTCTTGCAGACCACCAGAGGGAAATCCCACCTGGGCCCATCAATATCCCTTCCAGTTCTGGGCCCATCGACATCCCTTCCAGTTCCGGGCCCATTGACACCCCTTCCAGTTCCGGGCCCAGTGACACCCCTTCCAGTTCCGGGCCCAGTGACATCCCTTCCAGTTCCGGGCCCAGTGACATCACTTCCTCCGACCAACTATAAAAGCGCCATCTTCCTGCCGTTCTGTTTTAGACTCACACCCGTAAAGACATATTGTTGTGTTTTTGCTTTAATTTCGCCAGAATCTTCAAGTATACAGGGTGGCTACCCCAAACCTTTTTTTGTGTTCTTCTGTTTTATTTTTCAATTCATAAATAAATAAAAACAACAAGCCCCGCCCCTTCCCCCCCAAACACGCATGAAGACTTATGGCTTGTATAACAGAGAGCTGCTGCTGTCAGTATCAGGCTTGTAGTATAAGCCTTATGTTAGCAAAAATACTTAAATATACTTATAAATATGTAAAAATATTTTAATTTATTTCAAATTCCTTTGAAAAAGAAAAGAAGTAAGACAATTCCTCAGCGCTCCCAAGACCGTAGAGTAGCCTCCCACACCAACTGTCTGAGAAGACACTCGAAATTAAAGAAATGTCAGAGAAAGACCCCCCGCTTGCTACAATGACCTTTGAACCATCGGTCACCTCAAGGAGATGAATAACCCGCTGCCAGTCTGCAGGTGTGATAACTAAAAACTAGTCCAGTGCATCTGGGCAGGACTGGTAAGGTTTGACCGACACGTCTCAGCATCTTCAGAGCGTATGAGAGACTTGCCATTTAGGACTCCCTGTCCTTAATGTTTCTCCTAATTCTCTCCCTCTTTCGCTGGCATCAGTTATGACAGTTCTCTGTTGAGTTTCTTCAACCTCTAAGCACCTTTTCTGACCACCAAAGAGTGAATGTGTTGGGGGGGCAACAGGTGAGCAAACATGGCACCCTGAACCCTTGCAGGGCCTGCAGACGCAGCCAGTGTGGCTGTACGGACGTTTGTCTGTCTGTCTCCATTGGTGGGGACGTGTGAAGGTGTCTCCCCATACGTACTGGATATGATGGTGTGTGAATGTGTTTGTGTGCACATGCGTGTCTTTGTATGGAAGTGCCCGTGTGGCTCTGTGGATGGGCACACGCACACATATGTTGGTATACATGTGTGCCTGCCCATTCACCTGTGTAAGGACAAGTGAAGCGTGTCTGTAAATGTGCTCACATGTTTTATATGTCCACATGTGTGTCTTTGTCTGTCTGCAGGTGCCATCGATTGAACGCATACATCTGTGTGTGTGTGTGTGTGTGTGTGTGAACACGAGGATCTCTCGACGTGTGAGGCTGCTTGTCTGCTTCACGTCTTCTCCTCCCTGATTGGCTGAGCTCTGTATGCCTAATGGCCTCATTAATTCAACAAAAGCTGACAAAGCTTTGCAGGCAGATGAAAAGAGGGAAGACCCCATTTGTGGAGAATCATTTCTTCAGAGACATTTCACACTGATGTGATAGAAGCCCAGCTGGAGGTTAGGCTTAGTTATTTAGGACTGTGCAAGAAGAGCAGCTTTAGTGTTATAGAAAATAAAATAAAGTGCTCAGAAGACGAGAAGCAGGCCCCTGATGGCGTTCAATTCTCCAGCGCTGTCAGACTTCAGTGTCTCGCCCACACTGCCTCAGCGTCGCCCCGTCTCACTCGGGCAGCTGCCATTGTGCATTTGTGACCTCTCCACATTAAATAAGCATATTGTGGCTAAACAAAATGACACCTCTGTAGGGAAGGCAAGAAATACAAACAGTGCCAAAGAAGTGTTAAAACCCGAAAACGTCCCTCATCTCTGAACATTTGGGCATTGGAGTTGAGGAACAACAAGGAGGTGTGAAGATGGCACAACGGGAGTTGCAATTTGAACCGTGAACACTGGTCCTGGATTTAAAATTCTCCTTCCTCAGCTCCCTAATACCCTTAAGCCAGAACTTTCAAAGATGGGGTCCTCACTATAAGTACCACTCACCACCTGCCCACTCCAAAAGGAAAATCAGCCGAGACCCAAATGAAGGACAGAAACTGAGAAAGTGAAAGAAAAAACTTGAAAAGTAACCAAGCAGCAGTTGTGCCGACGTTTGACTCTGCTGTGAAAGTGAGTGGAGACGGGGCAGGGATGTGGGCATCGGGCAGGAGCCCAGTTAGTGCCATCTGTCTATCTACTTAATTGTGCTCTTCATGTCCATGAAAGAGTGCCTTTCATATGTGTAGTGATCATAACTTTCTGTCATCCTTATATAGTGCCTTTCATATCTGTATATTGATTATTCTTATGTACAGCAATACTTTTCCATCTCTTATTCTTATATAGTGCCTTTCATATCTATCTGTCCGTTGATCACTTATATGCAATAATAGCTTTTCCATCTGTCATTCTTACATAGTGCTTTTAAATCTGCATATTGATGATTCCTATATACAGTAATACCTTTCTTTCATTCTATCTGTTATTTTTCATATCATCCTTATATGTCTTTCACATGTCTATTATTCACTTATATACAGTCATATGTTTTTCTTGATCTGTCATTTTTATACAGTTCCTTTTATATCTGTCTATTCATCACTTAAATACAGCAATACACTTTTTTCTATCTATTATTCTTATATGCCTTTTATATCTAATAATATATATACAGTAGCACCTTTCACTTCTGTCTATTAATCACTTATATTATTATTCCTTTCTATCTATCATTTGTATGTAGTGTCTATCATTTCTGTGAATTGATTATTCTTATGTACAATATGTACAATGCTCTGAGGATGTTGATGGAGAAGTTTAGAGAAGGCCAGAAGGAGTTGCATTGCGTCATTGTGGACCTGGAGAAAGCAAATGACAGGGTGACTGAGAGGAGTTGTGGTATTGTATGAGGAAGATGGGACTGGCAGAGAAGTACGTAAGAGTTGTACAGGATATGTACGAGGGAAGAGTGACAGTGGTGAGGTGCATTCAAGGTGGAGGTGGGATCACATCAGGGATCGGCTCAGAGCCCTTTCTTATTTGCATTGGTGATGGACGGGTTGACAGACGAGATTAGACAGGAATCCCTGTGGACTGCGATGTTCGCTGATAACATTGTGATCTGTAGCGATAGTAGGGAGCAGGTTGAGGAGACCCTGGAGAGGTGAAGATCTGCTGTACAGAGGAGAGGAATCAAGGTCACTAGGACCACCATGACAGAATACATGTGTGTGAATGAGAGGGAGGACAGAGAAGTGGTGAGGATGAGGGGTGTAGAATTAGCGAAGGTGGATGAGTTTAAATAACTGGGATCAACAGTACAGAGTAACGGGGATTGTGGAAGAGAAGTGAAAAAGAGAGTGCAGGCATGGTGGAGTGGGTGGAGAAGAATGTCAGGAGTGATTTGTGACAGACGGGTATCATCAAGAGTGAAAGGGAAGGTCTACAGGACAGTAGTGAGACCAGCTATGTTATATGGGATGGAGACGGTGGCACAGGAGACAGAGCTGGAGGTGGCAGAGTTAAAGATGCTAAGATTTGCATTGAGTGTGATGAGGATGAACAGGATTAGAAATGAGGACATTAGAGGGTCAGCTCATGTTGAACAGTTGGGAGACAAAGTCAGAGAGGGGAGATTGGGTTGGATATGTGCAGAGGAGAGATGAGGGGTATATTGGGAGAAGGACTGCTAAGGATAGGGCTGCCAGGGAAGAGGAGAAGAGGAAGGCTTAAGAGAAGATTTATGGATGTGGTGAGAGAGGACATTCAGGTGATGGGGGTGACAGAACAAGATGACAAGGACAGAAAGAGATGGAAAATGATGATCCACTGTGGCAAACACTAACAGGAGCAGCTGAAAGAAGAAGATGATTCTTATGTACAATAATACTATTGCATCTTTTATTCTTATATAGTGCCTTTCATATCTATCTGTCTGTTGATCACTTATATACAATAATAGCTTCTTTCCTTCTGTCATTCTTACATAGTGCTTTTAAATCTGCATATTGATGATTCCTATATACAGTAATTCCTTTCTTTCATTCTTTCTTTTATTTATCTTATTATTCTTATATTTCTTTCTCATGTCTATTATTCACATATATACAATAATACATTTCTTATCTGTCATTTTTATACAGTTCCTTTCATATCTGTTTATTCATCACTTATATACAGCAATACATTTCTTTCTGTCTATTATTCTTATATGCCTTTCATATCTAATAATATATATCCAGTAGCACCTTTCACTTCTGTCTATTAATCATTCTCACATACAGTAATACCATTCTTTTGATCGACCAGTCTTATTAAGTGCCTTTCATATCTGTTTATTGACCACTTATATACAGTAATACCTTTCTTTCAATCTATCATTATTATATGCCTTTCATATCTATTAGTGTATATAGCATCTTTCACTTCAGTCTTTTGATCACTTATATAATAATTCCTTTCTATCTATCATTCAGATGTAGTGCCTTTCATTTCTGTGAATTGATGATTCTTATGTACCATAATGCTATTGCATCTATTATTCTTATATAGTGCCTTTCATGTCTACTGATCAGTGATTACAATAATAGTAGTTTTCTTTCTGTCACTCTTATATAGTGTTTTTCATATCTCTGTATTCATCTTTCCTACATGCAGAAATACCTTTCTTCTGTTATCTATCTTTCTTGTAAGTCATTTATATCTGTCTATTGATCATTTACTGTATATATAATACTTTTCTTTCTACATGTCATTCTTATGTAGTGCCTTTCATATCCACCTATTAATCACTTATATACAGTAATACTTTTCTTTTGAGCTGTCATTTTTATACACTTCCTTTCATATCTGTCTGTTGAGCTTTCGTATGACCAGTAATACTATTCTTTCTATCTAATGATCTTATATGCCTTTTATATCTAATAATGTATATAGCACCTTTCACTTCTGTTTATTAATTATGCATGTTTTACCTTTCTTTTTATCATTCATTTTTTGTATAGTGCCTTTCATATCTGTCTGTTAATCCTTCTTATATACAGTTATACCTTTCTTTGTATCAGTCATTCTTATATGCCTTTCATTTCTATTACTGTATACCAGTGGTCTCAAACTCTGGTCCTGGAGGGCCGCATTGGCTGCAGTTTTTCATTCTAACCATTTTCTTAATTAGTGACCTGATTTTTCTGCTAATTCACTTCTTTTGAATTAATTTTAATTGACTTTCTCTTGAAGACTCAGAGCCCTTAATTGTTTCATTGTCCTTAATTAGCAGCCAAACAATAATGAGATACAAAATGAGCCAAAACAACTGGTGTCCATCATACAATATCTGAAAATAAAGAAAGGTGAAGGTCTCGGGAATGTTGATCTGCTCAGGTCCACAAAACATTTTCACAGAGCTCTTAGAAAAGAGAAAATCAACAATTTCAGAAATGTCTGCTATTGCACAATGAGAGCAGTAACAAGCCACGGAATTAAAGAACGAGATTGTTGGCTTTCTGTTGGCTCCCTCACTTCACATTTCATTTCAGTTTGGGTGCCATTTAAGGAAAGAAATGAAGAAATTCAGGGGAACAAATCTTAAAAAACAAGTCAATTAAAATGAAAGGAAAAGGAGTTAATTAGCAACAAAAACTGGTCACTAATTAAGAAAAGGGTTAGAATGAAAATCTGCAGCCACAGCGGCCCTCCAGGACCGGAACTGAATACAGTGACCCCCACCTATCGCGGAAGTTATGTTCCAGACCCATCAGCGATAGGTGAAAATGTGCAATATAGAAAGACCATATAAACACACATTTTTTATAGTTTAAGCTTTAAAATACCCCTCTCACACGCTTTAAACACATGGCAACTTATTAAAACACACTTTGTAAACACATATGATATGTGGATGTCAGGCTAAGGGTATACGTAACATAATAATAATAATAATAATAATAATATAGCGTACCATCGATTCACTCAAGCCGTAATGGCGAGCGGTGTCCGCGTAACGCTTTCCTTCCCTTCTTAGAAGATGCAGGACATTGGGAGCCATCGTAGGGCTTAAAACAAAAGTTTGCTCACAACAATCGGACCACAAGCAAGGTACGAGATACGCAGAGAACTGACATGCGTCGGGGACCCACACTCGCTGTTCTTGTGAGATTACACCACGTTAGCAGCAGCCAATCAGAGCCCAAGAGAATGAAAATTCCGCTCTGATTGGTTGAGTGTCCTGTTTCAGCCAATAACGGGCCTTGTAAGAAATCATCTGGGTACTGTAACGCGAAGCTCTTTGTCTACCGTAGTGTACAATGTGCGTATATTTAATGACTTACTGTACAGTATTGCTTAAATGTTCATTATTTTATATACATATTGACTTTTTACTGCATTTTAGTCAATATTTACAGTTATGTTAGAGTTATTATAAATTATAATACGTATTGTTCTAATGAACTCTTGTCTGGCATACATAATGACAAATGAAAAGCGTATGTACATTTTGTTATGAATTGCTACTCTGTCTACATATTCCTATATGTAGCAGTATGTTTTATTATTTACTAGTGTATTGCTTAAATGTTACGTATACATTAGTTATCCATAGATCCATTGTCCAACCTGCTATATCCTAACTACAGGGTCACGGGGATCTTCTGGAGCCAATCCCAGTCAACACAGGGCGCAAGGCAGGAAACAAACCCTGGACAGGATGCCAGCCCACCTCAGGGTGCACACACACACATACCAAGCACACACTAGAGACAATTTAGGATCACCAATCCACCTAACCTGCATGCCTTTGGACTGTGGGAGGAAACCCACGCAGACACGGGGAGAACAATCAAACTCCACGCAGGGAGGACTGAGGAAGCAAAACCAGATCTCCTAATGGCGAGGCAGCAGCGCTACCCATTACGCCACCGTGATGCCCAACGTTAGTTATTATAAATTATAATACGTATTGTTCTAGCGACTTTTGTCTAGCACACGTAGTGACTGCTGAAAACCGTATGCTTTGTTATGGATTGGCTGCAAAGTACACTAGAGGTAGGATGTACTTATTGAATTTTTCCGCGACATAGCAGGGGCGCGACAGATGAATCCCGATACAGCGGGGGATCACTGTATCCCTCATCTGGAGTCCGGTGTTCAGGCTATAAAAAGGACATAGCAGCACTAGAAAAGGTCCACAGAAGGGCATTTAAGACTCCAGAACTACAGGGGATGGGCTATGAGGAAAATTTACGAGCTGAGCCTTTACAGTTTAAGCAGAAGAAAATTAAGAGGAAAGATGACTGAAGTGTTTCAAATTAAACTTTAAAATGAGTTCATCAAGAACACGTGGACACAAATCTTAAAAAACAAGTCAATTAAAATGAAAGAAAAAAGGAGTTAGTTAGTAGCAAAAATTGCTCACCAATTAGGAAAAGGGTTAGAATGAAAACCTGCGGCCAATGCGGCCCTCCAGGATCAGAGTTGGGGACCCCAGCAAAAGCTATACTAAGTCTCTATGTTTTATATAGCACCTTTCATATCTCTTTCTTTATAGACAGTTCCTTATTAATGCATTGAAGTATATGAGACCATGAAACCTCAGAGGCGGACATTAAAGATGAATGTGTGTTTCCTGGACGTGACTAATAACACAGGCTTCAGAAGTAACACACAATAAAGATAAAACATAAAGGCAGGTGGCCCTGAAATGAACATGGCTGGCTGGGCCGAGAGTGCTCTGTTACCCACAACGCTTCACCTATTGCCATTATGTGCTCTGCCATGTATAAATAAATAATCAAGTAAACGTGATCGTCCTCACTACTGCAATAAAAACTGGGGCGAACAGGCCAGTTGAAAATCAATTTGCTGTTTTCTTGATGTTTTTTTTTTTTGTTCATTTTCCAATGCACCAACAGTGCCACACTGATGGTTTAAAAACTCCACCATACTAAAAAATAAATTACTTCCTTCGGACAAAAAACAGGTCGACTCCATGTGTGACATGCTAATCTGAATTACAGACAGGGCCGAGAAACACCTACACAGTATTTTATATGGCGCCTTTCTGTATAAAACGTTTTACAGGTACAGTGGAACCTCGGGTCACGACCGTAATTCATTCCAAAACTCTGGTCGCAACCCGATTTGGTCGTGACCCGAACTAATTTCCCCCATAGGATTGTATGTAAATACAATTAATCTGTTCCAGATCGTACGAACTGTATGTAAATATATTTTTGTTAAAGATTTTTAAGCACAAAAATAGTTAATTATACCATAGACTGCACAGCGTAATAGTAAACTAAATGTAAAAACATTGAATAACACCAAGAAAACCTTGAACAGAGAAAACTAACATTGCAGGAGTTCACGCTACAGCCTTACGAACCGCTCGCTGTAAACACTTTTTTTTAATGAGTTTTAAGCACAGGGAAAAAATGAACATTTGATATTGGTATTGTCACACATGTGAGTCTTTAGATGAACCTCCTGACTTATCTTGGAGAGAAGAGGGGGTGCTGTCACCAATGGTATCATCCCTTTCTGTTCCTTCATTGCTTGGTGAGGGCAATTGACTCCACCCCTCCCAGTCGGAGGACTATAAAGACGAGACGCTCACAGTAGGAGGAGTCTCATTCTGAACCGACGCTCGTGAGAGATGGAACTCCAAACCGGATCTGATCGATTTCAACAGCCGGCAGTGAGCAGTTAATGTTTTGTTACAGCTCCATTTTGCTTTGGTTTTAATTACAACTTCAAATTGTTATTAAGCAGGATGACCCGTTTGGCGCCCCAACATTTCTCCAGTCCAGTTGTTGTACTTTGCACAGCCACAATATAGATATTCCTACTGCAGCTCCTTCTAACCTCGGTGTACTACAAACCGTCAACCTCCTTCACAGATCCTTAGACTCTGCTGACCCTGCAGTGATGAGGTTGACTTCTGTGATGAACCCTAACCCTAACCTAACCTAACCCTAACCCTAACCCCTAGCCCCTAACCCTCGTGTTGTGAACAGGATCCTCAATCAAGCCAAGTCAAGCTAGCTTCAGCTTTAAGAGGAACCTCAATAGCATCCTGCTAGTCCTCCCATTCCACCTTAACACTCTATCTCTCCTACAGATCATCAAACTAAACTTCCCCATTTCGTAGACCGATCCTTCTTTACATAAGCCTCACTCGATCTCCTTCTTTTTGATGCTCTTTCTGGTTTTGACATTTGCCTGTCCTCTACTACTATTTGAGTATTACTTTTTCTTACTCGTAAAGATGCTTGGAGACGAGAGTCTCATTACACTTTTGTACAATCCTCTCGTTCAGGTTATTATTTTAAGATTAATCACAACTTTTTACAATTTGTAGCAACACTTGGCTGGTTGTGAGGAGACACCACAAGGGAGCCCTCTGTTATTACTGATGGTGCAGCAAATGTTTTCAACATGCAGATCACAGCAGCACTGAGCTTGGTTTACTTGGGGAGGACATCCAGCTGAGGTAACTGGACACTTATTATGATTGCTGATATTTCTACATTTTTTTGTGCTCATTCTAATGATTATTCAGTACTGTTATATATCTATGATGGGGTATTGAAGTACAGAGAATTTGAATCTGGGGTGTTTTTTTTTTAACTTCCTGTCAAAGTTGTACTGTGACACCATTTTGTTTTCTATGTGGTAGCACCACCCAAAGAACATTGTGTTGACTTTCTCCATGGGAAACTATCTCAGAGTTCCCAATAACGTGCTTGCTAATGATGCCAAACGAGTGACAGTTGTCACAAAGGATTCGGCAAAGAGACAAAAAAAGAAAAGGTTTGGGGCAGCCGCCCATATATTATTCCCTGTCAATAGTAACATTGAGAGATGTGAATAGCTTGGAGTCCAGTACAGAACTGCCTTGCTGGCAAAAGACTGGAGGAAGTGACATCATATCTGGGGCCGGAAACGGAAGTGATGTCGCTAACCCCATGACTAGAAGTGATGTCATTTCTGAGGCTGGATACGGAAATGATGTCATTGTGCCCCGGGGCCAGAAGTGACATTGTCTTGGGTCAAAAAACACACACACCCCCCAGAGGGAACAGGAAGTGACATCATTGGGGTCAGGCAGAATTTCCCGTAACTGGTCTGCAGAGGAGTGAGAGAAAGAGTTATCACATTCCACCACCCCCTGGTTTGGCATGGAATTACTCTCATTTAGGCCCTTTAGCTGCCACCTATGCACATGTGTGTGACACAGTGTAAAGGTCATTCCCTTCAGTCAGTCATTATCCAACCCGCTATATCCTAACACAGGGTCACGGGGGTCTGCTGGAGCAAATCCCAGCCAGCACAGGGTGCAAGGCAGGAATAAATCCTTGGGCAGGGTGCCAGCCCACCGCAGTCATTCCCTTCAATTCTGGGGTATTCGTTCTTGACAGGTGACAAGCCTATTCCTTGTGTCAAAGTCAATATGGAGCCCTAGGTTCCCTATCTGTGTCCAGAGTGGCATGCGCCCCTTGAGTTACCAAATCGGTGCCCCGCTGTACCCGTAGTGTGCATTCATTATTATTATACTTTAACTCTTTGAGGGATGAATATTTTTTCCAAAAAACAAAGTTTTTTGAGAAGCACACAATGCACTTGTTTCACACATAAATCAACATAAAACGTCTGTTGCTACGTGCTGTGGCTGCTGTTGGCGCCTGTTCGGCATTTCTTGCAGCAGTGGCTGCACAGGGGCGGCTTAATGGCCAGCAGGAATGCACAGCAGGCCAGCTGCCTCTCTGTCTTCGCATAACAGGTGGGCGACGGTGGTAGTCACGATGTGACGCAATATGGCTTGTACCTCTCGTCATCACAAGTGGTTGTCCTCCTAGGCAAGCGCTGCTGTAAGCATATCATCTACGTGCTCACCACCACGATCAGCTGTTGACCAATAGGCTGATGCTGGTGCCTCACTTTCATTTTCGTTAGATATCTCCAGATCACTTGCATCAAACTCAGACTCCGAAAAGTCAGAGTGCGATTCAGCGATAACACGTAAAACGTCCATGGAGTATTTTGCTTTGCACATATGCTTTAGTATCTCCAGATGTTTGCTCTTCACTTCTCACGCATGCGCAGGGAATCGAGGGTCAAATCAACAGAGCTACATAACTTTCCTTCAAGCAAACTAAAAAGTAAGGGTGAGTTTTGTCGCAATTTACAGCTGATTACCATCTTCTGAATTATGACAAAAATCAATATCAGCCCTAAAAGAGTTAAGGACCGTCCCCGTCAGTGTCCAGATCACACAACCCTTTGAGTTACCAAAATGGTGCCCCTCAGTGGCCATAATGTGGTGGGTTGATTCAGCAGCACACTTCATAAATGACACTTGTGTGTGTCCGAAGTGCACACCCCTCAGGTGACAGTGACCCCAGATGGATGCCTATGTTGCCTAATAGATTGACTGGCTCAGGTTTTAGGCTTTGATGAAAGAGCTCTCTTAGCCCGTTTCTTGACTGGCACATTTTCTGGTCACTGTTATTTTCGTGCCCTCTGTCTCTCTTTAGACAGAAGAATACTGTTGCTCCTAATTCAAGCCCTGTATATTTTGAAGATTTATTCCCACTCTTTCAACATGTCTCATTTTTATGTTTGTTATTGGCAGCAGTAAGGGGATTGCTTTTTGCATAAATCGTGTTCATTCTAGATCGTCATGCCCACCAAAGTTACTACACCACCCTAGTCCACTATGATCCATAATTCAGCTTCTGCTAACATTCCATCCATCCATCCATCCAGTTTCTAACCCGCTGAATCCGAATACAGGGTCACGGGGGTCTGCTGGAGCCAATCCCAGCCAACACAGGGCACAAGGCAGGAACCAATCCAGGGCAGGGTGCCAACCCACCGCAGTGCTGACATTCCAAAACTACTAATTTTTGTAGTTCAGTGGGATGCACTAAGCACCCCCAGCAAAATGTGAGCCATTCCTACACTCCCTTCCACATGACAACCTTCCCGGACTTGTCCACTTTTCCAAAACACACCTGCCCCTTGCAGATTCCCTAGGACTCACCTTCACTTGACTTTTCTCTCCTCCCAATATTTTCTCGGGATTCAGATTCTTTCTCAGTTCATGATGCTGATCTATGATAGCTCATCTCTTAATCTTCCAAGTTCCCCGGAACTCACCTTCACCTCCCAATTTCTCCCGCCTGGCATTGGCACAACCCAAGACAGTTCATCATTTACTGCTGGAAATTCAAGCTGGCTGCTTAATGGAAACATGCGATAATTGCATTTGAAGGAACGGCTTGAACATTAGAAGACAAAAAAAAAAGTTGGGATAATGTATACGTGTGAGCCTGCCTGCATTCACGGACAATGCTCCTATTGTGCTACTTGGCTGCTGGCATGTAATAGAATAAACAAGTGCAATGGTGGAGACCTCAGCACCACAGGACCACCCAAACTCCTCAAAAGCAATCCTGACGGCAGTTGAAGAAAAGGCGGTGTCTTTCATTTTCTTTGATGGCTCCTGTTCAGAGCCTCCTCAGTAAGTGATGCCTCTCTCCAGAGGAGACACCGCGTGTTCCTCCTCCTCCTCCTCCTCCTCCTTCTGCAGGTCTCATCTCATCTTCACAGTTTGTCGTCTTCTAAGAGTCTGTCTGAAAAAGATGGAGAAAGGAAAAAAATTCTTTCATCCATGCCAGCGAGAGGGAGAGAGGGAGAGAAGGAGCTCATCCTCGGCAACTCTTAAGAAGAAATTCTGAAAGTCTCCAAGAGTTTGTTACGTGTGAGTCATTATTGGTCTGCGTGTACACATGTGTGAACATACACGAGATTACATGGGTGTGTGGTCCTGTGCATGTGATCTGTGGACACATACGGTGCCTTTTCACATTGTATTGTTACACAACGTTGAATCTCGGTGGATTTGATTTGGATTTTTTGACACTGATTGACAGAGAAAGGACTCTTTAATGTCAGAGTGTAAACACATTTCTGCTAAGTGGCCTAATCGAATTACAGATGTCAAAACACACATAAGTATTCACCCCCTTCAAGTCAGTATTTAGTGGAGTGCACCTTTGGCGGCCATCCTGTCGGGTGGCTTCAGCCAACACAGGCCCAAAAATGGGAAACTGACTTTAAAAGCTGTGGACGCTACGGGTGGCTGTTGCCCCATTGAAAAACCCACCAGATGATGTCCAAGACGCACTTGTAAAAAGCACCAAGAAGAATTTTAATATCTTTCTTCCGATTCAGTGCACAAGGCACCGCACTCCACAATTCTCCAATAAATATACAATAAACAATAATCAATAATCCCAATAATCCTCCACTCCCAGCAGCTTCGTCACCCAACCTTCCAACTCCGGCTCTCTTTGCTGTGTTTTCACCAAACCTTTAAATAGTCCATGACCCGGAAGTGTTCCTTCTCTTCTTCCAGGTCAAACGCCACATCATCCTTCCTCAAGTAGCCCGGAAGTACTGTGGGCTTCCGTACTCGTGACTCCGAAGTACTTCCGGGTTGTCGTAACAGTAGGAGTCCCCAGGTTCTTTGCAAGCTCCCCCTGGCGGCATCCAAGAGGGCTGAGGAAACAAACTCCATGTCCCAGGATGCCCTGAGGGAATCTGGGGAACCGTTGCCATCCAGGGGAGTTGCCACCTAGCGTCCCAGGGGAGGCAGTGTCCTGAAAAGGCTGCCTTCTTCCATTCTTTTCTTTCAGGGATGTCCTGGCCGGACTGAACCACCAGCCGTCCCTCACAAAGCTCAAAGTAATGTATGACAAATATCCCACAAATATAGAAAAACCCCAGTCATGAGAGAGAGGAAAAACGCTGGGATTTTTTATAAATACAAAATGTATTTAAGATAGCAAAAAGAAAACTAAAAGCAAATCAGGAAAAGGCAAAAAAGGTAATCCTAAAAGGGCAGTGCAAAGCTAACAAATCCATGTCCACAAATCAGTAGTCAAAAATCCAAGAACAGAGGTGAGAAATCCACAAAATCTAAAAACAATACTTACTACAATGAACTCCAACAACACTCGATGAGTGCGTTCACATGTGCACACAAAACCAAGATACGGAGAGCAGCCCAGCAGAAGGGAGGAACCCGGTCTCTAAAAAAGCCTCCGTTACTTCTGGAGTTCTCCTTTGGGAAGACACTCCTTACATCATAGTTAAACATCGTCATCGGCGACTATGAATCAGAAAACAAGTCTGTGTTCATTTTCTCGTGTTAAATAATTCCGTTTATTCCTTTTTGTGATGTGAAGTGTAACGGGTGGCCGGGATACTCCCCAGCCGGGATGATGGAGGACAGCCCTCCGGGTTTGCTACACTGCCACAGAGCAGAGACATTCAACCCTGCTGTGGATAGATAGATAGATAGATAGATATGAAAGGTTCTATATAATAGATAGATAGATAGATAGATAGATAGATAGATAGATAGATAGATAGATAGATAGATAGATATGAAAGGCACTATATAACAGATAGATAGATAGATAGATAGATAGATAGATAGATATGAAAGGCACTATATAACAGATAGATAGATAGATAGATAGATAGATAGATAGATAGATAGATAGATAGATAGATAGATATGAAAGGCAATATATAACAGATAGATAGACAGATAGATAGATAGATAGATAGATAGATAGATATATAGATAGATATGAAAGGCACTATATAACAGATAGACAGATATGAAAGGTACTATATAACAGATAGATAGATAGATAGATATGAAAGGCACTATATAATAGATAGAAAGATAGATAGATAGATAGATAGATAGATAGATAGATAGATAGATAGATAGATAGATCACAAAAAGTCAAATACACAGTGCTAACTACACAATGAGGCCAGAATGACGTGTTGCCAGTATTGGTTCATGAAGGATGCCAAGTATACTGTATGTAGGCAGCTTTGGTATTTCCCAGAGTGCTCAGCAGCACCAGCACACACACATACATTTAAGAGTGTGACAGAGTGCCAGTGTGCCTTTTAATGAGGACAAAACCCACATAAAGCCCAAACTGAAGGAACCCCAGGTGTGATCTAAATTGAGGTCCAAGGTCTGCAGAGTGTCAGCCACCCACTGCTACAGTCTGCCTGGCAAGCTAACAGCACCATGGCAGAGATGTGATGCCAACTGAAGTGCAGGTCTGGCAGAGTCCTACAAAGAGACCTGAGCAATGGAGAAGCAGTTGGGACAGGGCAGGCTTCCACCCACCCCAATAGGTTAACTGGTGTGCCCCCTCCTGGCATAGCCCCCTTATCTGGGGGTGGAGGCCTTGACGCAGTGATTGAACGCTTGCTAGATAATGCTGCCTGGAGACGGATTGCTGGCTGATTGCTTCTGAATTTTCTGCAAGCCCAGCTTGACGCCGACGGGGCGTTTTTCATTTCTGGTTAAGGTTTCAGGAGGGGCACCTCGAGGTGGGGAAGGCAATTTGCTTGCTAAAATTGTGAATATCTGGGAACTTTTAGGTCTAATTTAATTATTCATTCATTCTTTCACTTTTTTGGACGTAGCGAAGGAAATAAATGAGAAAAAATATAAAGCAGTAAGGCAGACAGGAGATTACTTGGGCAGAAATCTGTGCACGAGGCGCCGGGACTGGCATGTGGCGTCTCTAGTTCTTTTACTTTAATTTTTATGAAGTGAGCCACATGGCTAAAACACCAATGAGGTTTGGATTCAAGCGCTCCATTAGGACAAACATTCACCTACTGCAGGTGCTGTCCACCCGTAGTTAGCCACACACCCCTCCTTCAGGCAGCTGGCACGACACTTTTAAACACGTACCTCCCATTGCAATGAACGGTAATGCACACCTGAAAAAGTCTACAGTGGCACAAGTTCAGAAAAGCAGCAAACCCCGCATGGATCAACTGGGGCAGACATGATGGTTCTCAGATGAACAGCTGGGAGTTAATGGCGCCCACTTTATCTTCCAGGTTAAACACTGGCTGCCAATAAGAACTTGAGCAGCTCCCCTCTCACCCAGTGTCACTTTGCATTTCCATTCTGACTTCTACTCATATTAATAGTTTAACTATAGGGTGGTCCAGATCTAATTATGCAATTTCTATTACGCTATAACGTATTATGTTTATTACATAGAGAATTCACAAAAGATTCTTTTTGTTGCGGATAGATGGCAGAACCTGCCCTGCATTCCAAAATGGCGGGGAGACGGTTGTCAGTCGAACAGCGGGTGCGATGTGTTTGCCTTTTCATAATTGCATAATTAGATCTGGACCACACTGCACTACTAGCAGAGCCCCCTAGTCTATTTAATAAAGAAAAATGTAATAAGTGACTCTTGGATGAGAGAGAGAGAGAGAGATTGAGAGCAGGCGCTGATTACAGCACGTTGCTGCACCCACCACACGATGGACCACCCAGATTGGGATCCGAGTGCAGTGGATGAAGTGAATAAAAAAGCTTTTAGATCAGCTAACTCAGTCTTCGAAAGCACCTGAACTTTACGCCATGCCAACGTTGTCTAACCTGTTTTATTGGCACTTTCCATCCTGTCCAACTGTTTTGTAATTGAGGTTAGATAGATAGATAGATAGATACGTAGATATGAAAGGCACTATATAATAGATAGATAGATAGATAGATAGATAGATAGATAGATAGATAGATAGATAGATCTGAAAGGCACTATATAACAGATAGATAGATAGATAGATAGATAGATAGATAGATAGATAGATAGATAGATAGATAGATAGATAGATAGATCACAAAAAGTCAAATACACAACTACACAATGAGGCCAGAATGACGTGTTGCCAGTATTGGTTCATGAAGGATGCCAAGTATACTGTATGTAGGCAGCTTTGGTATTTCCCAGAGTGCTCAGCAGCACCAGCACACACACATACATTTAAGAGTGTGACAGAGTGCCAGTGTGCCTTTTAATGAGGACAAAACCCACATAAAGCATGGATTCCATATCTCAGATCCCCACTGGAATCCTTGGCTATCTGGCACACGCTGGGATGACTCCATGCCATAATGAACGAATATCTACTACAGAAGGACAGAGCAGGTATCTTAGTGGCAGAGATATTTACGACTTATTTTGTAATTTTAGTGCCACTCAGACCTTACTATCTAGAGGTAGGCTGACGTCAATGGAGGTGGTTGACCTCTTTAAGTCTGAGGGGATGAACAAGAAGAGTGTTAATACATTTTCCATGCAGGACCCCCATGCTGCATCCAGATGTGCCCAACGCAGCTCTTTAACTGTTAAAGCCGTGCTCTGTCATAGAGATTTACTCCATAATGGAGGATGACATGAATACATCAACCTGCAGTAAACGCAGATTCTCCCTACAACAAAAACAATCCGTATAGCGGTGGACACACAGGAAAAGTCAAAAACCATGAGGGTCCGCTCTGTCAGATCTCCTGCACGCCTCTCACGCTGGGAAGTGACAGGCCAAATCACTGGCAGACAAAAGCCACACTCGCTTCCTAATATCCCCTCGAGTACTTGTGGTTTTCTGATTTATTTAGTGGGATATCCGCACAAGCCTGAAAAGTGCAAAGACAATGAAGGATGGTCTGAATGTCTACTGAGACGGCACACCACAATCAAGTTAAAGGCAACCTGTTCTGATGATGGTGTCTATCAAAGTCAAAAGCTCTTGACGTGCTCCTGTTAAAAAAAAAACACAAAACTTTTTGCCTCATTTTTTTGGGCAGGCCTTGTGTCACCGCCGACTTCGACACAACAAAAACGAGCAAAAGAAAAAGCAAACAAATAAATAAGCAGACACGTCGACTATCCATTCACAGTAAAACACAGGAAGTTATTTATTTCCCCACTGTAGAAGGCAGGTAGGGGAAGAAAGAGCACCACAGATGCGATGTTTGCTGTGAGGATGTTGATGGAGAAGTTTAGAGAAGGCCAGAAGGAGTTGCATTGCGTCTTTGTGGACCTGGAGAAAGCACATGACAGGGTGTGGGATGAGAGAGGAGCTGTGGTATTGTATGAGGAAGTCGGGAGTAGCAGAGAAGTACATAAGAGTTGTACAGGATATGTATGATGGAAGTGTGACCGTGGTGAGGTCTGCGGTAGGAGTGACGGAGGTGGGATTACATCAGGGATCGGCTCTGAGCCCTTTCTTATTTGCAATGGTGATGGACAGGTTGACAGACGACATTAGACAGGAGTCCCCGTGGACTGTGATGTTTGCTGAAGACATTGTGATCTGTAGCGATAGTAGGGAGAAGGTTGAGGAGACCCTGGAGAGGTGGAGATCTGCTCTAGAGAGAAGAGGAATGAAGGTCTGTAGGACCACCAGGACAGAATACATGTGTGTAGATGAGAGGGAGGACAGTGGAGTGGTGAGGATGAAGGGAATGTATGATGGAAGTGTGAGCGTGGTGAAGTCTGCGGTAAAAATGACGGAGGTGGGATTACATCAGGGATCGGCTCTGAGCCCTTTCTTATTTGCAATGGTGATGGACAGGTTGACAGACGACATTAGACAGGAGTCCCCGTGGACTGTGATGTTTGCTGAAGACATTGTGATCTGTAGCGATAGTAGGGAGAAGGTCGAGGAGACCCTGGAGAGGTGGAGATCTGCTCTAGAGAGAAGAGGAATGAAGGTCTGTAGGACCACCAGAACAGAATACATGTGTGTGAATGAGAGGGAGGACAGTGGAGTGGTGAGGATGAAGGGAGGTGAATGAGTTTAAATACTTGGGATCAACAGTACAGAGTAATGGGGATTGTGGAAGTGAAGTGAAGAAGGGAGTGCAGGCAGGGTGGAATGGGTGGAGAAGAGTGTCAGGAGTGATTTGTGACAGACGAGTATCAGCAAGAGTGAAAGGGAAGGTCTACAGGACGATCGTGAGACCAGCTATGTGATATGGGATGGAGACGGTGGCACAGGAGACAGAGCTGGAGGTGGCAGAGTTAAAGATGCTAAGATTTGCATTGGGTGTGACGAGGATGGACAGGATTAGGAATGAGGACATTAGAGGGTCAGCTCAGGTTGGACGGTTTGGAGACAAAGTCAGAGAGGTGAGATTGTGTTGGTTTGGACATGTGCAGAGGAGAGATGAGGGGTGTATTGGGAGAAGGGTGCTAAGGTTAGAGCTGCCAGGGAAGAGGAGAAGAGGAAGGCCTAAGAGAAGGTTAATGGATGTGGTGAGAGAGGACATGCAGGTGATGGGGGTGACAGAGCAAGATGATGAGAGCAGGAAGAGATGGAACGAGATGATCCGTTGTGGTGACCACGAACGGGAGCAGCCAAAAGAAGAAGAAGAAGAAGATGAAGAAGGGAGTCAAGGGCATGGAGGAGATCATCTGGCCTTCTGATCATTTTTAGGAAAACAAATGTTTCTGTAGTGTTGCTCACCAACATTGTTATTTTCAGGCAGAGTTTCAAACCCCTTCTACAAAATTTTATCTGAAATCTGTACACATTGTAATGGATGGCACACATGGACTGGCACAGTCCAGGCCAGGACTGAACATGGATCCCTACTCGGTTGGGAGCTCCAGTACAATGGAAGGTCTGGAGTTGGGATTCCCGCACAAATACCTGCTGGGCATGCTGGGACCTGCAGCCCTTTTGAGTTCTGTGGGGGAGCTTCCAGGATTCACAATCCTAACTTTCGGGCTCTTCCATTCGACCCAGAATTTTTTCCAACGGGCTATGCCACAGCACCGGAAGATAAAAGACGCCACTGGATCTCTGGGAGGTGAGTCAGAGTCAGGAGAAAGAGGACGAAGTGGAAGGAGAAGAAAACAAATATCGTGCTGATTTGCAAAACCTTTTGTTAGGTGCCCACTAGAGGGGGAAACGGCCAAACCCAGCTAATAACGAGGGCAAACACAGACTCTTTAGAAACAAAAAGGTGTTTTCCTCATAATACGCTAATCTAATAATAATATAATTATTATAATAATAATAAAAAGAAACTCTGTGGAACACAAAAGGCAAAAAGGGAACGGCCTGAAAAGGCAAAGTAATCCAAAGCGAACAAAATCCCAATATAAAAACCGGCTGCAGAAAAATGAGGCTTTGCAGTTCTATGTGAATCACAACGTAAAAATCAATCATTTCAAGCAATAGTGGCAATTAGCAACACCAGTAACGCTGTTTTAACATCATTTAATGGTACCTTGATACAAAAGGGTGTCACTTTCTATTAAAAACATGAATATAAAATCAGACGTTTGACTGGTACTGTAGCTATAACTCATTTCTCGGCCAGCACTCCCCATACAGACCACCGTCACTGAGCTACTGGGATGCGAATTGAGGTCCACACCCTGTCTCAGTCTCATTGCTGTTACTTAGCTGTTTAGTGATGATTCCGCCCTTCTTGAATGCTCGGACGATACTTGAGACTGATACCTTAGCCCAGGCATCCATGATCCATTGGCAGATAGTGGCGTAACTCACCTGGCATTGCCTTCCTGTCTTGGTGAATGTGTGTTCGCCTTCCGTCATCCAATGCTCCCATGCAGCTCGCAATTTAACTTTGAACGACCTGTTGACACCGATATCTAACGGTTGGAGTTCTTTGGTTGATCCACCGGACTGGTGGCAAGCTCCGAATTAGTTTGCTTCACTTGGATTTTGACAGTATCGGTGAGATGGGCATGCATTGAGTCGCAGATCAATAGAGACGGAGATTTGTGGAAAAAGCCATCTGGTCTCCTGATGTAAACTTCCTGACTACGGTAGTCGAAATGCTCCAACAATCCATCAAGCGGTGCGGCTTCGTAGCTTACCAAAGTCATTCTAAAACACTTTGACAGATTTTTGAGCAAAGTGCACCACATAAAATCGGTTCAAGGTCAGTAAGCATAACCAGAATTAATACATAAGGCACACCGGATTATAAGGTGAACTGTCGATTTTTGATAAAATTAAAGGTTTTAAGTGCGCCTTATGGTCCGAAAAATACTGTATTTATTTTTTAGAATTGTTGTAATAAGACAGACACAAATCTAAAATAATGTGCAAATTCTGCTATTTCCAAATAATAAAATAAAAAATAAGTAAAAATAAATAACATCTTTACAAAATAAAGATGCACAAATAACACTAAGTTCCAAATCTCAGTTTTTCACAACAAAGCTTTTGAAGCCGATACCTCCAGTAGGTAACATGTCTGTTTGAACAGTGCAGACTACTTACAGTGACGAGATCTGCTGTACACCAGGGGTGCCAAATACGTCAATCGCGATCAACTGGTAGATCGCAAAGGTAGAGCTGGTAGATCGCGTTGCATTCAAAAAAAAATTTTTCAAACGTTAGTCTATCATATATCCTCCCTATGGCATTTGCCACTTGATTGACGTACAGGACGGCCAGTCTGAGATTTCTTCTCTTCTAACACACTGGTCATCCTGCACACACGATCAAACGCACGAGATACTGCAAAACTCCGGCTATCTAAGTGATCTAGTTAGCCTTCCAATTTATATCGACTAAAGAAGGGATTTAAAAAAAAGTTGTTGGTTATGGGCTGGATGTGGAATTGGAAGAGGATTTTTTCTCTCACAATGTCACAATCGAAGTGCATTTGTCTGATCTGTCAATCTATCATTGCTATTCCAAAGAAGGAAAGTGTGGAAAGGCACTTTCGAAATGTTCATAAAAACTACGAAACTGACTTCCTTCTGAAAAGCGATCTGAGAAAGAGAAAGGAGAGGGAGCTAAAATCGCAGTTAATCGGACAGTCGTCACATTTCACTCGGCCGAATTCAAATGCAAAGGCAGACACACCAAAGCATCGTTCTGAGTGAGTCACTCGATCATTAAGCATAAGAAGTCCTTCCAAGATGGAGAGATGATAAAAGAGGCCTTCGTTGAGGCAGATGACTTGGGAGAAATTCCTGCGGAGATTTTGAGACCCCTGGCTGGAGAAAAAGGAGTTTCTCTTTGTCATTAAACATGCAGAATACAAGCAACTTAATAACAATCAATGGCCCCCAGACTTGACATTTTTTTCTGATCTGACCAACATGTTGAATGAGCTTAATTTACAGCTGCAAGGAAAAGAGAAAACCAAGATGGTCGATACGATTAGCTCAGTTAATGCTTTCAAATGAAAAATGCAACATCTGTCCTCAAAGCTGCAGCGCCTTGATTTGGGGAACATCCAAAACCTCGCATCAGAGCTGGAGACGCAATGGAAGGCGTGTGGGCAACTTGACAGCATCCGCTACACAGAGCAGATTGAAAATTGTCTGTCAGACTTTATTTAATGGAAAAACAGTAACGAGTCGAGTGTTGCCCAATGCAGCGGAGTAAGAGTAGCGTTTCTTCTTCACAAATGTACTCAAGTAAAAGTAAAAAGTACGGTGCAGTAAAACTACTCTTAGAAGTACAATTTTTTTAAAAAGTTACTCAAGTAAATGTAACTCGTTACTACCCACCTCTGGGTCTGTGTGCATATTTGAACCGAGATGTATGGGCTTCACTCTGAGAATGACATTAGGAAAATCTTAACACGAACAGCCCATTCAGCCTAAATAGTTCTTCAGTCCTATGCTCTATTCAAGGAGTTAATGTAGAGGTGTCTGCATTCGTACAAGTACTTGGGGGGTCCACATTAATGACAGGTTGGACTGGTCTTGGAACACAGAGGAACTAGAGGAGAAATGGCAGACGGCATTCGTTTAATGTGGGAAGTGACATCCTTCACAACTTCTACAACTTGGTGATGGCCAGCGTGGTGTGCTGGACTGCTAACATCATTTCAAGAGAGGACCACTGAATTAACAAGCTAATTAAAAGGGCAGGCTCAGTGATGGGACTCACTCCCTTCATGGACCCCCTGGAGGTCTTAGCAAAGGAGAGCATGAAAACAAAACTTACTGCCATTATGAACAACGCTGCACATCTTCTCAGTGACACACCAACACTGAAGACTTCCAGCCAACGAATTAGTCAGCAGACGTGTGTCAAGAAACATGACTGGGGGGCTCCTTTATACCAAAGGCAATATGCCTGTGTAGCTCCTCACTGGGACTGTGACAGCCAAGCCAGAAATTTTCTTTTCTTTGTATTTGATTTTCTTGCTTCCTAGTCATTGTGAATTTCACCTTGGGATTAATAAAGTATCTATCTATCTATCTATCTATCTATCTATCTATCTATCTATCTATCTATCTATCTATATATGTTATATAGTGCCTTTCACATCTGTCTATCTATCATGGTGGATTAAATTTGGATTTTATGACAATGATCAACAGAAACAGATCTATCCAAAGTGGTTAAAATTAATAACAAATATAAAACACCAAATAAGGAATCGCATAAGCATTCGTCAGTGGTGCAGCCAATGGGTTTGAGAAGCTCAATGGTGGTACGCTGTCTGAGGTTCTGACGGATTGTAGTCTAAATGCTGGTGCATGGTGGCCTAACCCACACAATGGACTTTTTCTAGTGCTGCTATGTCTTTTTGTGTAATTTGGAGACCAAAACTTCACACAGCACTTCACAAGCGTGATATACAGTACACTCACTGAGCAAATTCTTAGGACCGCTATACTAACAGTGGGTAGAACCTCTTTTTGCTCTCAAAACAGCTTCAGTTCTTCCTGGCATGGTTTCCTCAAGAACAAGATGATGGAACCATTGATTTGAGATTCTGGTCCATATTGACATGACTGCAGATTTGTCAGCTGCACAATCATTTGGCAAATCTTCTGTTCTACCACATCTTAAAGGTGTTCTCTTGGATTGAAATGTGGTGAGTGGGAAGGCCGCTGAACTCATTGTCATGTTCATGAAACCAGTTTGAGATGACTTTTGCTTTGTGACGTGGTGCATTATCATGCTGAAAGTAGCCACTGGGAGATGGCAAAATTGTGGCCATGAAGGGATACACATGGTCAGCATCAATACTCATATAGGTCACGGCATTCAAGCAATGATTGATTGGTATTAACGGGACCAAAGTATGCTAAGAAGACAGTCCCAACGCCATTACAGCACCACCACCAGCCTGGACTGATGACACATGGCAGGTTAGGTGCATGGGTTCATGCTTTTTGGTGCCTACCATGAGTGTGCTGCAGCAGAAATCGAGATTGAACAGCTCAGGCAACGTTCTTCCAGTATTCAATGGTCCAGCTTTGGTCAGCCTCAGCTTCCTGTTCTTGGCTGACAGAAGTGGAACCTGACAGGGTCTTTAGAACATTAGAACAATCTGGGCGAGAACAGGTTCTTCGAAAAAAGCATCAAATTGAGTTTTGAAAGTCACTAGTCCTCTTGCCTACCACACTACTTGGTCGCTTATTCCAAGTTTCTGTGGATTGTCTTTGTAAAGAAAAGCGTCCTAATGTTCATGTGAAATTTACCCTTAACAAGTTTCCAATTGTGTGCCCGTGTTCTTGATGAACTCGTTTTATAATAACAGTCTCGAGCCACTGTGCTAATTCCCTTCACGGTCTTCTGCTGCTGTAGCCCATCCGCCTCAAGCCTGACATGTTCTGCATCATCAGGTGCTTTTTTGCTCCTCACAGTTGGTCATCTGAGTTACTGTAGCCTTCCTGTCTACGTGGCCATTTCTCCTCTGACCTCACTTCTCAACAAGGCGTTTCCATGCGCAGAACTGTCGCTCGTTGAAGGCTTTTTGCTTTCCGCACCATTCAACTCTGGAGACTGCTGTGTGTGAAACTCCCAGGAGATCAGCAGCTCCAGAAGTACTCAAACCAGCCCGTCTAGCACCAACAATCATACCACCGTTGAAATCACTGGGATTACACGATTCCCCCATTTTGGTATTTGATGTGAACATTGACTGAAGATTCTGACCAGCATCTACAGGATTTAATGCAGGCTGGTGCCACCTGATTGGCTGATTAGATAATAAACAGATGTGCCTACTAATTGGCTTAGTGAGTGGATACCTTAAGTCGGTGGTTCTGAACTTGTGGGGTAAAAAAAAAGGGGGGCGCGAAGATGTGAGAAAAAGAAAACAAGAATCGAAAATATGAAAAATACATCTATTGAAACCAAAACAAATTAACTCAAACTACATTCTGATACTAGAAAAATAAATATAAAGTTAGATAAATGTCGGTTAAAGTTAAGTAGGTATAATAAAACTTGTAGCGGTGTATCAGCAGCAAAAAATATAGGAATACATTTTATTAGGGTTTCAAACAAACGTTAGGGGGGCGCGATTAAAACTGTTATGAAAACTCGGGTCGCAAATACTTAAAAGGTTGAGAAACGCTGCCGTAAGTATAACCTTCCCTCGACTTGCACTCCACACATCAGAGTTGCTATTGTGGACTTGAACCTGGACACACACAGACGGACATCGTTGGCTCCACCACACACTGTTTATTTACAATATTTACAAGTCACGTGCACCACAGACCCCAGTGCCTCCAGCACCGTTCCCCCAAATGTCCAGGCCTCTCTCTCTTGGCCACCTCCAGTCCTCTCTCCAGCTCCGTCTCTCTTCCACCCGACTTCCGCTATCGACTGAAGGGAGGCGGCCCCTTAAATAGGAACCCGGATGGGCTCCAGCTGCTTCCCGGCACTCCTGCATAAACACACCCCAGTGTGGCGGAAGTGCCGGCTGCGCACCCGGGTGTCCCCTGTCGTCTTCCCCCCAGCACTTCCTGGTGTGGTGGAAGTGCTGGGCTCCAGGGATATTCAGGCACCGGGGCGCCACCTGGCGGTGGCCACGGGTCCCTACAGGGCTGGGCTTCCAAGCCCTTTACCCGAGGCCCCCAACGTAACCAGGGCGGATGCCCCCTCGCGGTCTGGAGGAGGCACAAGCCCTCCTCCAGACCTCCTGGGCGCCCCGGCCGGATGCCACACTATATAACCTAAACGGACTCCTTAATTACTTCTCTCTGAATGTTGAGAGTGCAGAGCCCACAATGCCTCCCTGGTCCTTCTCATGAGCTGTACTTTCAAATTTCAGACCTTGAACTGTGCAATGAAATCATTATTTCCTATATTTAATACATGAAATGTAAAAAAAGCAAATTCTGTCAGGCATGTCTGCGTGAATGCGCACGTGCACTTGCATGGCAGGCAATCTGCACAATGATGCACAATTTGTGCTCCATTCTCAGTGTCGGGTGCCCTGTTGCATCATTTCAATGCTTCTAATGGAAACCGAAAGCCAATTTTGTTGAGAAAGATTCGGGTGCCCTGGCTCTCCGCTAATTCCCTGCAGCAAGGCAGAGCCAAACCTGGCTGTGCTGATCATGTCAGCTTCTCAACCTGCTGACAACAGACATCCGCGTAGGCAGGGAGTGGAAAGGCAGCCCCTTAAAATGTGATGGCTTCTCTCCGTCCCTTGCACAGACCACACTGTGAATGAATTCAGCAATCACTGCTGGATCTGCGAGGTAACCACGACGGCGCTAACCGTGTGTGCGATCGATAGCCATCTAAATGAAAATGAGGCCCGGGACTTGCGAGGTCAGGCGGTGTCTCCTCGGTGCACTCGACTGCTGACAGCACTTTTCAGCGCCGAGCCTCAACCCTGCTACACGCACAATCACGAAGCGCCTTAGCAGCTCAGGGACACGCACGATGTACACCCTGCTCTGTCAGCACCACCTACATCTGTCACGCACGGGCCACATATAGGATGAGGAAGGCAGTCTGATGCATCAGTTGTGCCCATTGGCACACATATCAAGTGTGAGGCTTGGGCACTCGCAGTTGCCCGGGGGTAAACCTAATGTACACTTGAAGCTCACATTGGATATGCAGACAAGGACGGAGAACTCACTTCGGCACACTCAAAATTGCCGGCCGATGGTTCGCTCAGCAGTCTTTGCACACTCAGTGGGATACCCACAGTCACACTCCTACATAGCACATTCAGTGGTACCCAGTACAGGGGGGTCCTGGGGTTACAATGTCTCGACATACAACGTTTCGAGTTTGCAACGCTCATTCCCAAAATTGAGACGTGAGAAGGAATAAAGGTAAGCATTTTTTTTTTGCACTCATTTTTTCTGTTACTACATTACAGTGTATTTATGTCATTTTCCTTTTTTTATGTTCTAGGTTATCCATCCATCCATCCATTATCCAACCCGCTAGATCCTAGCTACAGGGTCACGGGGGTCTGCTGGAGCCATTCCCAGCCAACACGGGGCGCAAGGCAGGAAACAAACCCCGAGCAGGGTGCCAGCCCACCACAGGACACACACACACACCCCAAGTACACACTAGGGACAATATAGAATCACCAATCCACCTAACCTGCATGTCTTTGGACTGTGGGAGGAAACCCACCCAGACAAGGGGAGAACATGCAGACTCCATGCAGGGAGGACCCGGGAAGTGAACCCACAGGCCTCCTTACTGCGAGGCAGAAGCGCTATCCACTGCGCCACCGTGCCACCCGTTCTAGATTATGATTTTGTAAATGTGTTAGGATAGGTAAGTGACTTAGGGTAGGGTGTGTTTCAACTTACACCAAAATTCGGGTTACATCACTGTTGTAGGAACGGAACTGTGTCATAACCCGAGGACCCCCAGTACTGGCAAATGCAATTCCACATACCCAGCAGTGGTACCCACCGAGACACACATACACACCCTCTACAGACATCCCCCGAGGCAGACGGCATTCACTAGCATACACACCCGTGCTCACGAAACTGAGAAGGCGCACCTCAACTTAGAACCGAGCCATTGCCGTTAGCGGGCTCTGAACACATTCGGGAATTCCCTTAAGGGTTTGGCTTCACACCAACTGTTAATGCGTGAGATGCACCTTTCCACTTTTGTATCAAGTGGGATGGCATCCCCTACAACCTCAACATCCACACAAATCAAGTCCTGGTGGTGGATGGAGGTTGAGGAGCCAATCAAATTGCACATATCTGACAATGTTTAGCAGCCTTTGGATTATGTGGTGTCACACACGGGCGCTTAGGAGGCAGCCAACACGTTCAGAGGTGAGTGAAATATCGCGAGATATGGGGTTGGAACAACGCATCGACGCTTTTCTCCTTCTTTCAACAGAGCCGCGGAAGATTAACGATCCTGTTTTTTCCCTACATTTGTCGTATCCGGCTCCTCCAGATGACGTAACTTTCAAAGCAGCCTTGACGATATCACTTCCGGCTCCCGAAGATAACGTCACTTCTGGTCCAACACTGATGATATCACTTCCGTCAAGCTCTGATGATGTCATTTCCTCTTCCTAAGCCATTTCCTTCCTGTCGCCATTATATAAATTCACCCTCTGCTTCATGTCAGATTGTCAAATGTTTTTTTGAATATTTTGACCCCATTTTTGCATCTGTGCTTCATTTGTCCGCCGGACATTATAAGGGGACAATTCCCCAACTCTTTATGTGCTTCTGCCTCCTTTTATTTTGTGACAATGGATTACACCAAGTCATCTGTGTTTTTCTCAACATGTCCATTTCAAGACATAACCGACATACTCATAACACAGAGTATGATGAAGACCACTTCATGACTGACCTCACGTTTGCTGACGATAGTGCCATTTCTCGCAAGACAACGATGCAGAGGCCACAAACATCCTCTACGATATCACTCGCATTGCACAGTCGTACAGCTTGAAAAAAAATATGGACGACCAAGGTACTGACAACGGACGAATCACAGGCCATTGACCACCTCAAGGATGTCCAGATTGAGCAAGGGCAGGTTGCTCGTCCAGGAGAAATAACAGGCATCCACAACAGAATCAGACGGGCGGCTGTGGTGTTCACCTCTCTGAAATGGTGCCTGTGGAAGAGAACCAACACCTCCATGAAGACCACACTTCGCCTCTTCTGGATTCTGATCTTGCCAATCCTCCATTATGGATCAGACACATGGACCTGTTCAAACTCGAGGTATTCCAAATGTGATGTCTGCGACAGATCCTGATTCAGGCAAGATGTCAACAGCAATCACCCATTCATGAACAAATCCGACAGTGAAGGCTGAGATGTTATGGACATGTGTGCGGAAGCAGGCTACCATACAGACTCCCATGGAGACAGCGACCCACCCAATGGAGGATACAACGGACTGTGCCCAAGAAAACCTGGACCAAGCAAGTAGACGAAGATCTGAAGATCCGATGACTTGGCCTGAACCATGCCAAGACCATCTCCATGGATTAAAAGGCATGGAAAAGCATTACGAAGCAAGTCCAAAATCCTGTGGCACCCACAGCAGCATACTGGTTGAGTGGCCAACTACCTCCTTCAGCCGCCCACTAGAGGTCAGAGAGAGGGGCTTATCAACCATACTTACATTATGGATAACATTTTTTACAATGTGAGAGGGTGGTCTTACTCAGGAGTAATGATGGCTATTGAGCAGTTATCACGTAGTATGGTAGGCCATGGCCCGAGCCTTCTTGGAGTTTCCGCTGTGTAAATTATGTCAGTCAGTCAGTCATTATCCAACCCGCTATATCCTAACACAGGGTCACGGGGGTCTGCTGGAGCCAATCCCAGCCAAAACAGGGCGCAAGGCAGGAACAAATCCAAGGTAGGGTGCCAATCCACCACAGGGCACACACACACACACACCAAGCACACACTAACCTACATGTCCTTGCACTGTGGGAGGAAACCCATACAGACACGGGGAGAACATGCAAACTCCACGCAGGGAGGACCCAGGAAGCGAACCCTGGACTCCTTACTGGGAGGCAGCAGTGCTATGCCACCGTGCCGCCCTAAATCATGTTAACTCTAAAAAAAATTGAAACTTCACTTCAGGGTTTAAGTGGCCGAGAAATCTGGTTGTCAAACTGTTCTTTGTGCCTGACGCATTTTTAATGGCATTTAAATGTAAATACCTTCTACCGCAGCACCACTTCATTTTTATTAAAGGTACGGCTATCTTGAGCACCCATAGTTAGGGACGCATACATTGGATGAAGGGTGACAGCTCCCCGAAGTCACACCAAGTGACATCATCCACACAACTCAGAGTGTTCACCATTTAAGCTTGTGGAGCCGAACACGTAAAGATTTTTGTTTGAGAATTGAAGGCCGTCTCCTGGTTTTGATCTCTTTCAAGTTCCTGGTTTCTGACATTCTAGTTAGGGTTAGGGTTGTCTTACTGGTTTTGACGTCGGCTAGTTTGTTCTTCCTATTACACCTCCATTCAAAATGACTCCTGCTCTGTGCAGTCGGTACAACATTTAATTTTCCCAGCCAATATGTGTCATGTGACTCAGGTCGTTTCACTATACAAATGACAGGCAATTCTTCTGTTTTCCATCAGTCTATTCCTAATCTTGTCTCATCAAATTCCAAAGACATTCAAACCCTTTAAAGGTGTGTTCCATTCAGCGATCCCATTTGTGCACCAGGCTCACCTAAAGTAAGTAATACCACCCCGTGGTGAGAGGGGGCGCTACAGTCAGCAGACTTGTCTCTTTCTTCCCTCACAGCCTGGAGAAGCCGACCAGTGTTGGGCACCCAGCCAAAGGAAGCCCCGCCCCTTTCCAGTCCACAGCATATAAGAGCAGAGCGACCACAGAGAGGGTGGTCGCATGCTGGTGTGGACCCGGCTGAAGTGGACTGAAGCCTGTTTTGTTTCCTGCCTTGTGAAATGGAGGACTTTTGTTTCCTTTTGAGGAGCGCAAGAGAAGTGTCAAATTTCGGTATTGTTTGTGGAAATAAAAGGAATTTGTTACCAGCTGGCACCACAACCACCCTCTCGACCTGCGAGCATTTTGTCGCACATCTACAACTTCCTGAAAATGTTAATGGAGGCCTAACATTGTGTGAGCCATACGGGATGACCATTCATCAACAAGCTCACTCCCTCACATGGTTACAAGTCACCGCTTACCCGCTTTGAACGTGCAAACTGTACAGACAGAAGTTCAGAAGGGAACTGAACTGGAGTCCCACGCTCTCTGTGCTCCTCAGTGCTGCCGCAGACTCAAATTTCCCTTCATTAATCCCAAGTGACCGCCGCGTGCGTGTGTGCGCTTTAATAAGGATTTTTTGATCAGGGCCCTTGTTGATTAGCAACGACAGGCTGTTTTATTATTTTATCCAGTCAATCGTGGCCGGTTAATTGTATTTGCTAAATGTGTCTGCTAATTACATGAAGATGAGCACTGATGCTGGAGATGCCCCTCATGGCTGCATTTTTCCTCTGGCAGCTCTCGTCCAGGTCGAACAGCGTAATTAATGAAATAGTTTTTGCGCCAGCAGGCAAATTAACGGCCAGCTAGCAGAAGCAGGGGGCATTTTGGGCAAGTGAGCCTCCCCAAAGACCTCCCCCAGACCCCCCCCCGCCCGCTTTCTTTAAAGTTCACATTACACTTGGGTGTTTTACCTCAGAGCTGAGCACTGACACGTCGCCACATAGGTCACCCACTCAGTTCCAGGCTGACAGGGGGTCATTCTCATCGATTATTGCATGCCATGCCTTATATGACGAGTCATGTCCTTGTTATTATTGCACCAATCAGTGTAGCATTCTGCTTTTCACATGGGGTGTCATATTACAACGCATTTCTTAACAATGGCTTTTTGAATTCAGTGTTTTCCTCACTGCCATCATCTCCTCATCTGAGAAGAGAGTATACAGGACACAGGCATCCTCTCAGTGGTGTGTTAAAAAAACGGGAGAAAAATGGGACCAGAACCAGGATGGGATGTTTGGGATGCCATTATTGTCAAAGCAGTGTACATCCCATCATGTCCACCTCAGGGATCAAAACAGCTATGGTAACCAGCTCGATGCCACTGTAAGGCACACTAGATAGATAGATAGATAGATAGATAGATAGATAGATAGATAGATAGATAGATAGATAGATATGAAAGGCACTATATAAGTGATAGATAGATAGATAGATAGATAGATAGATAGATAGATAGATAGATAGATAGATAGATAGATAGATAGATAGATATGAAAGGCACTATATGATAGATAGATAGATAGATAGATAGATAGATAGATAGATAGATATGAAGGGCACTATATGATAGATAGATAGATAGATAGATAGATAGATAGATAGATAGATAGATAGATAGATAGATAGACAGATAGATATGAAGGGCACTATATGATAGATAGATAGATAGATAGATAGATAGATAGATAGATAGATAGATAGATAGATAGATAGAACGAACGAACTTTGTTTGTCCCCAGAGGGAAATTTGGCTTTTTACAGCAGCTCTTTAAATACCCAAATAAAGAGATAATATACATACACACGTTATATGCCCAGAGGGGACTGGGTGGTCTCTTGGTCTGGAATCCCTACAGATTTTATTTTTTTTCTCCAGCCTCTGCAGTTTTTTTTTTTGTTTGTTTTTTCTGTCCACCCTGGCCATCGGACCTTACTTATTCTATGTTAATTAATGTTGACTTATTTTTATTTTTTATTGTGTCTTCTATTTTTCTATTCTTCATTTTGTAAAGCACTTTGAGCTACATTTTTTTTTATGAAAATGTGCTATATAAATAAATGTTGTTGTTGTTGTTATAGTCTGCACACAAACCGAAATGACTAAAAAGATGTTGTCCCCTTTGATAAAACCTGATGTCACCAGGTTGGCACCTCATTTTCTACAATAATCTCAAACTTGGCATCATCCTGTCAGACATCATGGCATAATACTCCCAAAACAGTCCTCTGTGCCATCATGCTGCCAGCCAATTGGGTCGCAAAGGTATACTCCACCCCAGTAATAATCACTGATTTCACCATCATGACACTTTGGGGCACATGGCACACTAGTCACATTGATAATCTCTGATGCACCTCAGCATTATTATAATCCAATAGATGTCAAGGACTGATATACCCATGATAAATACTGATGTCGGAATCATCCCTCCTTGTCAGGTCACTAAAGCACTCGTACATCAAAGCGAATTTCCCCATAAGAAATAACGGAAACTCAGATAATTCGTTTCACAACCCACAAATATTTATATAAAAATGATTAATATAAGGGTGGCAAGGTGGCACAGTGGGTAGCGCTGCTGCCTTGCAGTTAGGAGACCAGGGTTTGCTTCCTGGGTCCTCCCTGCGTGGAGTTTGCATGTTCTCCCCATGTCTTCTTCCCGTGTCTGCGTGGGTTTCCTCCAGGTGCTCCAATTTCCTCTCACAGTCCAAAGACATGCAGGTTAGGTGCATTGGTGACCCTAAATTGTTCCTATTGTGTGTTTGGTGTGTGTGTGCCCTGCGAAGGGGTTTGTTTCCTACCCTGTGTTGGCTGGGACCCTGTAGTTAGGATATAGTGGGTTGGATAATGGATTGAAATTAACCTGCACTTTACCTGAAAAAAGAATCGTGGCGGTGTGAGAGAGACGAGAGAGAAGAGGAGGGTTATTATGTAGGGCAACTTTCACTCAAACTAACGGAATTCCTGCTATCTGCTGGCTCACTGGGATCTTTTTCTTTTTTTGCGACTCTCTAATAACAGCTTTTTCCTGAAGAGTCACTACACTTGGACACAAACTTAAAAAAATGCTTTACGCACTGTAAGGTTTCTAAACTGTTTTGGGGTAGGATTAGGGTAGGGGATATTAGCCCGAAGGCCATATCAGAAATCGCATGGGTAAACCCTAACCCTAACCCTAATTTTCCTAAGAAATGGCCAAAGCCAACATTTGAAAACTCAGGTACTGCTATTTCCTCAGGAGAAAGTAACCTGCCTGACAACAGGTGCTATTGCGACCTGCTGGCGTAACATACCAAGCTAAAATCATCATCAAGTCCATGCGTGAGAACCCTAAATACAAAAAGGACTATTTCATTTATGTTAGGTAGAATGCCCAGAGGGGACTGGGTGGTCTCGTGGCCTGGAACCCCTGCAGATTTTTGGAGTTTTTTTTTTTGTTTTTTTCTGTCAACCCTGGCCATCGGACCTTACTCTTTTTCTATGTTAACTAATGTTGTCTTATTTTAATTTCTTATTTTGTCTTTTATTTTTCTTCATTATGTAAAGCACTTTGAGCTACTTTTTTCTGTGAAAATTTGCTATATAAATAAATGTTGTTTCTGTTGTTGTTGTAAAAGTGCCGGAGAATTAAGACCCCAGAGGCAGTGACTTGTGTGAGGGGGTCCATGAAAGACAGTTCTAAGAGATACTGCAAACTCCACAAAGAAAGTATTGGAAGGCAATATGGCGTCTTTATCGATATAACGTAATATTATCAAGTCTGTTTAATTCTACTTAGGGTAATGGAGAGCTAAAGTCATTCTTAGGCAACATCAAGAGGCAACCTGAACTGAGCATCAGCCCATCATAAGGTCCATTCACACACATTCACACTCATGTAGGGTACTTCATCTCTGCTCAGGTCTTCAAATAACCTAACCTGTTAGTCTTTGGGATGTGGAAAGAGGAGACCAGAGCTTCAGTCCCAAAATAAAATTACACTCATTTGGCTTCACCATTTTTGACTCCTCTTTTGACTTAATATATGGACAGACAAAGTGCTTTGTTGCGGCTTGAAGGATATCGTGTGGGTGGACAGCATCGTGCTGTGGTGCTTTGTCCCACCCTTTATAAATTCCCATTGAAGGGCTGGGAGAAAGAAAATCGAATGGATCAAAGGGGCGCCATCAGCATCAGGCCTTTCAGATAATACAAGCACACCCACTGTAGTCTGCTCGGAGTGTGGCAATGTCATCGACATCTACCAGGCTTGCTGGCTTTGTCAGAGGACCCCGGGTTTCTAGAATCTTATTCTCTCTGAGTCACCGATCAACAGAAGTTTTCATGTCCTTCCCTCCATTAGCCCAAACATGAAAAACATTTTAGGACATTTAACTTTAATCCATCCATCCATCCATTATCCAACCTTCTATATCCTAACACAGGGTCACGGGGGTCTACTGGGGCCAATCCCAGCCAACACAGGGCACAAGGCAGGAAACAAACCCTGGGCACCACATTTAATTTGAATCATGCATCTATTTATTTTCTAATCCCAGATGGAGTTTATTCAGTACCACTGGGCACCCGTGTGGATTTGGTAAAAACATTTTGACGTTGGTGTCAGTACTAGCTTTCAGATGTCAATACTGGTATCTAAACAGTTCTAAAGCAAATGACGGATAACTCCAGCTCCGGCCACCCAAACATCCCGTCTCACAACTGCTTCATTCCTCCAGCCCATAACCATGCGTGCCTCCCTCTTATGCCACACTTTTCAAATCATTAACAGGAGCGTGAGTGTCCACCAAATTTACATAAAAATATACATTTGAAAAGCAGCTCCCCCTTATTGATTCAAGCTAAATGTCATATGAATAATACATTTTATTCCCTCTTTGAGTTTCCATCATGCTAATAAATGGCTGAGCGTGAACTGCTTTAAATCTACCACTTACTTCCAGTACTAAAATTAACAAATGCTGGTATCGTACCATTTCAAAAATTATTTTTGCCAATATGTTTTCTGTACTGGTTATGACAGCCGGGATGCGGGAAGCAGATTGGTGGAGTCGACATGCACAGGGCACTACTGCCCCTGGAGCTCTAAATGGCAGCCCCACCAGGTTGTAATGGCGTCTCGGAATTGGAGTTTGGCACAGCCCTGTTGGACTATGTGGGTACTGCCAGGGGGTGCTGTAGGAATGCTGCAACCTTACTACATCGGACTTTCACCACACCTGCGAGTACTTCCGAATCATGCTGATAGGCCACCTGAAGTGCTGCAAAAAATAAAAGGGACCACCTCACTTCATTCAGGGAGCCAGAGTTAGAAAGTAAAGGACAAAGCTTGTTGGCGGAGTGGAGGCGAAAGTAGACAGAGAGGAAGAAAAGTCCTGTATACTGTGAAATATTGTACTTATTGTACTGTGTAGTGGTGGGAAAAATGATTTGGGAAGCGTTTCCCACTGAATAAAGCCTGTGTGTGTTGCTAAACTTGTTCTTGGTGTCCATCTCTGTCAGGTTTGGACAGATGGTGTGCCCCTCAGTGTTCATATGGCATAACACACAACTCTACTGGGCACACAATATGAACCCATTCTGGACAGAATTTCAGCAGACCTCAAGACTTACAGATACATCCACACTCGCAGAGAATCAGTTGGCACAACAGTGGGAGGAAAAGTACCTGGAGAAATCCTACTTGGACATGAAGAGAAGGTACCAGCTCCACAGAGGCATAGACCCAGCTTGGACACAGAACCCTACAGCTGTGGGACATTGCTGTCATATGGTCTCCTTACAGACACATGCAAGTGCTCCTGTAATCCTAAATGTGTTCAGCACTCACCGTGGCTTTTAAGCAACTTCTAAAATGCAAATTCAAGGTGTATCATTATATTTTCACTTCCAATTATTTCTTTATTATAGTTATTATATTATAGTATTATAGTTAATATCCAGCAACTCATCATTTTAATGACTACCTGCCCTAGTGAGACTTAGGTGGCCACTCGCTCAACATTGTGGAATGGGCTCTCTTTCCATTAAGAGTTTTCTCAAATACTCTCAGGCTAACTGCGTAATAATTCCTTTTATCATAACCTTCTTAAGGGTGGCATGTTGGTTCAGTGGTTAGAGTTGCTGCTTCAGGGATCCACCATCCTGACTACAAATGATACTAAACAAGGTGGAAGAGCAGATTTTGGATGAATCAGTTAAATTGTTACAGAGAGATCTGGACAGCATACAAGCCTGGGCAGATTAAAGTTAATGTAAGCAAATGTAAAATATTCAAGATCAAAAGTGTTAGATTACAAATTACATTGTGTGGAGAACAAGTCAAGGGAGGTTCTTCTTGTTATATAACGCACCAGTGAGGCCTCACCTGGAGTACTGTGTTCAGATTTGGTCTTCATATTACAAGAAAAAAATGACAACGACCAGGCTGATTCCAGGACTGAGAGATTTGAGCTACGAGGAGACGTTAAAGGAGCCGAACCTTAAAAGGTGACATGGCTGAAGGGTTTAAAATTATAAAAAGAATATTTATGGTAGATACCAGCTGTTACTTTGAAATCAGTTCTGCAACGAGAGCACTGGAGCAAGGTTGGAAATAGAAGGGCAGATTTCAAACAAATGTTAAAATGCATTTCTTCACGCAAAGAACCACAGACACATGAAATAAGTGACCAAGTAGTGTGGTGGAGAGTAAGACTTGAGGGACCTTCAGATCTCAGCTTGATGTTATTTTGGACAATCTCAACCAATAATAGGATGGAAGAGCTTGTTGGGCCAAATGGCCTATTCTCGACTCATTTGTTCTTATGTTCTTTATACTGCGTTTGGACTCTGCCTACCCTCCTAAACAAAATAAGGACTTATTACAATGTGCATCATACAGGCCAATTTCACTTCTGAATAATGATGTTAAGATACTCTCCAAAGTCCTAGCCAGAAGGATGGAGAAAGTGCTCTTTTTGGTAATATCACAAGACCAAAGTGGATTTATTAAAGACAGATATTTTGCTTCCAATCTTTGACGCCTGTTTAATGTAATATATTCACCCACAAAGTCAAATACCCCGGAGATATTATTATCGTTGGATGCAGAAAAAGCATTTGATATGATTGAATGAAACTACCTTTTCTACTTAATCCGTTCCAGACTCTACCGTGATAAATGAATTTTCGCGAAGTAGGATTCTTTATTTATAAATCGAATATTTTCGCAGTTAGAGTATAGAAAACCTGTTTACGACCTTCTAAATACGTTTATTTAACATTATTAGAGCCCTCTAGACATGAAATAACACCCTTTAGTCACCATTACACTCATATTACCCAATATATTAGACAAAATAAGAGAAAATAAGACATATTAGACGTTACAAGTATCATATTACTAGGCGCACTCGCCTTTTAAGGCGACCGACTTTTATCCTCAATTGTTGTGCTCTCCATGTGTACATCAGGCATGTAAGTGTAGGGAATGAGAACATCAAAGTGCCCATTCATAACATCTCCCGAAAACCTACGTTTTTTTTTTAGCCCCTCAAGTGCCTCGCCAAAGTCATACAATGTCAGCCCGAATCTGTACCACTAAAGACGGAGTTTCATGCACTAAATAAGCTATAGATGAGAATAAGCAAGCACCATCTCCCCTGATATTTACTACGCGGTGAGGCATTTGTACTCCATCAACATTAATTATTTCCAGAGACATAATTTTGTCTATTTTTCCAGCGCATCGCGCACAAAAGCAAGCGAACGGTGACAGCACCAGAACTCTGCTCACATCGCGCTCGCACCTCGCCGCAAGTAGTAAGTCTGTCATAAGCGGAATACCGCTACGCTTTGCACTCACGGGACGGAAGGACAATCCCGAACGCTTTTATCTAGTAGATTATTGTACTGTACATTTAATTGCACACAATCACTAACCTATGAAGGCACGACCTCAGTAGGAGAGTCTTCAGAGGTGGTGCAGTATTTTCAGCAGGTGCGTTGTTGTCTTCAGTGAAGGAGTACTAAGAGTAGGCAGTGGGTGTCTGGGTGCGTGGCTGAAGAACATCTTGATAGGCAGTTACTGGCGCTGTCTTTTCATATGCGTGAGGAGGCTTTTGTAGGGTATTGCCATCTTTAATCATATCCAAGAGTTTCACCTTCTTCTGGATAGTAAGCATCTTCCTCCGGCGCTTAGTTTTATTGTCAGAAGGCTTAGAAAAAGCAGCACGTTTAGGAGCCATCGTAGGGCTCAGATAAAAGTTCTCAGAAAGCGCATGCGTAGTGACGTCAGCGTGTATGAGAAAAAAATCGCGATAGAGTGAAGCCGCGAAAGTCGAAGCGTGATATAGCGAGGGATCACTGTACATCAATAAATCATTTTTTAAGAAATTAGATTCAGCCATAACCTCATTTATTTGGAATTCAAAATATCCACGTATCCAATGGGTGACTCTACAAAGACCTAAGGTGGAAGGCAGCATGGCTCTACCTAACTTCCAGTTCCAAATATACAAGCTATAAAAACCTGTATACAAATAGATGAACATACACAGGCCTGGTGCACAATAGAAATAAAATCTTGAGTACTTTTTTTATATTCCTTGCTTTCCACCCCAATAAATACAAGTTATTGCCAATATAATAACAACCCAGTTGTGCTTCACTCACTCAGAATATGAAACCAATGTAGGAAGTATTTTAAGATAGAGAAGCTTTTATCTGTGGCACCCCTGCACAAGAACCACCTTTTTCCACCCTCTCAAATGTATGCAGTTTTTAATGTCTGGAAAACATTCAGGATTAAATCACTTAGAGATCTGTACATAAACAACTTCTTTGCATCCTATGGACTCTCCCTACCCCGTGCTTCCATGTTCTGCACATATTTCGGCCACATTTCCAAAGAAGTGCAGGTTAGCTTAATTGATGACTCTAAAATGAACACCCTGCAAGTGGACTGGGGCTTCACCAAGGGATTGTTTCTGTTTTGTGTCCAACACTGCTGGGATTGACACTGTTCTCTGTAACCCTGAGCTGGATTAAGCTGGTTATACTACAGTCATGAGAAAAAGTAAGTACGGCCCGGGAATTTTTTTTTTTCTTTTTTAACATAAGTGGACAATTCAAGATTTGATCTTCACTTAAACAGCATTTTAAAAGGTGTCATGAAACTAGGGAGTCCCAAAAACACAAAGCTCCAAAACACCTTCAAAATTATCCCTATGAGGGAAATGCCGTCAAACCTCGACAAGAAAGGGCCTTGAAAAATCTTAATAAGAATAAAAAGGTTTATTTTCAAAAGGCTGTGCAAGCAAAGAAGCCCTGAAGAGCACAAAGGAATTGCCTGAAAGGCAAGGTAATACACAATCAACAATCAAACAAATCTTCAATATAGAGTCCAGTAGTGTGGTCCAAAGCAGAGCAGAGGTTCAAAAAAATCAATAAACAACAAACCAAAATCCAAAGGCGCAGGCAAAAACAGTGCACAGGGTTGAAAATCCGGAAAACATAAAAGGCACCGATAATCACAATGTTCTCCACTCCGAAATGAGCCACTAGGAATTATGGGAGGCCCTCCCTTAAGTAGGGAGGAGGGCCATTCTTGTCGGTGATTGGCAGGAGGCCCCACCCCTTGAGGAAGCCATCCATAAAACACAAGGATCATAACCTAGGCCACACCCCTTTCCCAACACACACATTCAAAAATGTACAACTAATATATAAAGCAGAGTCGATGTATGTATGTTTGTTTGTCCTCCATACAAATCTGCACCAGGCGTCCGATCGCCACCAAACTGGGCATGGGGCTCCTTTGTGACCAGGAGAAGGTCATGGGGTATGTTTGGTTCGGAGAAATGTTCATGGTGAACTGCAGGGCAGCTTTTCACCAACACAACATTCGGCACGTGTCCCAGTACTTAAGATGGCCGCACGCTGTAACAGACCTTCACCGCAGCAGCTTTGGTCTCCGTGCGTCGCTCTTTACCCATGTTTCTTTAAATTGCCAAGAGATGGCGGAAGTGTCCAAGTATGAGAAGGCCGACTACTTTGATCGAGTGAAGAGGAACTGCCTCATGGATGTAAAACGTCAACGACCAAGTGCGCGTGAGCGGCTGACACACCCGCGTTTCCGCACGTCACATTCCCACACGCACTGATAGTGCTGTATTTCATTCGCCAACGTCTGTTATATGCAAGCACGTTTGAACAGAGACTCGCCTTGAAAACACAGCATCCTTTCCCCACCATTTTCCCCAAACGCAGCACCAATTGTATGTCACTTCTCTCTGTAGTTACCATCGCCAATGTCCGTTAGATGGCATCACGGTTCAACACAGACGCTCCTTACAAACAGACCACCCCTCCCCACCATTTTTCCCAGTGCTACTCTTTCTCACTGGCTTTCCATATTTGTGGTGCTATTTGCTCGCTTTCCCGACTCGCAGTACGATTTCAGTGTTGCTCTTTCTGACTGACTGGTGCTATTTGTTCGCTTTCTGACGTATTGTAAATAACGTAAATTCATCTCATTGTGGTGTTTATTCCGTACGTAATACCATGTAACACATTATAATTGTCCTGCTTTTCGCTAATATACCCATGCCACCGAAAAAAAGACGTAGAATTGGAAGGTCCACTTTAGATGCCAGAAGAAAGTCTATTTCAAGGGCGTCTTAAACGCCACAGCAGACAGAATCCAGAGTGGAGGAACTTACAATAAAATGTCAATCAGAAAAATGTTTGTTCTGTTTCTATGTTCTATTTCTTTCATTTGGGAAATTCACCGGTTATAGATTCCCGGGCAACGCCGGGTACTCCTGCTAGTTATAAATAAAACAAACATTAATAAATGATACAAAATTAGACAAAACAGACAAGAAAGACAACTGTGAGTGAACATCAGCCAAGGGGAGAATGCTGGCTGAAACATGACAACGGAAAGGTGATATAATATAACAAACGCCATGCCACATAACAGCAAGTCTGCTCCCCCATCTATCACAAACTGCAACTGATTACGACATCTTGAGAGAGGGTCTTGTTATTAAACCTCAGTCATTCAGTTTGCTCTGTGAGTTATCACCATGTCAGGATCAAAACAGCCCTCTGAGGCCTTCAGTGAGAAGGTCTAAGATGTCTATAGGATTTCAAAAAGATCCCAAAACGAGTGGACTTTCACCATTCCAATGTCCAGACGATTCATGCCATAGAATCCAAAATGCTGGATCTGTGAGGCAGTGTTTCTAACCACTGTGCCTCCATGCTGCCAAACAATATACCAACAACACAGGCTAGAGGATTATATACAATTTCAGTTGGCGGCAATATGGTACCATGCAAAACAAACAGTTCTAAAATACACAAACGGCATGAAGCAGAGCAAGAGGCCGCAGGTAAACGGCTTCCACGAGGCCCTGCAAGGCACTCCGAAGTACACCCAGGCAGATTTTTTTTTTTTAATGGAGTCTGGTCAGATCTTTTGCTGCAAGATGGAAGTGACAAGTTACGGCACCTCCCATCTCGCCGATGACAAGGAAGGTGCTGCATCCATGCCCTGCTCTAATTATCAAGGACAATGTCTAGTCAAGGATGTCAGTGCACGGAGAGCGAGAAACAACTGCCGTCTCAAGCACAAGCATTAGTGAGGATGGCGTCTGGCAGACGTGTTAGATGCCCATTGCCCAGTTTACGTGGAGGAATCTACAGATTCCATCAAATGGCAGAAAGCTGGGGGTGCAGTGGAGTGGAGATATGGGATTAGCTGGGAATGAGCATACGGAGCAGGTATAGTGCCTTTTCTTGGCGAACCATCACTAATGCAGTCTCCACCTGTGACTCGTCACGTCGGTGTGTGTGTGTGTGTGCGTGTGCGCACCTCTGACTGAAGGTGCTGTGTGTCTTCTTTTATTTGCCATGTTTCCTCTCCGCCAGCCTCTTCGCTGCTGAACACTGGAGGCCAACAGCCTGGCTTTCACACATCGTATTAGCGTATTGGGAAGGGGGTTGTGGAGAATGAGTCACTCTGAAAATGTCAGAAGAGCTTTCCACATCAGTGACCCCCGAGCGAGCGTGAGGGAGACGGAGAAGGGGGTATGGGGGGATGAGAGAGGAGAATAAAGGAAACAAAAAAAGAGGAAGCTCTGAGCAAAACTACTGAGAGGGGGCGCTATGCTAGAGTGAAAGGGACCTGAATTAAAACTAAGGACATGGAGAATAGAAACAAGGAATGGGGAAAGGAAAGAGTCAGGAAACAGCACAGAAAAAATTGCCATGTTTGTTTTATTAGAGGTGACGTCACCGTGACACAGTGGTGCAGGAGTTAGTGTTGGGGCCAGTCAGCATCCTGTGCTCGAAATTCCGCACCCGTTCCCTGTCTTAGTGGGGTTTGTGCCGTCTCTCCTTGTTAGTGTGCATTTAGGTTATGAGGTGTTGTGATCACCAAGACAGTTCTGGGCTCAAAAGAAAGTGTTTTTAACTTTACAAAACTGAGTACCTGCCCAGGTTCCTTCTTCTACAACACAAATATAGTCACAGACTCAGTCCTTTATCATTTTCCTCTTCCTCTCCAGTGAGCGTTGTCCACCTCCTCAGGACTCTGACTCCCAGGTTGAGGTGAGGTGGCTTCCTTTATGGTGGATCTAGGAGTACTTCACGTGCTATAGCATTGCATGGTGAAAGCACTTCTAGGTCATGCTAAAGCTCCACAAGACAGGCGGGGCCTCTTTCTGGCAGTGCCCTCTGATGGCACCCATGGACCCCATCAGGGCTACTCTTCAGAAATTTAAGTCCCATGGTGCCCTGTGAGTGTTAAATCCATTGTAGGTCGGAAGTACTTCCGGGTCATGTGGAAGCTCCACGAAACATGGAGGTCTTCTCCTGGCAGTGCCTGCTGATGGCACCTAAGAACCCCATCAGGGCTACTCTTCAGTACTAAAAATCCCATGTAGCTCTGCAGGTGTCCAAAATGGGACCACTGCCACCTAATGTACTGGGGGATGAACTGTCCCTGTTACAGAGACTCTCCAAGGGTATCTGTTAGTCTTTCTCCTTGACTGCGATTAGAACTGGGACCCATTCTCACTGGGTTGCACCTCCATCCAGGCTATCCTTCCAATATATTCTCCCCAGTTGGGTAAGACATTTCTCTCCATCCCAGTGGAGATGCATGCTTATCCATTATGGTATCTACAATATGTAGGTGTGATGAAACATCATCCTTTTCAGAGCTTGTTTCTGCCTTGCACCAGATGCTGCTAGAAATCAATATGGTGCTACACACTGAACAAGTTCAGTCAATAACATAACATACGCTGGCCTAGTGTTTAGTGTGGATACTCCACAGATCAGGCGTCATGGGTCCCAGTCCAGACTTGGTCACCATCTCTAAAGATTTTGTTTTTCTCCCACATACCATCATAGACATGCGTGTCACTTTAAACATCCCAAAATGCACCACCTGCGTGTCCGTATTTCTACACTAGAAGCAGCGGTGAGATAAGCAAGTCCTGAAAGTAACTGAAGACACAAGCTTAGGGTGTAAAGTCCAACTCTCACAACTTTCTCAAACCCACTTATTCCACTGCAGGTTCACAGCGTATCCGAGAGAGAACCAGCCAAGAATGGGGTGTCAGTCCATCTCTACGCCCACAGGAGCCAATACAGAAACACCATTTAACATAATGTGCATGTGCTTGTGATGTGCGAGGAAGCCAAAAGCCTGAGGAAACACCTATGGTGACACAAGGAGAATGTACAAACTAGACAATGACTACAGCAGAATGCCCAGAATGCCACTTGCATTGTTTTGACAAGTCCCAATTTTCTGAAGCAACTCTTCTTAACAAATGAAGTGAATTTGGGCTACGTGCTCATGGGACTTCTCTAAGAACATGAACCTGCAACCTCTATACCTCTACATGGTGTTTTGGGGGCAAACATCCAACATGCTAGGCTTAAAGAACACACGTTTATTCTACTGCCCATGTCAGGTCACTTCTTCCCACAGAGTTTCTTGCATTAGGGCTCCTAAATGACAGCTAATGACATGAATTAGGTGGTAAAGTCAAGAGTCAGTTTTAGTTGGACACCTTGGCAGATGTGTGCATACAGTCAGAAAGAAGCATGATGGACTGGTGCCCTGTCTATTGTTGATTCTACCCTTGTGCCCAATGCTACTGTGACAGGTTCTAGATAGATACTTTACTAATCCCAAGGGGAAATTCACATAATCCAGCAGCAGCTTACTGATACAAAAAACAATATTAAATTAAAGAGTAATAAAAATGCAGGTAATAACAGACAATAACTTTGAATAATGGTAACGTTTACCCCTCCGGGAGGAACTGAAGAGTCGCATAGTGTGGGGTCTCCTCAGTCTGTCAGTGGAGCAGGATGGTGACAGCAGTCTGTCACTGAAGCTGCTCCTCTGTCTGGAGATGATCCTGTTCAGTGGATGCAGTGGATTCTCCATGATTGGCCGGAGTCTGCTCAGCGCCCGTCGCTCTGCCACAGATGTCAAACTGTCCAGCTCCGTGCCTACAATAGAGCCTGCCTTCCTCACCAGTTTGTCCAGGTGTGAGGCGTCCTTCCCCAGCACACCACAGCGTAGAAGAGGGCACTCACCACAACCATCTGGTAGAACATCTGCAGCATCTTATTACAGATGTTGAAGGACGCCAGCCTTCTAAGGAAGTATAGTCGGCTCTGTCCTCTCTTGCACAGAACATCAGTATTGGCAGTCCAGTCCAATTTGTCATCCAGCTGCACTCCCAGGTATTTATAGGTCTGTACCCTCTGCACAGTCACCTCTGATGATCACGGGGTCCATGAGGGGCCTGGGCCTCCTAAAATCCACCACCAGTTCCTTGGTTTTGCTGGTGTTCAGGTGTAAGTGGTTTGAGTCGCACCATTTAACAAAGTCCTTGATTAGGTTCCTGTACTCCTCCTCCTGCCCACTCCTGATGCAGCCCACCATAGCAGTGTCGTCAGCGAACTTTTGCATGTGGCAGGACTCCGAGTTGTATTGGAAGTCCGATGTATGTTGGCTGAACAGGACTGGAGAAAGTCCAGTCCACTGCGGCGCTCTTGTGCTGCTGACCACAATGTCAGACTTGCAGTTCCCAAGACGCACATACTGAGGTCTGTCTGTAAGATAGTCCACGATCCATGCCACCAGGTGTGAGTCTAGGCCCTGTGAACCTGAAATGGATGGAGTGAGGGGCTGAATGTTAAATTGGAAACGACTGGGCCATCATGGCATTTTCCATTACCAATATTACAGGATGAGGCATGTAAGATGGGCAGTGTGGTGCAGTGGTTAAGGTTTTGAATTTCACCCCGAGGATGAGGGTATGGAAGAAATAAATATTGTGGCATACAGCTGGGGCCCTTACCTTATTTTCTTCATCCTGTAAAGCACTTTGAGCTACATCATTTGTAGGAAAATGTGCTGTATAAATAAATATTGTTGTTACCTGCCTGACATGTGTGTTTAATGGAGGGACCGGGGGAGAGAATATCTCCCCCACAGTGCTAGATGGCAGTGCCCCAACCAGGGGTTGCTGCGGTGCCTCACACTCCCACAGGGCTCCGTGGAAGCTGGAGTTTGGCACAGCCCTCTTGGGTTTCCGTGGGTGCCACCAGGGGGGGCTGCAGGAGCGGTTGAGTCCTAGTATGTCGGGCTTCCACCACACCCAGGAGAACTTCTGGCTCATTCATGGAGCCAGAGTCAGAAGGGAGAAGACGAAGCTTGCTGGAGGAGGAGTGGAGGTGGAAGGACTCGGAGACAGAGACAGAGAGAGAAAAGAAAGAAGTGTTGTGTGCTCTTTCTTATTGTGCTTGGTGCGTACTGTGACTGTGCAATGCAGGTGGTAATCTTGGGAAACGTTTCCCACATCAAAATAAAGCCGGTGTTGTGGTTGAGAACTGGTGTCTGAGCCTGTCTGTGTCAGGTTTGGGGAGCTGGTGCGTACCCACTATGTCTCCACAATATATTTAAATAATCAACCCAAAGAACCAGGCAGGAGGAAGCTTGATCGTGTGCTTTTTAACTTCTCTTCACGAGAAAACTTTTTGACTGAATTTGACTTTGATTTCTTGTTTTTACATTGGGGTTAAATGATAATTCCTTGAGTTATGATCTCACAATTTACTGACCATGTCTCCTCTTACGGTCCTTTTCTCTTTATTTGGCACAGCACTGTGTGAGGGACATCAGCCAGACTAACTTAGTGCTCTTCTAGCAGAAATGACGATGCCCTCTGGGGAAAACCAGTTGGGAGAAAGTGCCCATAGTGGTAAAGTGTGGACTCTGTCAGAGTCTGCCACACAAGCAGTCATGGCCTCAATTGATAAAAATCTTTAGACTAGAAATAAATTGAAATGAGAACAGAGATTGAAAACAGAGACATGTCTCAGAATCAGCACTTCTTTGTCTCATCTTATTAAATTCCCACTGCTCCCACGCCAGTCATCCATCCATCCATCCATTAATTGTCGGACACTTATCCAGGTTTGGGTCTCAGAGGCAGCAGTCTAAGCAATGATGCCCAGACATCCCATTTCCAAGTCACCTCCTCTGTGGAATACCGAGGAGTTGCCAAGCCAGCCGAGAGATACCATCTCTCCAGTGTGTCCTGGGTCTGCCCCGAGGTCTCCGTCCCGGAAAGACGTACCTGAAACACCTCCCCAAGTGGCATCCTAAACAGATGCCCAAGCCACCTCAACTGCCTCCCGTCAATGTGGAGGAGTAGCGGCTCTTCTTTGAACCTGAATGTCTGCACTCTTCACCCCCTCTCTAAGGCCGACACCAGCACAGTGAGACTGGCCATCCCAGATGATAATAAGGTGCACTGTGTCATTGTCATCATCATCATCATCATCATTTTTAGTAGCAGTGACAAATGGATGAATGCAACTTACCACACCACCATAACTTTCTCCAGCTTCTCCGGGGGGATGTCCACAGGCTCCCAATAGTTGATCTTTTGTCGATGCTATTAAGTTGTTTATCACGAAGGGTAAGAGGGGTCCATGTTAAAATAAATAGAAAGGCAGAGTTATCAAACAGAAAAAAAAAACTGACAGAATGACATCCTTATACTTCTTTTTTAAATACTTCAAATATTCAAGTGTATATTTTATTTATTTGCACTTCATTAACATCAGTGGGGCTAACCCTCCCCTGCCTCCTTAAGGGGTCTGAGCTGTTTCAGAGTCCCAGCTTTGGGAAGCGGTTGGAGTCCTAGAAAGCCACACTTCCCAGACCCTCGATCACCCTACTCGGGTGATGCTTTAGTCCACATTGTTAAATAAATAAAACAATAAACCAAACTGACGGCAAAAAATAAAAAAAAAAAGGCCCGGAGGCTTTGGATTTTTCAGCTCTCGCCCCTCGCACACGCGCACATACCGCACAAAACAAGAGCGAGAATAATACAAATTCAGAAAGATTCAATTGTGATCACCAGACAGACTGCTAACAAGGAGGCTTGTCTTCTGCAGCAATCTGGTCGGGAAAAAGCGCTGACAAGGAAACCTGTCTGGATAATTTTCCTGTGAGGTACTTGATGACAAGGAGACTCGGATCTTTAAAGTAATGCTGCCCGACGTTGCCGAGAGGGATGGCAGCGAGCAGAGACACTGCAGACTTTGCACACAAAGCAGGCCGGCGGGGCTGATGGCCAGCTCCTCGATCCCGTTAAACCCACCCCTCTGGTGGTCAGGCCGATGCCTACCTCTCCTGTTTATTTACTCAGCTCACACACCAGGCTGGGCACCAAAGCACAGAATCACAGGCTTTGCCGGTCACCTCGTTCATTGTGTCATTTCAATGGTTGGCACTGGCACTGCACTCACTGATATGGCTCTAATTAGTAAAAGTGTGAATATCCTTTGTAGAAGGGGTTGCCCTGGTCAGTGACATTTGTTCTAAAAACCAACACTGGTCAGCAATACCACACTGCCTGAAATTTACTATCAATGTTATCTAGTTCAAGAGCCTCAGGAGTCACCATCACACTACTTCAGAATCGCTCCAGACAGCCACTTCAGACGTCCACACTGGTCAGATCATCACACTCATCATTAATATCCAAATGGCGGACAACAACTGTCATGTTTGTTATTTGGATCAAAGGTCTTAAATATCTGCAGTGGGCTGCCCAGGATTGCTTCCTGCCTTGCGCTCTGTGTTGGCTGGGATTGGCTCCAGCAGACCCCCTTGACCCTGTGTTCGGATTCAGATGGTTGGAAAATGGATGGATGGATGGTCTTCAATATAAGAGACAAAAATGTTAGTGGTGCTCTGTGCAACGACCTAATTAAGAGTTAACTCTAGCCGGTGACTGGTCACACTGGCCAAACAATGCTGTTCAGTGATATCCAGCCTTACTGGTCAAGCCACTGTAGTGAACAATATCCAATATGACAAAACCAGACTCAATATAAAAGCCACTCTGGTCAAAGGGACCTTGTCCTTTAAACTGGTCACTGATACCCATGTCTAATGGTCACACTGGTCAACAATACCTTTCCTAGAAGTTATTCTGGTCAAAAAAGGGGTACTCTTGTGTGAGAGCCATGCTGGTCAGTAGTACTCTAATGGGAGACATTATGTTCAACCTGAGATCCACATTGGTCAGCAGTCCTCTAATGGAGAGAATTATGTTTGACCTAAGAACAACACTGGTCAGCAGTACTCTAAAGGAGATCACTGTGTTCAACCAGAGAGCCATGGTGGTCAATAGTACTCTAATGGAGAAAATTATGTTCAACCTGAGATCCACACTGGTCAAAAGTACTCTGGTAGGAGATCATTATGGTCAACCCAAGATCCATACTGGCCTGTAATCCTCTAAAGGACAGAAATAAGTTTGATTTAAGAGCAACACTGGTCAAGAGCACTCTAAAGGAGATCACTGTGTTCAGCCAGAGAGGCATGGTGGTCAGTAGTACTCTAATGGAGAAAATTATGTTCAACCCAAGATCCACACTGGTCAAAAGTACTCTATACATGACACCCACACTGGTCAGCAATGCTCTAATGGAGATCACTATGTTCAACCAGAGATCCACACTGGACAGTAGTACTCTAATGAAGTGCATTAAGTTCAACCTAACAGTAGTTGTTAGTCAGCAGTACTCTAATGAAGATCACTGTGTTCAACGAGATCCATACTGGTCAGCAGTGCCCTAATGAAGATCACGATGTTCAACGAGATCCATACTGGTCAGCAGTGCCCTAATGGAGATCACGATGTTCAACCTATGAGCCACGTTGGTCAGTAGTACAGTAGAGTCTCGCTTATCCTACCTTCGCTTATCCAACATTCCGTATTATCCAATGTCCAACCGCAAAAAAAAAAAACATCAATCGGCAACAAGAACTGCAAGTTGTGAGCGTGAGCGTAGTCTATTTTTTTGTTGCTCCCGACTCTACCGCAGCTAATTACAAAGGAACCTCGGTTTGCGAGCATAATTCATTCTGGAAATGTGCTCGCAGTCCAAAGCACTCGTACAGTATATCAATGCGAATTTCCCCATAAGAAATAATGGAAACTCAGATGAGTCGTTCCACAACCCAAAACTATTCATATAAAAATGATTAATACAAAATATAAAGTAAAAATACATAAAGCAAATTAACCTGCACTTCACCTTTGAAAAGAATCATGGCTGGTGCGAGTGAGTTTCTAAACTCTTGTGGGATTCCACCCAACTGGACGACATGCGGAAGAGCGTCCCAAAGCAATCACAGTCTCCCAGTGCTGTAGCAGTTCGCCATAAAGGCCAATCTGAAAAGATTGCGGACATGCTATAAGCGCCTGCCATCGATGGGTGATACAAGGAACAAGGGACATTATTAATGCGCTGGGCTCAGTATCACTTTCCCTCCGACCCTGCCTGACTGCTGTGTCTGTGTATAGGAGAATGGCAGATCCCGCTAAAATAAATAACCGTGCTGTTGCTGTTTCAAGCTTAATAAAGCTGGTGTTAAGTACTGAGACTCAGCTTCGAGTTTTCGGGTGCAAGACGGGGCCTCGCACATCACAGCACAAACACACACACGCAGTCACAATGCTGTAGTAAACAGTATACGCTCGTACGGATGTTGAATATATGAGTGATGGAGTTAAGGCTCTAGAAACTGCAATTAATTACATTGAGCAACAAGAAGAAGCTACAGGAATTGACATGATGATGCTACAAAGATGGCGAGACTTGACAGCAAAGAAACGGCACTCGTCAGGAAAGCAGACTACAATCAAAAATGTCTTTAAATCATCACAGGACTGAACTTTTTAAGTGCAGTACATACTGTATTTAACGTCAGACAATTCTGTAACTGTAAGTTCATTTTTTCAGTTAATTTATTCTGTTTTGTTGTAAAACATGATTATTAGGTTCGTAATGTGTAAAATTATAACATAGTTTGACGTTTAATAGGCTTTTTCTTAACACTTGCCATTATCCAACATTTTCGCTTATCCGACGTTCTGCCGGCCCGTTTATGTCAGATAAGTGAGACTCTACTGTACTCTAATGGAGCGCATGTTCAACCTAAGAGCAATTCACCGGTCAGAGGTACTCTAATGGAGATCACTATGTTCAACCTGAGAGCCAAAACGTTCAATGATATGCTGTCTCAAAGTAACTTTGGTAAATGATATCAAATCCAAGATCCATGTTGGCCACTTAACTCTTACCGCTTGACCCCGACCGGCCAACAGTGACCTGCATAAATAGTCACTGTGCTCCAAACTATCCAAATTTAGAGACACACTGGCCGGACCAGGCTGCATTTTAAATTTCATTGTCCTAACTGAATGAGGTGCTCGTCAACCATAACTTGCTTGTGATATTCCACTGGTCAACGATACCTGCAAGCATCTGTGTCACTGGATAGCTGCACATCATGAAGGAGCACCATAGAAGATGGCTGACTGATAGAACATTCATTTTAGGTAAGATTTATACTTTCTAGCATTGGTTGGTCACGGAATACAGATACCAAGTGGAGAGGTTGTCAGTTTTGAGCTAGGAGGAGAGACCAAAGGGGTCGAACGGTTTCAGTTTAGGCAAAAGGAGATTAAGAGGTGAGGTGACGTGACTGAAGTGTTTAGAATTATGGATTGAATTAGTACAGTGGATCCTGGCTGTTACTTAGAAAACAGGGAAGTGGATGGACATCTGTTAAGGGTAGATTTCTCACAAACGTTAGAAAATTTTTCTTCACACAAAAGCTCCCACAGACACATGCAATAAATGACAAGGTAGGGTGGTAATAAGGAGGACTTTGGAGACCTTCAGATCTTGACTTGATATTATTTTGAACAATCGAGGTGAACAGGATGGAGGGGCTTGTTGGGCTGAATGGCCTGTTTTTATCACAATTGTTCTAAGTTTCGGTCACATCTTGAGGACCTTAATATCCACCCATCCATTATCCAACTTGCTATATCCTAACACATGGTCACAGGGGTCTACTGGAGCCAATCCCAGCCAACACAGGGTGCAAGGCTGGAACAAATCCCAGGCAGGGTGCCAGCCCACTGCAGGGCATACATACCCATACACACTAGGGACAATTTAGGATCGCCAATGCACTCAACCTGCATGTCTTTGGACTGTGGGAGGAAACCTACGCAGACACGGGGAGAACATGCAAACTCCACGCAAGGAGGACCCGGGAAGCATACCCAGGTCTCTGTACGGTGAGGCAGCAGCGTTACCACTGCACCACCCCTGTGCGACTGTGACACCCCTGACCTTAATATCCTGACTTAAAATACAGTGGAAGCACAAGGAGAGTTGAAATCTGTGCCATCTTTTACCTGAAAAGCCTACTCATTCAAAATCATTTCTTATTTGTTTGTTATGATTATACTATATTATTCATTTTTAACTTAATTGTGAAATGGAATTTTGCCAAGATTTTTTCGGTTATTATGGTGTTCTGGGCTACCGAATAAATTTTTGGTTTCAGTTTTGTTTTAATGGCGTTGAAATTTGTATCTTTGCCTCATGCCATTTTGTTTGTTATAGGCAGTGCCATTTTGTGATGTGGTCACCATTATGTTAACATGGAAATTGGACCAAAAGTGCACGCGTGTGACGTAACCATCCCAATGGGATAAAGGCTGGCCCATACAATTCCTAGTCCTAATTCCTTGTGAGCGCTTTTTGTTTAAATTTTTTTTTTTTGTTCTAAATCAGGGGTCTCCAACCTTTTTTTCCCCTGAGAGCTACTTTAACTAAATGAAAATGGCCGAGAGCTACTCATGTTTTCTAACGTTTATTCTCACTGCTTATTTCAACCCAAACAAACTGAATAAGCTTGTTTTGCCTGAACATTTACAAAATGTTGGTGTCCACAACTCACATTTTGCATTAAAACATCACAAAAAATATTGAGTTCACCTGGAAGTGCATTTTGTATGTCTGTATGGATTTTCTCGTGTATCTCACGCTATTGAATTAAAACATGAATGCTGTCAAAACAAAACAATGCAATTCCAAATACACAGATGTGACTTCTTCATTTGTCATTTTGTCACATGCCACTGTGTCACTTTATTCACAGGTCCAGTCGCATGTGTGACGTGTTTTTTAGTTCGTCAGATGACTGGCGCTGAGGTGTGTGGTGGAGTGGAGCCACTGAGGTTCACTCTTATGGAGTCGTTTAAATGTTCGTCTGTCAGTCTTGTTCTGAACTTTGATTTCATGACATTCACGTCAGACTCACAGAGGTATGGAGACCCAAACAAAGCAGACATTTTCAGAGCTGCTTGGTGAAGATTCTTATAGTTATCTGGCTCTACTAAGCTCCAGAAATGCTGAAAATGCTGTTGAGACTTTAACTGCACATTATTTACTAATATATAATATATAAAAACCAATGTCTCTCTCTCTGTCTGTCTGTCCGCTTTTCACGAGAAAACTAACTTAACGGATTTAGATCGGGTTTTTTTCTATAATTTGCTTGAACATTCCGGCTTCTCTCTCACGACTTCTCTCATTTCACTTTGTATCAGAGTTCGCTTGCGGTGACGATTTATTTGCGCGAATCCGGGTTGAGGGGCGGGGCCTTCCCCACTCACTCGCCAGCTTTGGGGCGTGGTCCTTAACTCCGCTTAGCAAGCAAACGAGAGAACAATCGAATTCAACTCTGTCTGATATTTAAAATAAAGTGTTAATTAGGTCTTGATGATTTTGAGTCCGGATATTCTCTTAAGTGTCTGCCACATTGAAAAGAGAGATTGAACTTCAGATTGTGGATCGTGGTTTTGTGTTAAAACGATCGTGATATGATTCTTTGGAAAGATCGCCCACCCCTAATTTGACTAATAAAGTTTTCAAATTTATGTAGGATTCATTTAACCTTCTGAGAGCTACTTGGAAAGGGGTGGCGAGCTACCGGTAGCAACGTGTTGTAGAACCCCTGTTCTAAAGAATTAATTGGCAACATATTTCGACCAAGAGTTTAGGATTTTGTTTTGGAGTTGATTAACGATTGACCAAATTTATGGTTAAGGAAATTGGCTTATTACGTTGACTTCCATTTCATCTTCAGATTTCTGGTCAAAATTCTATCTGTTATTTTCTTAAGCATAATGGATATCAGCAAAAGTGAAAGGGAAGGTCTACAGGATGGTAGTGAGACCAGCTTTGTTATATGGGTGGGAGACGGTGGCACAGGAGACAGAGCTGGAGGTGGCAGAGTTAAAGATGCTAAGATTTGCATTGGGTGTGATGAGGATGGACAAGATTAGAAATGAGGACATTATAGGGTCAGCTCAGGTTGTGAGACAAAGTCAGAGAGGCAAGATGGCGTTGGTTTGGACGTGTGCAGAGGAGAGATGAGGGGTGTATTGGGAGAAGGATACTAAGGATAGAGCTGCCAGGAAAGAGAAGAGGAAGGCCTAAGAGAAGGTTTATGGATGTGGTGAGAGAGGACATGCAGGTGATGGGGGTGACAGAGCAAGATGATGAGGACAGAAAGATATGGAAGACGATGATCCGCTGGGACGACCCCTAACGGGTGCAGCCGAAAGAAGAAGAAGATTTTCTTAAGCATAAGGGAGTTTATATGCCTCTCCAGTCATCAATCCAATCACTCTGATGGGGCCCAATTTTAAATTTTTCCCCCATATGAGGGGGAGACCCAATATCAGGGAAGTAGCGTGTAGTTATCGAATATGCCAGTAGGTATCGTAATGCCTACGGTCTGGTTAATCCCTACTGCGTGGCATTGTGCTGAGTTGATAGAATCCGTATTTCTGGTCTGGCATGTACTCCATAATGTTGCATGTGACTTGGACGATCAACCACAACTCACAGTGACAGATTTTACAAGAGACAACAATGATTTGATTTCCTTTTCAACACTGACTGACTTCTTCATAAAAAGTGTGTTCCTCGTGTTAATCTGTGACATTACAGTGAATTGCTAAAGCGTCTATGGGAAACCATCAGGAAAAAAAAAAAATAAAAATAAATAAAATAAACGGGATTTTGCACCATAACAATGCATCTGCTCACAGCACGGGTCAGTCAAAGAGTTTTTGTACCAAAATAATGCGGTTCTTTGCTTTGCACCCCATGTATTCGTGAGAAATGTAAAATTAAAAATGAGAGTGAAGGGAAGATGATTTATGACCGTGGAAGAAATCCTAGAAAAAAAAAAACACAGGAGGCCATAGCCACATTTAAAAAAAAACAGGAGTGGGAGAAACGCTGGGATGGAGGCATTGCATCTTAAGGAGAGTGTGTTGAAGGGAATTACTGTTTGTTGTTTTGTTAAACAATTCTGGTCCATTTTGGGTCCCAGTTATCTGATGCAGGTCAGATTTTGGTAGCCACTCCCAAAATCACAAGGTATTTGATTTTTTCAGATTACAGACGGCGCCACTTTCATATTTGTTACTAAATTCTGACCACTGTGGTGTATGGCTGGCCGTTCATCCCGGCCAATACCCCCAAGCCGCCAGGTGGAGCCCTCCCTGCAGTATGGAGGTCCCCCGAAGACCAGCAGGGCATCATGGACATTGAAGTTTTTATACATAGTCCTGCTGGATACCATGGGGGCCACTAGGAGACGCTGCAGGGAGGAACGATGGTGATTTGCCTTACGCCCTGGAAGTACGTCTGAGTCATATGGACAAAGGAAATGATGTGCTTCCGGGATGAAGAAAAGGACTTTTTATCTGACCCGGAAGTGATAGGAGATCACATGGACTGGGGATTGGAACACTTCCGGGTCAGGGACTATAAAAGGATTGTGGGAGCTCCCAGTCGGCGACCTGAACTGGGTGGAAGGGTGGCATTGCGTCTGGGAGTGGAGGATTCTATTATTGTAGTGTATTTGATGAGAATTGTGGAGAGGAGGGTGCTTGGTGCACTGTTGTTAATAAATATAGTCTACTTTTGGACTTTTACTTGGTGCCTGGAGTCTTAGACAGGGGTTCAAGGGAGAGATAGTGCCCCCTATCTGTCACACCACCCATCTCCAACCTCAGTTTAGATAGATAGATAGTGTCAGGGATGCCAGGGGCTATGACCCGGCCGGGACGCCAGGAGGGACCGGAAGAGGGTCAGAGCCCGGCCTGATCACGTGGGTGCGCCTTCCGGGTTGTTTTGGGAGCCACGGGTCAAGGGCTTGGAAGCTCTTCCCTGTAGGGGCCCGTGGCCACCGCCAGGAGGCGCCCCAATGCCTTGGGGATTTGTTTCCCCAGCACTCCTGCCACACCAGGAAGTGCTGGGGGGAAGACTTGAGACGGTGCCCGGGGAGCAGCCGGGAGGACAGCCGACACTTCCGCCACGCTGGGGCGTGGCCAGAAGATTGCCGGGAGCACCTGGGGCTCATCCGGGTCCTTCATAAAAGGGGGCCGTCTCCCGTCATTCAGAGCTGGAGTCGGGTGGAAGGAGGACGAAGCAGTGGAGAGTGGAGGCGGCCCGAAGAAAGGCATTGTGGCCAGGACATTGGGAGTTTGGGGTTTGTGCACGTGACTGGGTCTTTGTGACCATTGTTTGGGGGTCTTGGTGACCTATATAATTGTAAATAGTGTGTGAATAAACGTGTGGTGGTGTCATAACAACATGTCCGCCTGTCTGTGCCCGGGTACCGTTCACAATAGATAGATAGACAGATAGATAGATAGATATGAAAGGCACTATATAATAGATAGATAGATAGATAGATAGATAGATAGATATGAAAGGCACTATATAATAGATAGATAGATAGATATGAAAGGCACTATATAATAGATAGATAGATAGATAGATAGATAGATAGATATGAAAGGCACTATATAATAGATAGATAGATAGATAGATAGATAGATAGATAGATAGATAGATAGATAGATAGATAGATAGATAGATACTTTAATAATCCCAAGGGGAAATTCACAAGTTTAAATAAATTCACAAGTTTAAATACTATAGTCTGATCAGATTTGTCCTCGTACTTGTGGTGGGATTGTGGTTTATTTTTTTGTGGATCCTGCAAAACGCTACAAAAGTCAATAAGAATAACGTGAGTGGTGAGAGGTGGAGTATAGAAATATATTTTTTAATATGTTTCTGCACTGCACTCAGGAGCATCAACGGATAAAAAACATCCAAGATTCATGTCTGCTCCTTCCCAGCATCACAACACATGCTTGGTGCACACATTCCACCTTAGCCGAACGTGTATGCCAAAGCACCACAGCCCCATTTAGTTTGTTTATATGCAAACATCACAGGAAGCGGATCCGATTTCTACACCAGTTTGGATTGGGACATTAAGGCCTGGTAGTGTAAACACAGCGTAACAGCCACAAGCGTCAGAACTTCCCTCTGTTCACAGTTCTTGTACCATGCATGAAGTGCTACCACAGTTACAATTCAATGACTGCAAGGTAACCCAATAACTGGACAGACCATCTGGGGTGAGACCCTCTCGTCACAAGTCCACTCTCCCCCACAGGGTCCAGCACATGGTGTGCTGAATTGCAGAATCTTTTAAGTGACAGACACCTACATCATAACATCGGGTGGCCTCCAGCGGCACTCACCGGCTACAAACAGATTCCCACGGCTTGTGTGTGTGTGTGTGTGTGTGTGTGCGTGTGGGTTGGTTGGTTTGGGTAATGTATGGCTTGCTAAGGGAGGAAGGCTTGATCTACGGCTCCTTAGACATGAAATTAATGTGCCGCTTCCCCCTGTCATGTAACATTTGGTGTTTGATCATTAAAAACCAAATGTGCAGCTTTGTCATCCACGCTTTAGCTGTAAAATAAATACTAGAAGCCGACACGATTCAGAGTGAGCATTACAGGACTTCTAGAGGTGGGATCGGCCACATTCACCTTTCTTATTATTGGGCCTGCGTCAGACCACTGGGGTGAAATGACAGCCTTATACCTGGTCAGAAAGTGAACATAAAAAATTATAGCAATAAGTCTGTCATTGAAGCCAGTTGATTATTCAATGACACATTTAGGGAAAGGTGGCACGGTGGCGCAGTGGTAGAAATGCTGCCTTGCAGTTAAGAGACCTGGGTTAGCTTTCCAGGTCCTCCCTCTGTGGAGTTTGTATGTCCTCCCCGTGTCTGCGTGGGTTTCCTCTCACGGTGTAACTAAAAGCTCGACCTCCCACGGTTATTTTATTAATCCTTGGAGTCATAAGCAGACCGGCATCTTGAGATCTTAATGTAACATTTAAAAGAGAGGATCTTAATTCATGTCACAAGTGGTGCGGCTGCTCTGAATTTATGTCACATTCAGGGAGGTAGGTGCCTTTTGATCCCTATCATAATAAGTGAAAGGACTACAGTTGTATTCTGTGTGTGGGAGCTGAATTAACATCCTTTACATTGAGTAGAGGGGTCAGATTAATTATTTGATGTATTATTCAGGGAGGGACTCCTTTAACTCAATTTGGAAACATTTACACCTGGATTGCAGCAACAACAGGGGGATCACACTGCTCTCGGTGCCGGGTAAGGTCCTTGCTAGGGTCATCATCAATAGGATCCGTGATCATCTGCTCACCTACCAGCGACCGGAACAGTCTGGTTTTTCGCCTAAGAAGTCTACCGTCGACCGCATCCTGGCACTGAGGGTTCTCATGTAGTGCAAATGCAAATATCAGCAGAGTTTCTTTGCAGCCTTTGTAGATTTCCACAAAGCGTTCGACTCAGTTGATTGAGCCGGCCTGTGGGACATCCTGAGGGTTCGTGGGATCCCCTCGAGGTTGCTGGATATCATGGCCAGCCTGTCCACTGGTATTGTGAGTGCTGTGCAGAGTGGAGGAAGGACCTCTGTGTTTTTTCCCAGTTGATTCTGAGGTTCGTCAGCAGTCTGTTCTGCTCCTACTCTGTTCAATGTTTGTATGGACTGGGTGTTGGGCAGGGTCATGGGGTCCAGTGGCTGTGGGGCATCTGTTGGTGAAGAAAGATTCACAGATCTCGACTTTGCTGTCAATGCTGTGATCTTCACTGAGTCAATGGAGGCTCTGATCGCGGCGCTCGAGAGACTGAGTGAGGAGTTTGAGTGTCTGGGCTTTGAAAGTGTCCTGATAAAAACCAACATCAGGCCTTTAATGACCTCTTGGGCACGGCCATCAGCAGTGTGTCTGTCTCTGTGTAAAATTTAAAGCCAATACTAAAAGTGCCAGAGAGCTGGCTGAATCCTGGTTATCAAATGAGAACGCCATCAACAGACACTTGGACATAAATCCAGCATATACAAACTTAAGAAGAACTTATTCATAATAAACAAGACTTTACACCCAATAACCCCCACCCCCACCCCACCACACGGACTTAGCCACCCCTCCCCACCCCCACGTAATTTATTGCTATATATTGCCTTTGATTCTTGTACGTCTAAGCATTATCCTCTGATGAAGACCCCTGGAAGGGGTTGAAAGCTCAGGAATAAAAACTACTTTATGATACATGATTCATTTTCTCCCTTTGTGGATCACCAGCTGCAAATATGCAAACCGTATCACAGACCTTCTCTTCCACACACACACACACAGTGTATAAACATCCATCCATCCATCCATTTTCTAACCCGCTGAATCCGAACACAGGGTCACGGGGGTCTGCTGGAGCCAATCCCAGCCAACACAGGGCACAAGGCAGGAACCAATCCTGGGCAGGGTGCCAACCCACTGCAGGACACACACAAACACACCCACACACCAAGCACACACCAGGGCCAATTTAGAATCGCCAGTCCACCTAACCTGCATGTCTTTGGACTGTGGGAGGAAACCCACGCAGACACGGGGAGAACATGCAAACTCCACGCAGGGAGGACCCGGGAAGCGAACCCGGGTCTCCTAACTGCGAGGCAGCAGCGCTACCACTGCGCCACCGTGCCGCCCAGTGTATAAACAGTATATTAAAAAGAGAATGGACTCTAGCACTGCCCCCTGCTGGTCACCACTCTTAACATTGGCCAGTTCTGATGAGGTTCCTCGCACCATCACCCTCTGTTTCCTGTGTCTGAGCCAATTCTGCACCCATCTAAAAACATCATCCTGAACTCCCACTTCTTTTAGTTTGATGCCCATCCTCTCATGTGGCGCCTTATCAAATGCTTTCAGATCAATAATCTCATCTGCTCCATTCTGATCAAATCCTTTTGTTGCCTCCTCATAGAATTCCAGCATGTTAGTAAAATTTGACTTCCCTCTTCTGAGCCCACACGGACTGTTCCTAATAACTCCTGTCCTTGTCAGATGTTGCTCAATCTTATCCTTAATAATTCCTTCCATTAATTTTCCTGTGATGCCCGTTAAGCTTACTGGCCTATAGTTGCTTGGATCTGCCCTGTCACTCTTATTATATAATGGGATGATATTTGCCATTTTCCAGTCCTTCTGAATCTTTCCAGTGCACAGTGACTTCCTAAATTGGGATGAAGTAAGACAGTGTATGCCGCTCTGTGACAAAGGTGTTTTAATTTGAGAGTTGCAGCAGTGTATCTTGAAAGTGTGCCTGGTTTCTCTTTACAAAAGCGCCTCTCTAGTCTTTGTACCTGACTGATACCATTTGGAAGTGCCATCGAGCCGCACTGCAACTTTTAAGTGTTGAAATTGCACACAAATATCCATCCAGTCTCGGTCTCGCAGTTAAATGATGACATGACAAAAACCCCCTGGCTGCAGTCCAGCATCGCCTGACGTCAAAGATACATGAGAAGTGAGCTCTCCGAAGCAGACTGGTATAGTCATCTGCCAAAAAATGGGGTGTCTGTCATTGCAGTGTCGGTGCTATTAGAGGAGTTTATTAGAGAAAAGAACCTCACGTCCACAGAACTGTAGGGATGGGCCTCATGGGAAATGAGATGCGGTGGTCCAACTTACATTTTTGTGCTTTACAGTCAAGCACCTTGGACATTTAGGGGGTCCCATTGGCCGAAATATCATGGTTTGTGAGCCCTTAACTGGGGACAAAGTGATCAGGAGGTGGCAGCAGAAAACACCTTAGTGTGCCATTGACCTCTTCCAGCACTGCTATCTAATTCTGGGGCACTGTGCCTCATGTGGTCTGCTAGGAAGGTGGGGTGTCTGCTGGTCTGAGCAAACATTATTTAAACGTTATCGGCTAAAAGCTCCTTCGACCAGAGCAAACCTGTCCATTTACTTTACAGCCTTTTCAAACACACGCCTTTGTGTAAACGCTCAGGTGGCCAGCCAGGCTACTCATTGCTCTCACACTTTACACACACTTTTTTTTTTTTTTTCTCGCTTCTGACAAAACCAAATAAGCTGAAACGCAGTTATTGAATTCACATCAATCAACTGGCACAGATAAGTGAAAAATCTTTTCTTAGAGCACCTATTTAAAGCTCTGCTGGGATAATGGCTTAATAAACAAACACGCACATTGACACGTCCAAATACCGTGCTTCTCAAAGGTGCCACTTTGTTTTCCTGCCCTTCTGTAGTGCGTGTTTCGGGTCAAAGACCTGCAGTGCTTTCTTGACCAGCTGGGGAAAAAACCGCACACAGATGAAGTTTCATTTAAGTGACTTTTGGAACAGGAGTTAGTTAGATGGAACTTTATTTGTCCCCAGGGGAACATTCGGCTTTTTAAAGAAGCTCATGTAGTGAAAAGTCAAGCATAATGACACCTTTTTATTGACTAACTGGAAAGATTACAACATGCAAGCTTTTGAGGCAACTCGGGCCCCTTCTTCAGGCAAAATGAGTTGCCGCAAAAACTTGCATTTTGTAGTCTTTCTAGTTAGTCAATAAAAAGGTGTCATTTTGCTTGACCAATGTTTTTATTTGCAACCAATACTTTTCTAAATGTGGGCAGCACGGTGGCACAGTAAGGAGACCTGGGTTTGCTTCCCGGGTTCTCCCCGTGTCCTCCCACAGTCCAAAGACATGCAGGTTAGGTGCATTGGCGATCCTACATTGTCCCTAGTGTGTGCTTGGTGTGTGTCCTGCGGTGGGCTGGCGCCCTGCTCAGGGTTTCTTCCTGTCTTGCGCTCTGTGTTGGCTGGGATTGGCTCCAGCAGACCCCCGTGACCCTGTGTTAGGATATAGCAGGTTGGATAATGGATGGATGGATTTTGCTTGACTTCTCACTACATCCATAAATGGCTAACACGGTACAACACCCTAGTACTATAAAGAAGCGCATTAAATATAAATATGTAAGTAGGTAGATTTTATACATATATATTGTGGCCACCAAAGGCACCCCTGCTTCCCAAACACCCAACACCAACAGGATCGGGACACAAGTGTAGCTACCACAAGATTTCTGTTGCAGAAAACCCTTCCAAAGGCAAGCGCTTCCCACACCACAACCACACTACGACAAATAAGTAAAGCACACAGCGATACGGTCGTCTCGATCTACCTCTCTCTGCCTCCTCTACTCCCCCCCAAAAAAAGCTTTGTCTCCTTCCACCCGGCTCTGGCTCACGTAGTAGAGGCAGGGAGGTCCTTTTGTTTGATACTTCCAGTATCCCAAAGCTGTGGCTTGGCAGCACTTCTGGGTAAGGTTAGAGCCCGATACAGTAGGCCTTTACCAGTCCTCCAAGCACCCCCTGGTGACACCCATGGAACCCAGCACGGCTGAGCTGACAAACTTCAATTCCCATGATGCCGTATTGAATCTGAGGCAATGCCACAACCCAGGAGAGGGGCTCCCATTTAGTGCCCTGGGGGCGGACAAAGCCATGTGCAAGTTGCCTCCCCCTGTCCTTCCACGTTTTGGGTGGGGCTCATTTTATTTATTTTATATACAGTATAGAAAAGAATTCCCCCTTCGAAATATTCCAGTTTTTTTTTTGCTTTTCAGCCTTAAATGAAAACACACACACCAATATTTTTTCCAGCTTTACTTACTTAATGCAATTTCTAACATCCAAGTGAAAGATACCACAGCTATTCTTCAGAAGAATTATAAAAAAAAAATCGAAAATAAGACCTACTTGTCTTGTGTCTTGCCTGTGAAGATTCCGATGTCAAGTGGAAAAAGGTCTTATTATATGGCCTCAAAAATCAAACAGGACACCAATGCAGCTCACCATCCTCAACACACCATACCTACAGTAAAGCATGGAGGGGGCAGCATCCTGTTGTGGGGGGGCCTGGGGCTTTCATTACGGTAGAAGGCTGTCATTAAAGCAAACAAAATATTGACATTGGGGGTGATCCTTTATTAATCTCAGTATGTCTTGTTTTTATTTTTTTTTTATAATTCTTCAGAACTGTAGCTGTGATATCTTTCACTTGGATGTTAGTTGTTGTATTGAGTAAGTAAAGCTGGGAAGAAATATTGGTTTGTGTGTTTTCATTTAAGGCTGTAAAGCAAAAAAAAGGGGAATAGTTCAAAGGGGGGGCTCTTTTCTATACCCACTGTGAATAATTCCATTGGCTCCGCACTTTTAGGATTTTGCCCTACTGAATAACTGACATAATGTCACCATTATGTATAATAGGCAGGCAGAGGTACCAACACATTGTGTGTGTGAGTGTGAGTGAGTGTGTGCACACGTGCGACCACAATGGAGAAATAATAGACAGAATTTAAGAGGCCCTGAAAGTGGGGTTTTCCTGAAAGATAAAGTTGTAGACGTACAGACAGTTGGAAACAACTGCCCTTGAAAACTTCAGATTAATGACATCTGGCAGCTAGAAATAGTCCATTGCCTAAAAGGATGACATTACTTTTACAGAAAGACCGGAGGGGAACAGTCATTCAGGTAAAAATGTCAAACAGGGGTTCTCGACAGGTCATCTCATGAGTTATGCTGCCGGTTCAGTGTTATAAAGGGACAAAGCCAACTTTCACCAAGTAGATCCCAACTCCACCTATGCCTAAGCCTACTCTTTAAAAGTCACCATTTTCAACTTTAAAACGGATTTTTAAGACTACTTATCATGCAAATTCACCAGCTACAGGGTCTCTGGTAATGTTTTTTTTTCTGAAATGCAGGGCCCACTACAAAGGTGATAACTAAAATAGCAGAAGCTGCACTTATAGTCAGTCATGTTAAAAGCAAACATGGAGCACTAAAATGAGACAGGATATCAGCAACATGTATTGTTAGGAGGAAGAAATTGGTCTTGGTACACTCGAAGCAGGGTGGCATGGTGGTGCAGAGGTAGCGCTGCTGCCTCGCAGTAAGGAGACCTACGGGTTCACTTCCCGGGTCCTCCCTGCGTGGAGTTTGTATGTTCACCCTGCGTCTGCGTGGGTTTCCTCCCACCATCCAAAGACATGCAGATTAGGTGCACTGGTGATCCTAAATTGTCCCTGGTGTGTGCGCCCTTTGGTGGGCTGGCGCCCTGCTCGGGGTTCTCCCCTGCCTTGTGCCCTGTGCTGGCTGGGATTGGCTCCAGCAGATCCCCGTGACCCTGTGTTAGGATATAGCGGGTTGGAAAATGACTGACTGACACTCGAAGCATTTGAAACATAGCAGGTTCCTGTGGAAACCCAAAGGCGAGTGTCGGCTCAACATGACAAACTTTAAACAGAAACCATTACAGAGGACACTGAACTGTTGGCCAATGTAGTTTTAAGAATATTATTCTCATTTTAAATTGGTCTGTGAAAGAAAATCAACAAATTCTCCGTCTATCATTTCATATGGTGTGCATAAATCAAGTTATGTCAGGTTACTAGTGTGGCAACAGTTAAAACTGACTGTATGAATGAAGTAAGAAAAAAGAAAGACGCTGTATTCAAACTGCAAGGTAAGACAGACCTCTGCTGGTGGAAAACAAAAACAACCATTTGTAACTCAGATCTGGAAATTCCCTGCAGCATTCACCTTAAAATGCAGTGCTCTTGAGAGCAAACTATAACAACGAATAAAGTAGTGGCACAACACAAGAATGCTGACTTTGTAAAGAAATGGCCACTGTAGTGTGCTGCAAACATAATTTGTAATAACTATGTCACCGAGATTAATGCTTAAAATCGTTATGGAGCCAAATGAGAATATCCATTAAAAAAAAAAAAAAAATAAATAAATAAATATGAGTGGTCTCCCCTCGACTTTCTCGTATAGTAAACCACAAGACAATGACTATATTTTTATATTGTGTACATTAAAAGAACCATCAACAACAAATCAATAATACTGTATATTGAACAATTACAATAAAAGTAAAGTTGAATAAATCAGACTCTGCAGCTGCATGAATAAAAGGTCAAGTACCACTTTCGGTTGGTGGAAATTGCTCAAACGTTCATAGATCTATGTTTTGTACCAAATACTTGTGTGCAAAGTTTGGTTGACTGAAGTGAAAGATCACTCAAGTTATCGTGTTTACACAGACAGATGGAAATAATTCCGAAAATGGTATTTTTGGACTCAGGAAGGTCTAAAACATTGAGATTCATCAAAATCTCGACATCAAATTTTTGGACAATTACAATACTCTTCCTATGCTTTGCATACAAGAAAATAAAAAAGGAGGTCTGCGTATCTGTGTGTCCATCCAGTGGCTACGACTCTGTCATTCCAAGAGATGGCACAACAAACATCTGTAGTAATAAAATGCATTGCATATTATTCCAACAGATGCTAAATCACAAACATTGGCAAGGCATTTCCAAATCCCATGCAAAATGGCATACAACAGAGACATATCCATTGCATTTGTCATTCCAGCAGATGGAGCATCAAACATTTGTACTAATAGCATGCGTTGCATTTGTTATTCCAGCAGATGTTAAATTGCAAACAGTAGCACGGCTTTTCTGAATCCATTAACAGACATATATTTGTCATTCCAACAGATGGTGCATCAAACATTTGTAGTTAATTACTAATGTTTGTGACACACCATCTGTTACAATGACAAATGCAATGCATTACAAAATAAATTCCAATAGAAGATGCGCTGCAAATGTTAACACTAAGGTTTACGCGGATTACTTAAATTTTAACCCATCTTAGAAAAGGAGCACAGCCAGTAAGATTAATGTTCCTCTTAATTTCATTAACTGATGAGCGGATGTGAATAATATATGAGATGGTACTAACTGTATAGCAGCGCAAAGCACCCTTTGGGATTCCCTCTTGGAGAACGGAGTATTGTGAAACTCCAAAACAAGATGACTCATGGCAGGTAGTGGTTCCCCATGGAGTACTGACCCTTGTAAATCACCATGACATTTTGGGGGACATGGTGGTGGGGTGGATGAGGTGTGGGAATGAGGGATTATTTGGGTTTCAGGAGTCACGACTGCATGGCTCTTACAAACTGCTGCAAAGAAAGGACAGTGGTCGTGCAGCTTTTCAAAAGTGCTGCACAAAAACGGGAAAAAAGTGTGCATAGAATAAGATACAGCAGAGTCGCACACAAAAATCATCTATTTGACTAAGAACCTTGAACAAGATGGAAGAAAAGCAAATATGGATCATTTATTGGACTATTTTTTTCAAATAACATTTGAGTAAAATGATGAGAGCGTGCTGCTGTTGGCTCAGTTGCTCATTCATTTGCTATCACAGTGGCTTAACATTCAGATATGCCGTTTTTTCCACTTAATTTTGGCCTTCATTTACATAATCTTACTGAGTCAGGGGCAGCTGTGGTGTGCTCTGTAACAGTGAGTCGTTTAGCCTCGTCAGTGACTTAGACAGGTTTAAGTTTGATTTTGCATTAACTATGCATACAACGCAACTGCAAAGAAAGAAAGAGAATGGGTGTTTTGGACCAGGCAAACAGAAGTGAGGCTTGTCAATCCAATGTCTAATATTTGTTAAACCACGAGAGAACTGAGAAAGGAAAAAGAAGAGTAAGGACCACAGCTGAAGAGACCTTACCTGGAAATCGTTCATACTCGTACAAGTACAGTACTAGTGCTATCAGGCAGTGTGTCAAATCAGCTGTCGTAATGAGGATAGCTTGTGGTTCTTTGAAAAATGTTAAACTATATCAAGAAGTTGTGAGGCAGTCACATAATTTCTCACTGCCTGTGACTCCTAGCCATGTAAACGGACATCCTTAAGATGATGAGATCCAGCAGCTGCAGTTATGAAGTTTGAAATGCCAAAGCTACAAGCTGTAATGTACCAACAACCTAAGCCAACCATCAAACATTTTACTTGAGTGTTAGGAAGCCCACTGTATACAGCTGTAGAATTCAAGACCCAAACCAGAGACATGGAATCTGCCCATGACCCCTGCTTCCCAGAGACTCTCGTTCAGATGATATGTTGCTTTCCTGTGTTTTAATATAATTTTGTTTGAAGAAATTAAGCTATAATTAACATTAAATTCGCTACTGTTCAAGCGCTCAGCCTACAAATGTTTCCATGCACCTCAGTATAGCGGACAACTAACAATAACCGGAGAAAAAACAAATTTTTTAGGGAGCATGTACCGCCATCCCCACAGTCAAGCCGTTTGTAATAAAAAAAAATTAAAACAAAATGCTGAGAATGAAGTCAACATTGAATCTCCCGTTATATACCTGGATATAAGACTAAGTCTAATAACTTCTCCATTTTGGAATCCACTTTTTCCATTTTGAAGCCAGAATTAAACACAGCAGCAAGGTGTAATCCAAACCTGGATGGGACATCAGCTTTTACCAGGAAACTCTGGCAAAGAAACAATAACCTATAACTTATAACCTCTGATTAAGAACATCCCAAGACTATAGAGGGTAACACTCCTACTCTAGAAAGGAGGCCAACCCACCACCACCACCACCACCCAAGGCAAAGCAAGCAGTGTTTTGTCTACCTCATTCATTTAATGCAATCGGATCAAACCTTTCCGAGGTTCACCAAGATCATTGGAGGAATAAAAACACAGATGAAGAGAAGGGGCACCTATGGAGTTGCCTAGTAAAATACATTTATAAAGCAGATTGCAGTTTTTAGCCATGCAGTGGCAGACATCTAAATTACAAAACTATGAAGGAAGAAACAGCTTTAAAAGAGAAGGAAGCAGAACAATGAACATGATCCTACCCAGATTTTACCCAAAACCGCAAAAAAAAAAAAATTTCAGTTCAGAAGCACTTCTAGTCATGGATTATAAAGGACTCTGGGAAATCCCAGACAGAGCTGGGTGGCAACGTGTCTGGGAGAGTGGAGGATTATTGTTTATTGATTATTGTGTATATTTATAGGAGTATTGTGGAGAGGAGGGTGCTTTGTGCACATTATTATTATAATAAATTCATAATTTGGACTTTTATCTGGTGTCTGACGTATAGTCTGAGGGTTCAAGGGGACGACAAAGCCCCAAATCTGTCTATATATATATATACACACACATATATATATATACATATACATACACACACACAAAATAGCACTGGTTTACTAACTCCAAAGACACTGAATGCTATGCCATGTTTACTTCCTTTACACTGCCAAAAAAGTTTTTCCAATAAGAACTATGTAAAAGCATGGTAGAAAAGAATAATAATAAAAAAAAAATCTGGATAAAGACAAATAATAAAAAATAAAGCAGATATTTATGCTTGTACTAAATGTCCCCCTGCTGTCTGTTGTTAGGAGGACCTGGGGGAGCCCGAGTTTAAAGGCAGAAACTAACCCTGGAAGATGCAGAGCCTATTAACAAGGAACATTCTTCGTGAATTTTCTTCATAATCTCCATCAGAAGTTTCCACTGGTTGAAATCGAGCTAAACTGCAAAAGCCAAAGATTTACTAGACTTGCAATGTTTTTTTCTGATGAGGGTTATGGTGAAAACAAGTGGAGCTAAAGAGTTCCGGTCAGCCCTTTCTTCAAACCTCTGAGCAATTCCCATTCCCAAATGCTTATAGGCCTGCCAAGAGTTAGGATGCTTCCAGTATATTCTGGGTCTACACCTACAGATTCTCTAAAAGTGTCATGCCTGGTTCACCTCCCATAGCATTTAATTGTATGCCCAAATTACCTCAAGTGCCATCCTTAGATCTAGAGAAGCAATTGTTCTATTCTTGGAAGATACAGTAGAGCTAAGCTCCTCACACTGCCATAGAGAGAGTCCAACAACACTGTGGGAATGTAATTTTGGCCATATATACAAAAAACATCAACATTTCAGTGACTGCAGGCGAGTACAAGAACACTGACTGACATATGAAAACATTGTCACATGATCAGGTTTTTTTTTTTAAAAGTTAACTATATTAACATAGCTTTCAACATAAGTGATAATTAGAAAACACTTAAAACAGATAAAAAAAAAAAGATACCCTACAAAGAAATACAAAAAACAGCAACCCGTCCTGACCAAATTGTGTGATAAGACAGAAAATTGTAATCATAGCATCTTTTGTGTACTTCTGGTATAAGAGAGCATTCTATGAGGCTATAAACTAGCAGGTACTCCATGATGTCCACTAAATGTCACTATAAACCTTGGAGTAAAAAGGCCACGGCAGTTTCAAAAATAAAATAGCATCAAAAGATGAAAAGTAACCGTCATGAGAAAAGAGATGCAAGAATGATTCTGCTCAGGGATAATTAAATGCAGAAAAAACCCATGAAATAATAAGAGATGTAATTATGGCTAACATTTCAGAATTCTAACTAAAATCCACTGAAAGGTACAGATAGCACATGTACAACATACTAACTGCTTCTTACAGAGATTCACATCCTTAAACCCACTTAATGCAATTAACAGTCACAGGGGGCCAACAGCCAAGTCTGGCAGCCATTGACAAGGAGCCAGCTTATTGCAAGGCCCACTCATGTATACAACCATATTCACTGAGGACCGAATTAGAGTGACCAATCAATATAACCTAAGCAGCTTTGGGCATGTGGGAGAAGTGGAGTACATGGGGGGGATGGGGGGGAGAAACATGTTAACATGTGGAGAGTGCAAACCCAAAGCAGTTCACTACCAGGTACGGCCATTTGAACCCATTATACTGAACCTGTTGGTGTCAGTACAACCTGCTGCACCACCATGAAGCCCACTAGGCAGCAATAATCAACATTATGTAATAAGTAGATACTGCTGTGGACAATCTAAAATTTATTTTTTAAACACAATTATATGATGTCAATTTAAAAAAAAAAAAAACCTTAAAAAATGTACACTAGTCTCCCATGAAAAGTCCCAGCTTTTTATATACCGGTCCTCTGTATAGCAGGTGTTTATTGACAGATAGGGATGTAAACTTAAACCCAGGCTTCATAAAATGTTCTATTTTCTGTAGAGTTCATATAACTTTAGGCAACCTGGCCAGATTTTTCAGTTGAGACCACCCCTGCTCTGGGAAAGCTTGTTTACCTAAAAAAAAAACAAAAAAAAAACAGAAAAATATTTTACTGAATGTTTTTGTCTGATTATATTACACATATAAACATACATTGCCTCGAAAGCTTATTTAGCCAACAATAATGTTTCACATTCTTTGGTCTGAGAATGTTCAATTACAACAGTATTCCTTTCTATGGTAGAGTTAGTAGAACTGCCACTTCATAGCTCCAGCATTCTGCATTTGAATCTCAAACCTGATCCATGCAGAGTTTGGATCTTATTCCTGTTTCTACAAGGGCTTTCTCCCCAAAGATGTACAGGATAGGTGAACTGGTAGCTTCAAACTGGCCATGTGCAAGTGTGGGTGGGTGCTTGATAGCGGACGATGTGAGGGACTGGCATCTTCTCTCAGTGCTGTCGAAAGGCTCTGGCCTCCCACCACCATGAACTGGATGAAGCAGCTTTGTATTTGTTAAGTTTCTTTCCTCTGTGATTGACAATGTGTCATATATAAAGGTAAAAATATTTTTTAAAAAATTCCTAAAAAAAAAAAACTAAAGCCTAATTAAAAAACATTCTCTCCTTTTATAGGGAAAAGCCAAGCAAAATGACACCTTTTATTGGCTAACTAAAAAGATTACAATATGCAAGCTTTCAAGGCAACTCAGGCCCCCTTCTTCAGGCAAGATGGGAAATAATTTCAGATTTCAGTCTAACTTAAGTTAGCCATGGTAAGTAGCCAGCATTTTTGAACACATTTCCAGGACTTGTGTACCCATAACCATAGAGGGCATCACATACATATGAAAATTAGAAAGCACAGACACAGGAGCCAAGAGTGAGAGTGGTACAATTTTCCAGGGTTCCAAAGGCAGCATTCCCTTTGGCCTCCCAGATTATTTCCAACAGACTTTGCCTCTAGGACTGAACCATATATGTACAGCCAACATAGCCATGATACGTCAAAGAATCCACCTGGCATCATATTGAACTGAATAGAAGCCAATGACCCACACTCAGTTGTTCTTATGATGGATGAACACATTGATGCACCCTTAGTGATGTAAAGAACCAGTAAGAAGTCTAAAAGGTCAGCATAAAGAAAAAAAAATACTGTTCTGTATACATTTTATATAAAGTATCTAAGACTTAAGTGTCACATGCACTAAATTTAATTAACATAAAACGTATCATCAGTAAAATTATTCATATATAAAAATGACAGTTTAAAAACATTGATTTTTTCAATGGCACTTGCCAAATTAAGGGACCTCTTAATCAGTGTCTAATACAAGTCAATCAAGCTTCAGGGATATCAATCTGTTCAGTTAACAAGCATAAGTGATTGTGAATCAACTTCACCTGCTTTGGTGCAAATGAAAAAGGGACAACAGGCGCACTGGAGAGGACACAGCAGGACAACACCCAAAAAGGGTTTTGCAAGTGGTAGCCACAGAGTGTTGCCTTCTCCTTATCCTTCCTAAATGATTCTTGTCTAGTTTTGCTAGTGTCCTCGTCACTAGTGGTAGCATAAGGCACAGGTAGTCCCAGCTCCTTCAAGATACATAAGAAATTTGACAAACGAGAGGAGACCATTCAGTCCATCAAGTTAGTTTGTTTAGCGAACAGCTGTCCCAATAAGTCATCCGGATTTTTCTTAAAGGTTGTCAAGGTTTTTGCTTCAACTACATGTCATGGTACTTTGTTCCAGAATCCCACAACTCTGAGTCAAGATGTCTTCCTTGGCTTCAGTTTTAAATGCCCTTCCCCTTAATGTCCAACGACAGTACGGGATTCACACTTAAGATGAAAGAATATTGCTGGACCTACTTTATCAATGTCTGAGGATTTTAAATACCTGGATTAGGTCCTCACGCAGCCTCCTCTGCTTGACAATAAACAGGTTTCATTCACCGAGTCTGTCACTATAGGTCATGTTCTTCAGTCCCATGATGCACTTGGTCGCGCTTCTTTGTACAGCTTCAATTGCTGCTATGTCTTTCTTGTACAGTGGTGACCAGAACTACACAAAATACTTCAGATGCGGTCCCATGAGTACATCATATTGTAACAGTTGTCACATATTTTGTGTGCTTTTATCCGTTTCTGCTTCTTGCTCCCTTTGAAATAGATGTCCGAGGGAATGATTGTCTTAGAGGATATCTCTTTAAGGGGAGTGTATTATAGAAGGGTTCAAGGGGGTGGGCAAATTAATTAGTGTTTGTTTAGTTGTTACGGATTTGGGGAGGATTGCTTAAAGGGCGTTTATAGTTTTGTTTGGTTGATTTATAATATACATTCTTGTTTGTTTAAATAATTGTTGGGTGGTTATTTCCTTTTGTAAATTCTTAAAGGACATCTCCAGCTGAGGGGATCAAAATGGGGGCTAAGGTTCTGTCTGGTTCCGTTCCTGATAATATTAGTTTTTTCTAAGAGTAGGAGATTTTTGTGTGTGCCGAGCTCCTCATTCTACCCGCTACCATATAGCTTGATTATAACATCCCTTGACTTAAATTCAACAGTTTTAATGATATAATCTAACATTTTATTTGCCTTTTTGTGTATTGTTAGTCAATGAAAATGCTATACACCACTAAATTGCTTTCAGAGGTTGCTTCATGTGGCAAATCCAAAAGTGCTGTCATAAGGAGGTTTGTTAGGTCTCCCAGCACAGTTTTAACAGCAAGAAGTAGAAACAAGGAGATAGGCTATTACATGAGAACAGCTGGACTGAGCTGTAAAAGGACATCAACTAAGCAACAGAGCTGCTCCTTTGTGCTTCTGTCCACACTGTCAGAAACAGACTATATGAAGGCCAGATACCCTTTAGTGGGACCTATGCTCACAGTGCATCACCATGTAGCTTGAATGGCAATTGTCAGCTCTCTTCAGAGAGGAGAGCAGGTTCACACTGAGCACATGTGACAGACGTGAAAGAGCCTGTAAAATGCCGTGCTGAACATTATGCAGCCTGCAACATCATCCAGCATGACCAGTTTGGCGGTGTGTCAGTGATGGTCTGGGGAGGTATATACTTGGGAGGGTCGCACAGACTTCTACGTGCTAGACAACGGTAGCCAGACTGCAGTTAAGTACCAGGATGAAATCCTCAGAGCCCATTGTCAGACCTTATGCAGGTGCAGGGGAACTTGGTTTCCTCCTGGTGCATGACAGTACCTGGCATCATGCAGCCAGAGTGTGTAGGCAGTTTCTGGATGATGAAGGCATTGATGCCACTGGCTAGCCCACACGTTCCCCTGACCCAAATCCAACTGAGAACCTCTGGGAAGTTATGTTCACCACCAAGTAGCCCCACAGACTGTCCAAGAGCTCATTGATGCTCTGATTCAGGTCAGGGACGACATCCCACAGGGTAATGTCTGCCTTGACATTATGGAATTCACACAAGTTGGATCAGGCTGGGATTTCAATTTTTGACTTTGATTTTTGTTTGTGATGTTGAATCCAACCCTTAATGGGTTTTAGGTTAACAAAGACCATATCAGACTGCATGTTATATTATATTACAAAACATAACCATAAATGATAATCTACTTGCTTATTAAAGAGAAGGGACGCAATTCTTGTTTTTAAACTTAACTCAGATAGACAGATTTTAATTTTAGTATAGTTGGCAGGATAAGACAGACAGACAGACAGACAGACACGTAAAAGGCACCTATATAACAAACAAATTTTTGTCCCCAGGTTAGATTCGATGATGTAATTTATAGCAAGTTTAGTAATAATTGATATGTTAACATGGGTGCAGTTTACAAAACATTTTGCAAGAAATTCCGTAAGAATGTTATTTGCCAAATAAAACAAGATGTCCTTACCGAGTTGAGCAGAAACCTTCTTCAGTGTTGTTTCCACATGATTTTGAAATGTGATTAGACCTCTTAATGTAATCCTATGTTTATCCATCTAGAGAGGAAAAAAAAACCCAAAAAACACAAATCTTTACTCATAACAGCTGCTCTTCAAAGGGAGACTTCAACAATCCCATAAGTCCTTTCTTTCTGTTAAGGTACAGCAACACCACACCACTGTCTACAGACATAACTGTTAACAATAAGTTAACATACAACATATCTGCTCACTAAAATTGAGGACCATTTACTATAGCATAACATTTTTTTTTTTATTTAAACAGGACATAGTTTTGTCAGTGTACAACAGTAAAGAATGTCAACTGTTTCTACCTGGTACTCACTGAAGACAAAAACATTCCATGTACCAGTTTATTTCTGTTCTGTTTATGTCAAATCATAAACAGGAAATTCATTCCCATAATACTAACCTTCAAAACAGAAGTGACAACTCTTGACCAATGAATAAAGGCAAGAGGTGGATCTGCAATTTAAAAGCACAATATTATGGGAACTATAATGTCAGCTGACTTCTCTAAAGTAATGTATTATAAAACATGAGTGAGATTTTTTTTTCTCTTTTTACCATGGTTGTGCTTCACATCATTAGCCATTGTACAGCACAGAGCACTATTGTCATGAACTTTTTTTCTTTCTGTTCTGCAAGAACACACAAGATCAAAATTTTTTCATGGTCATCACTACAAACTACATGGAATAAGTCACATATCTCTCTCTATTATAAAAAAAAAAAACATCTTGGCAGGGAGACCAAGGAGACGAAACATGATCTTCTAGGAAGACAATTTGATGTCCCGCAAGATACACTTTAACGTCACGCGAAACAAGGCAGTGAGACAGAAGGACAGCTGCTGTACTGGCTTTTAAATAATCGACGTGCAGCGCAACAAGCTGAACACGCACCTCGGCAGCAGCAGCACAAGGCCAACAGCTGATCTGTCTGCATCTCCTTAGTGTGCGTTCAGCTCCCCAACTTCACATTGCAAGTGGGAGAGACGCGAAGTGGCAGGAGCGTCTCGCGCCTCTGGGGTTGAGCGAAGCGATCAAGACCTGATCATCTCAGAGAGACACTTTGATTACAGACTAGACATTACAACCGTAGGAAGCAAAAACTCATGAGATGGTGACTTTTGCACGTCACGTCCTACTTACAAACAATTTAAAACAAGTTAACAGACATCTTAATCTAGCAGTTGTTGGAATGCTTTTGGCAGACACTTCATGAGCTCCCAGCTCTTAAAACAACAACAAGCAGAACACGCAGCTCGCCAGCAGATGATCAGAGCACATCTCCTTGGTGTGTGTTCAGCTCCCCTACCCCCACCAACCCCCCCTTCACAAAGCAAGCAACGTTATAGGTCCCGCTAGAAAAAGATTTAACCACACCCAGGGCAGGAAAAAAAGGACTAATATTGTTTTTACAAAAGTTTTAAAGTAAGAGTAAATATAATGCATATGTAACAATTCCCATGAAAATAATCTCTTTAAATAGTATCTCACAGTGAATGAAACCCGGTGGTAGGTGAGCAAAGTGAGCAGGGGGCGGAGCCCCCTAGTTTAAAAAAAAAAAATCTTTTGAGAGGAGTACTAATTTAAAAGCAACTTGTTTGATTGTAAAGTAGGAAGAAATGAGCGGGTTAAAAGAAAAAAAAAAAACCACACTGGATAGTTTCACTTTTGAAACATATTCCAATCAAAATGGCAACAAATCACTGGCTACTATAAATATTTCAAAGTGGTCTAAAAGAATTAAGGCCAAATGGAGCAACACATTTGCAAATAAGAAATTTTAGGATGGATTTCTATCCGATGCTCACCAGAGTCTCAGCGCTTTGTATCATAAATCGTTGACTATCCAGCAATTTCTGATAATCTGGTTTGCTGTTTAATACTCGACTCTGGGAAGATTCCACTCCAGCTGGCAGCACACATGTAACACCAGAGATCTTCGCTTGCTCCAACTCCCTAAGTTAATGACAGAATAGAAGTTCTTAACAGCTGGTTATTTTTGCATAATACACATTTCATAGCTATATACACACACACGTCTCATTTAAAGAAAGTATGTGTATACGGCAAACTATATAAAATGGATAGAATCGTGCAGACTGGCATTAAGCAAGACTTCTGAATATACAGTTTCATGCAATTTTCTTTCACAAAGCTGTTGAATTTTTTAAGGATGAGAAGTATCTGTCCACATTTCAGATTAGCTTCTTCCCCGCCAATGCATCCAGTTAAAATATAGAAAGATGTCTCACAACCGCTAATGGGTGGATGGACAGATAGTATTTCATTTGGCTGATCAATCAATCAAATATTATAACAAACAACAACAACCATTCTCTCAAATACACACCAGAATGACTAAGTCCTCCTTATCTACTTAAATCTTAGTCAGTGGAAAGTAGTAACTGTTCAAAGTCTCACCGGTTTTTCTCTTCAGATAATTCCTTGTGTCTTTTCAGAAGTTTATCCCAGGCTACACACTCCAATTTTAAACTGTCAAATACAAACACACATCATACCGGCTTGAATAAGTTAGGACTTCAGAGTTTGGTGAAGAAAAAAAAATTAAGATCTGGTGGAAAAAATTGAAAAAGTAATTAGAAACTGAAGCATCCTGTACCTCTTGGCAGCAATGCTTAAATTCTCCATGGTTTTTCTTATCTCTGGATCAGAACACCTAGTGTATGAATAAAGCATAAGAACAATAAATTTACCTTTTTCCCTTCTTGAAAAAGTATATGTTTTATAATGAAGACAAAATACTTGGGTGTAAATTAAAATTTAGCTATTTATTCCAAAAGGTATGTATGGCCATGTATTGCCATAAGAAGTCAGACAAAACAACAGATTAAGCTTAGCCTGCTTCCCAAACCATTCCACTACAAGCCTTGAGGGCTGAATATTTAACAGTACCAACTTGTACTAAATTCCTGTGTGTTCTGGCTATCAATTTTTGACAGCCATCACTGCAAAAAATGGCTAAACAAAATGGATTAACTGGCTGATATAGAACTTAACAAAATGCAAGATGGATCAAGTATGGATAAAAAGTGTTCCCTTTCACTTTGGAAAAACTGCATTTAAGGCAATATTTTTGCTTCTTTGGGAAAAGTTTAAAATCCATGTTTCTTCAGCATCAGTCCTTACATTGCAAATCAACTTGCTCAGATTTTATTTAAACTACACATTTATTTTTTGGACCTGTATTTTCAGTAAAGGCTCACATCAGGCCTACTTTGACAACAAGGTTTTAAAACTACCATAGAGGGGTACAGCTGCACATACATCTTAATGAACTCTAATTGTGTCTAATTAATTTATATCAATCAATAAACCCAACATATCTTTGTAGTATAGGGCAAAAATGAAATAACGTATGCTGAACCCTATGTGAGAAGAACTGGTCAAGTGTTTTTCTTTTATTATCACACTAGCCGTTCTCCGCGACTCTGCCCATGTAGTAGTAAAACAGGAGGGTGAGGAGGGCCCCTCCCGGCTGCCCACTCCTGACATCAGGCAACTTTTTTTTGGATTAGCGCAAATATATATCGCTCCTACAAGCGAACTATGATTCTTAGCGCGATGAGAGAAGTCGCAAAATCAACCAGAACGAATAACACCCAATCTAAATCGGTTAAGTAGTCCTCTTGTTTGCTAGTTAAGTGGAGGTAAGGAGGCTGGCAGTGAGTGAGGAGGTACCCCTTGGCCTGCTACATGTCTCTCGGATTCGCGCAAATAAATTGGTACCGCAAGCAAACTGTGATACTTGGCATGATGATGTCACAAAATCAACCTGAATGTTCAAGCAAGTTATAGATAAAAAACCCAATATAAATCCGTTAAGTAGTTCACTCATGAAAAGCAGAGAGACATACAGACAGACGCTGGATTTTATATATATATATATATATATATATATGAATGAGAGAAAGAGAGAGAGATGTGTCTACTCTTGTTTCTTCATTTATCCCCAAAAGTAAGAAAGTGGGACTAAACATAAAAGAGGTGTTAATATTAATTACAATTCTTCTGGTGGCTTCTGCGTCACCTTCTCAAACTTTCCTGCTTTTTGCATGTTGTTCAGCAACCACTTGACATCTTTAGTTATAGAAGAAACTGTTGGAGATAGATAGATAAAGAACTATTAGCAAAAACCCAAATCAAGTCGAATACATGCATCTCTGTGGAATGAGGCACCCTCCTTCTCCTGCAAAAACCAACACGATCCTTGCAAAAAGTGAAAATACTTTAATCTGCAGTACATGTAAATACCATATGTACAAGGTCAATGGGTTTACTTGTTGACTACCAGACTTAACAATGGAAGACGACATGTGATCCAAGTGACATTGCCTTTGGTACGTTTATTGTTACCAGGTTTGCTGGTTCCATCATTTAAAAAAGGACTGCCATCTTCAGCTCTTTTATTCTCTACACTTCCTAAAAGTTTACAAAGAATTGTGCAAAAAACAAAAAAAAATATCTGGTAAGTTGCAGTTCTGCTGTAAGGGCCTAAACACCTTATTAATAAAAGAGTTCAGTCAGACTCTTTGAAACCAACAAAAAAGCCACAAACAGCTAAACAAAATATTTCCATAATAGTAATGTGAAGAAGGGCATCTCTAAATATGCAACCAGACCTTGAGGCTGACAGGCTACTGCAAGAACAGGAAGATGAGGCTACAGTAGGCACAAGGTCACTAAAACAAGACAATCAAAACTTAGAAAAATGTTACCTGGTCTGATGTATCTCAGTTTATGTTGTTATATTGCAGATGACAGGGCCAGAACTTGATATAAATACATGAATCCATTGATCCTTTTTGCCTTGTGTCAACTGTATGGACTGCCAGTGGTGGTATAAAGTTGTATTGAATATCTTTATGACAAACATTAGCAACCTTAATACCAACTGCACATTATTTAAATGATGCAGCGTACTTACATAATACTGTGAACCATAGCTACAGTCTGCCCTTTTTCAAATGAATACTTCTAGTAGGATAATGGCCCGTTTTGGAAAAAGCACAAACGTGACTGTAACTTCAGGCTACTCGGATGGTTTTGCACTATTCACAGTGCAGAGGTTTTCAGCAAGAATGTATGTTTAAAAAAATCTGGAGGAACTATATAATTAAAATAGTACAGACCATAATTTCATAAGGAATATGGCACCATACATCAAAGAGTTATGTCTGTTCATAAGGAAGTTGGGGGACCTCGCCAGGACTAAACAGGCGCAAAAAAATAAAGAGGCCAGCGAGATATAGCAAATTATTTTAATTTGAATACAAAATGTCACAAAGTAGTGAATTAGCAAGGACTGCCATGATGTTAGATTAATTGTTTATGTTAAAGCCATCTGACACAACTTCAAGGAGCTGTATTTTTTTCTAAGATCCTTAATCCCAATTGTGGATTACAGGAATCTTGTTTACTTAACTAGAGTAAGCATAATGAGAAAAGAGTGAATTCTAAAAAGAGAAGAAGCAGCTACTTAAAACATACCGTTTGAATTAAGAACGTGCAGGTCAATTTCTGGCTCTGACATCACAGAATTCTTTAGCTTCTCCAATGCATACTAGACAATGGAGAGAGGGAAATGAAGAAAAAAAAAAAGGAATACAATGCAAGAACATAAATACATGATATTGGCAACAATTATTAATGTAACATCACAGCACAAATCAGCCAGCTACATAAAGCACTATTAAATTAGCAAATACTAAGAATCCACAAAATGACACACTCCCAGATAATATTGTGTTTTAAATAATACATATAGCAAAGAATTAAATCTAATCATGCAAACTGTGAAGGGAAAAAAATATTTCAGATTAATTGTGGAAATCTTTGTAAAAGGTAAGAAGACACAGATATGACAAATTGTAATAGCACTATACCTCAAAAGAGGCCTGCAGAAGTCTGGCGAACCTCTGGTCCTCTGGCAGCTCCTGCCCAATATCATTACCGAGTTCTGTGGATTATAAAGCAGTCAACATTTCACTGTGTAGCAGTATTGATTTATCAATTAGAAGGTATTAAAGTAATCATTCTCCAAGGCTGAACTAAGCAAATGTACTGCCATTATTTTCTGCACTGCCTTTTTAATAAAGAGCAATCACTGTATTGAACCTATTCATATACTGCGGCAAGAAGCAGTAAGTGGACTCTTTGGAAATAACTTTATTTATGTAAACGGTTGTCTTAAAAGAAGGTCTGTTCTTCATCTACGTTACAACCATGAACAAACAATTTGGTTTAACTTATACTGTACAAATTATTATATTGTCCTTGTATATATTGTAATTTTTCATAGGTGCCTACTAATGTGAAGCATGCATTGCTAAAAACTGATCTCAGAACACTTACAATAATGAATTGTTGAATTGCATAAAGCTGTAAAGTGTTCAAATGTATTTTCGCAGAGTTTACTGATGTATTTGTCAGTCCACAGTTAAACTGTGTATAGATGGAGAGTATTTAGTACTGTGGCTACGCTCTGTAGAAGTGGGAGGCCTGCCAACATAACTCGAAAGGTACAACTCAGAAAGCTCAACGAAGTAAAAAAGAACCCTGGTTAAACAGCCAAAGGCTTGAAGGAATAATTAGAACAGATGAGCATCTCTTTTCAAGAGTCTACCATACATAATACAAAAAATAAATAAATAATCACTCCATGCCTGACATTTGCCAAAGACCACCTTGACACTCCACAGAGCTATTGGAAAAATGCTATGTGAACTGAAACTGTGGTCAAAATGGAAGCACACATAGTGGTACATATGGTATAAAATGGGCACTGCATACCAACATGAAAACATCATCCCAATAATGAAGTATAGTGGAGGAAGCATCACTGTTTGGGTTTGTTTTTCTCCCTCGGGGACAGGGCATTTTACTATCATCGACTAGTAAGTGAATTCTGAAGATTATCAAAGCATCCAACAGAATGTCAGTTCTGCTGTCTGCTAGCTGAAGCTCAGTAGAGGTTGGATAATACAGCAGGACAATGACAATAATCATCCAAGTAAACATATTACAGAATAGCTTCGAAGAAAAGAAAACCTACCTACTGGATTGGCCTGGTCAGAGCGTAGACATTATTCCAATAGAGATGCTGTGCAATGACCTCAAGGGAGCCACTCATACCACACATCCTAAGAATATGGCTAAGCTGAAACAGTTCAGTAAAGAAGAAAGGTCCAAAATTCCTCCTGAACTTTGTTCAGGTCTGCTCTGCACCTACCAAAAGTGCTTGAGATTCAAACAGTTATTAAATCTAAAGGTTCAAATATATTTCCTACAGCACACTGTGAATGTTGGATGGGTTTGTTTAATGAAATAAAGACTAAACATTATGCATTACTAGCTTAAGTGTATCGTGTTTGTCAATACTTGTGACTTAAAGATCAAATCATGCTGTATAACCAGTTAATGAAGAAAACCAGGTCATTCCAAACCGTTGCCATACCTTCTCTTACCACTGTACTTTCTACAATGCCTTCTGATAGCTTTAATAAAATGTACTACTATAGAAAAATGAAAACTGCTACGTTCAGATATAAAAGACCACTTTGTATGGTTTTAATCCATATACATAAGACATCATAAAAACACCTCTATTTGCCTTTTGTTACCTAGCATTAGTATTCAATCTCAAATTCATTTTAGACATCAAAATGTAGCAAGGAGTATAATTTATTCTAATCAGACATAGAAGACAAGTAGGTAAACACATGAATACAATTAGCAGCTAAATGAATCAAATTTGAGTAGAAACCTAAAACAGACCTTGATGATCAGACGATTCTTTGTGGAATGTTGGCAGAGACCTGCTGATAGATTTCCTCCAGGACTTCCTCCTGTTAGGTGGACTTGTGATTCCATGAGATCTTGGGTCAGGCATGGCAGCAGCCAAAATGGACTCCATCTTTGTAACTTTGCCAGAAGAGCTCTCTCCTTCTGAGGAAGCGTTTGAACACTGTGCATTTTGGAAAGTACTATTCACAGTTGAATGTACTCCCTCATGCTCCTCCAGATCAGGACATTTGTTTAATTCCTTCACTTCTTTTGGCGACTTTTGTCTTTCAGAAGACTCCTCGATTAGTATGGAGTCTTGACATTGCTTTCCTGCCTCCAATTCAGAGACGTGGCCTTGGCACTGCATCCTTGCCTCTGGCAGAGATCTGCAGCTGCCAGATTGCCCTTCTGCCTCCTGCACCATGCTGTTCAAATCATTCTGCTTCTCTGAGATAACAGTCTGAGACTGACTTTCAGTCTTTTGTGCCAATTTGAAGCATTTCAACTCTCGATCCTCAAGATACTCTTCTGAACGGTCTGTCCTACAGTCAGAGCTGCAGTTTTCAGACTCTCCACCAATCTCTCCCTTGCCACAGTTTTCTTTAGTAAACTCCGCCTTATGTTGTTCTAAGTTGGGAATTTCGAACTTCCCTCCTTTTTCTTGTTTCAGGTTAGGATTTTCCAACATTTCTACTCCATTTCTGCTGCAATTAGCTCTTTTGTTTTGCTTCCTTGTAGACATTTTCAAATTTGATTCTGGGGGAGGCAAGTGCCTTTTCCTTAAGCTCTGATTAAGTTCGGTCTTCACTGGTGTACATCTTGCTACAGGTTGTAAATGGTTGAGGAACACGTAGCCGAGTACATACAGGGATGAAAGAAAATGCAGAAGAATTAGCATTTTTCAAAAGAAGGTTAAAAGCAAAACTTTCCCAAATAGTTCACACTTACCACGAGTCCCAAAAGCTACTGGCTGTGAAGAAGCAGTCTGAACAGAAAAAAGAAGCAAAGTACCAAGAAAATCATTCAAGTGCCCGGTTTCTTTATTTGGCAAAACAGAAACAGACAATGATTATATCTGTTTAATCCAATTATAATAATACAAAGTGTCATATTACAAAAAAGTACAAAACTTCTAGGAGGAAGTGTTAATAAATGGTACATGATAACCATGTAGTGTATTTTAAAAGGCGTATGTGTTTGGGTGATAAAACCATAATAATAAAGCCATTACTTAGACTATATTTTAAAAAAAAAAAAAAAGTTTTCCTTTCAAGCAGAATAAACAAAAGGATCTAGTATAGTGCTACTGCAACAAAACTCCATTGTCCTGGATTCAAATCCCAGGCTGACGACTGTCTATGTTGAGTCTGCACGTCGGGTCTGCTGTGGTTTTTCTTCTATACTGGCCAAGCAAGAGTACTCTTTGATGCACTGGTGTCCAGTTCAGGGTTGTTGTTAGGATCACTAAAGACTTCCTGTGGCCATTGAGTGATTGTGTGTGTTAGAAAATGGATGGATGCAATAGTAACAAGTGTAACACTTCAGTGTCTACATATTTAAGTTATTACCACTTATCAAGATAATTAAAATGTCCTTACATCTTGCAGACTCTGCACTCTTTGATTCCTGCAAGGGAGAGGAGAAAACATAATTAATGGATTCTTTTACATCTTCTTGATTGCACATCTTAATTAATAGAACCATAATTAGGGCTGCCAACCGTCCTCATTTTCCCAGACATGTCTTCATTTTTAAAAACACACCATGGACTATCCAGGAGGAATTTATAAAATTTTGAAAATACCCAGAATTTTGGCTACTAAAATTTGAAAATCTCCATATCCTTATCACTGGTAAAAACTGAAAGCTGTACTCCAATCAGCATTTGCATAAGTAGTGTGCACACTTTCTCCCCAGAATCTTCACTTTCATTCCAGTAGTAAACAATGATTGATGAGAAAAGTCCATGTCTGTCCAACTTGACTTTTTCACTTCATCTTTTGAATTCAGCTTTATCTTCTTGGCGAGTAGGCAATTTATTATAAATATTGTTCCTTTCCTTAATTATTTGTAATTCTAATTCACAGTAAATAAGTGAATTTATTTAAAATTGAAATTACAATTTCACATTTTCTGTGTGAGATCTTATTTTCGATTCTTCTTTCAGCAGCTTGGTTACACAGAAATTTCTTACATCCAGGTACAGTCTGTCAAACTTAAGCAAGTACTGCTTTGTAATATTTTATTGGAAAATAGCTATTACCTCACGTTGTTCTAAAACGGATTTAGAATTGTAAATGAATGAGTCAACTATTCAAGTTTCAGTTAATTAAAAAAAAAAACAAAACAAAAAACCAACCCCACACATTTATTGTATATATATATATATATATATATATATATATATATATATATATATATATATATGCAATATGTTTTTTAAATCAGCTGATCAAGTAATAAGTCACTTCAAGTAATTTAATAATATTTTCATAATTCTTTCATTTACATAAATTCAGGAATACCCATTATGCCAAGTGCAAGCTCACAGACTACATGAACAACAATATCCTTATTTTGAAAGGGCAGACACACATTCAGTTATGGGGCTAACACTCACAAGATTCAATTTCAGTAGCATGCGATGTATAGATTGCTATTCATATTTATCCAAGAACCCAGATTTACGGAGAAAAATAGCTTCGGTGGAACAATATAAAAGAATGTAGATAAATACAAATAAACTAAATTGAAACGAGTAAGAATATTTTTTAGTTTACTAGAAGTGAATTTACCATGTGTATCATTTTTTACAGGTTTACGACAGTTAAGCTATCGAAATAAGAATGGAAGGAATGAAGTCTTAATTTAAGAGGCTTGACGTATTCACAATATTTAATTGCTTATTAGTTTACTAGTGACTGTGGCCATCATATCATAATTATAGTGATAAACTGCTACTAAAGGTTTATGTCATTTTAAAAAAACCATAAGACAGTATAAAAGAGTATTATGACATCATAGGGAAAGACGTCCTCAAAAGTCCTCATTTATTGACCCAAATGTCCTCATTTTCAGAGAAAGAATTGGCAGTCCTAACCAGAATGTATTCTTATAACAGGCTTAAAAGTAATTTATCTTGAAAGGTGCCAGCAACAGCGTCAGTTTACTTTCATCTTCTACAGCCAATTCTATTGGACTAACAACTTTTATATTGCATATTACACTCCACCAACAATTTACAGATAGTATTGAAATCCTTTTAGAGAGTAAAACCATCTTTTGAGGCACCAATAGAGAGATACGCTAAAGTCTACATACTTAATGTTGTTGTTGACAAATCACTTATGGTTTTGAAAAGGCGGTTTGAAAATGAAGTGATACAAACCTTGTACAATTACTGTGTCCCTAATGTATATCAGGTAAAGTTTATTGGTAGTTTGACAACAAAACTGGGTGCCAGTATAAACTATGCTGCACATCCTCTCTCTGTGACACACCTGCTTGAAAGACTTTCAGCCAATTAATTACTCAGCATAAGTGGTGAAGAAACGAATCAACACCAACGCAACAAAGTCATATCAAAAGGTGCCCTGGGTCAATAAACTGATTTTTATTTATTATTTTAAAGTTTTTCCTTCTTGTACCTTAACAGATTAAAACACTCAATATTGTTTTGTAAAAATAATTGGTTGACAAAATATTGTTTTAAAGATTTTCATTCCTTCTCTAAAAATAACTTAAGGATCAGACAGTAGTTTTCAATATTTGACATGATATGCTCATATACCTGCTAGCAATCTGGGCACAATAACTTTAAGCTTGGACATTGCATACTCTGTCTATATACTGAAAATCGCTCATAATCACAAATGCTGTTTCCGTTTTTTGTGGCTATCCATTCAAATTGCAGCCATGCTCTCGCACGACTTGCCGTTCAAATGTCCTACCTATTCAAAAGCTTTGACATTACACAACTGTTTTTTTTGCATTTCCCTCAAAACAGGTAGGTGGGTCACGAAGAACGGTTCAAACCCAGTCCACGAAACATGTTAAAGCACAAATGGTTGAGAGCATGCGCTGAAAGCACGTCGGCTCATCCACCACATGACGAACCACCTGGATTGGCACTCGAGTGCGGGGGGTGACACCTCAGCAGCACACTGGAACAGTGTACGATTTTTGACGGTGGCTGGAGTGTCAGTTCCTGTAAATTGGAGGGCCTGCTTGCAGGGTTGTATGCAGATTAACGTCATACCCAGGACGAAGCAATTGCAGGTTATGAATCCTCTTAAATACAAACCCAACGAGTTTCCATATTACCTTGAGCAGTTCTTTACTTTTTATAGATATTTACCTTGCCTTGTTATCTGCAAAAGACGTAATACAATCCTGCCTTTTCATCCAACTCTGAAGAAAAGCTGTTCCTTTTTCTTATATATTTTTGGGGCTTACGGCTCCAGCTGCATTTCTTTTAAAGTACCCTAACGCTTATGCAAGTATTACGTTAATAGAGTTTTGGGCGCCACGGGCCAAGTTCACGCGTATACATTCACGATTAAAATAAACTAATTCAAAACACTCTCACCTGGAAAGTTCACTGCTTTGTTGCGTTGGTGTTGATTCATTTCTTCGCCGCTGTCTCGTCGCTTCAGCCATTCTTATTTTTTCCTCTTCTTTTCAAAGAACGGCTATAGCCACGCCCTATTGTGTATTCGTTTTTCAAACTCTGCCCGCCAGTTTATGATTTCCTTATGACGTAAACATCGTCGCGTGTTAATTGTGTCACGGAGGTCGCGTGTGTCTTGGGAAGTGTAGTTTTAGTTGTGTTTCTTACACACAGGCTTACCTAAAACTACTTAATGGAGTAAGATCGCTGTCAAAAATAACTCGTAATAATTGAAGTCAAATTTACATTTCACACGTGTCAGTTAAGCTTGCGCTTCTGAAAGTTACACTCACACTTCATAACTACCGTGCGGCTTCAGTATTAAACCTTAATCAAGCCTCTGTTTTTAACGTTGTGATCATGTATGTCTCTTAAAGCATTACAGACGCGATACCCTCATTTTAACATATGTAAAATGGCGTTACTTTGTAAGATTTGAAAGTGGCCATAATATGCCATTAAACAACAGTTCATCTGTCAAAATTATGGCGTTTAACTTAATAAGAGTAATTTTCTGATGTAAACTAGCAGTGTTAAAATATATATCAAGCAATTGCCTAAGCCATCAGAAAAACAAGACAGAAAACGCCACGCCTCTAAAATGATAACTGAAATGAACCACAAACTCCATTTGATCCAACCGGTGCCCGAATCTCGCAACACAAGACTAAGGCTATCTTGTCTTTGGAAAGAAAACGAGACAGATCTAAAGAAGAACTTCAGACGATTAATCTATTCAGCTATGGTCTTTCACAGAAAACGCAGCATGCTGCCATCCCGTGATTTGGGATTTCTGAGTTGACATCGAGAGAAGTCAAGCAAAATTACACCTTTTATTGACCAACTAAAAAGATTACAATATGTATAGCAAGCCGAATTGACATTTAGAGATATCTCAAAATTAATTTTAAGATATCTAGAAATGCATTTTGGATATCTCAAATTGAATTACAGATATCTAAAAATGCATCTATTTTAAGATCTAAAAAGCATTTTATGATCTCAAATAGATTTCAAGAGATCTTGAAATTATGTGCTGTACATTTTGAAATATATGAAATGCATTTTCAGATATCTCAACATAACTTCCTGCACATTTTAAAGATATCTCAAATAGATTTTCAGATATCTCAAAATCACTTCCCGTGCATTTCAAGATATCTCAAAATCACTTCCTGTAAAATTTCCTATTCTTTCAATGGGACTTCCTGTCTATTTTGAGATATCTCAAAATGTATTTGAGATATCTTGAAATGCACAGGAAGTTATTTTAAGATGTCTGAAAATCTATTTGTGACATCTTAAAACGTACAGGAAGTTATGTTGAGATATCTGAAAATGCATTTCAGATATCTCAAAATGAATCTGAGATATCTTAAAATGAGTAGGAAGTTATTGTAGGATATCTCGAAATATAAGATATCTCAAAAAGTATTTAACATAACTTAAAATTCACTGTTGTTTGAGATATCTAAAATACATTTTTTGATATCTAAAATTAATTTCATGATATCTTAAAATGGGTCTCTGCTCCATTTCAGATATCTAACAATGTATTTAAAGATATCTCAAATTGTATTTGCTGATATCTAAAATGCATTTTAAGATATCTTTAAAAGGACACTCGATTATTTCAAGATATCTCAATAGCATTTTTAGATATCTACAATACAATTTAAGATATCTGAAATACATTTCCAGATATCTCAGAACAGCTTCCTGTCCACTTTCAGGTATCTCAACATCACTTCCTGCTCATTTCAAGATATCTCAAATACATTTTAAGATATCGTATAATAAACAAGAAGTTCCATTGAAATAATAGGCAGTTTTACAGGAAATGATTTTGAGATATCTTGAAATGCATTTAAGATATCTTAAAATGCAGAAAAGGTCAATTTAAAGATATCTGAAAATTCATTTGAGATATCTTGAAATGCAGACACAATTATTTTTAAGATATTTGAATATAGTAATAATTAATTACATTTATATAGCGCTTTCCTCAGTACTCAAAGCGCGATCCACACAGGGAGGAACCGGGAAGCGAACCCACAATCTTCCACAGTCTCCTCACTGCAAAGCAGCAGCACTACCACTGAAAATGTATTTGAGATATCTCAAAATGTATTGCAGATATCTTAAAATGTGAAGGAAATTATTTTAAGATATCTCAAAGCGAGTTTCAGATATCTTAAAAAGTAAATTACATTTTAAGATATTTGAAATTCGTTTTGAGATATCTCCAAATGTTATTTCGACTTGCCATAAATATGCAAGCTTTCGAGAAAACTCAGGCCACATCTTCAGGCAAAATGTAATATAGACACTAAGACAGATACAACATCGTACACGAGCTGGAACAAACCATATTGAATACAAAATCTGTTGCAGCATTTGGCCACCGTAGTTTAAATAAACTGTAGAGGTTTACCAATAAAAAAAATCATTTATGCGCCACCATGTAGTAAACGCTATCCATCCATTATCCAACCCGCTATATCCTAACTACAGGGTCACGGGGGTCTGCTGGAGCCAATCCTAGCGAACACAGACAAGAGGCTCCACAGTGGCTGCAGCCAAACCCCTCTCAACACAGGGCGCAAGGCAGGAAACAAACCCCGGGCAGGGCGCCAGCCCACCGGAATAAACGTAATCTAACCGGGTAAACTGGATTAAACTTTTGCACAAATGGAGTTTGGGAATTGTAGTCCATTATCTTGCGCGCGTGTTTTAGACGGTTACTGCGCATGCTCGAAATAGAGCATCCTGGACTTTGCAGTTTTTAATGACTGTTTCCGGTTTCCACGTCAAAGTTTGAACAGCCCACCCCCGAATAAAAAAAAGTGTGACCAGGTAGTTGCACCTACAGAAGCGGTACATCGAGGACATCCAACAGAGACAACCAAGGGACAAAAAAGGAAAGGGGACTGTTTGAGGAAAACGTTTAAGAGATTTTGGCATCGCAGTTTACGACAAGATCGGATCCAGCGCGAAGGAAACAACGGTGGGTACCGCATTAAGTAACAAAGTAAAAAAAACAAAAAAACTTCCTGGTTTCGAGGAGAGCCTTTACTTTGACTCTGAGTAACTAATGTGCGCGACAGAGGCCGGGTGACAAACACACACACACACACACACACACACCTCTCTGTCATATCGTCGAAACTACTGCAACCTCGCACACTCCCTCGAATGGCAGTGCCGCCTAAAAAAAAATAAACTTCAAAAAAGCGTCAGCAAACTGAACAAAAAAACGAGACTTTTCTTACTTTGTGACTCAAGATCGTTGTTTAGGACTTTCGGTTCTCCTTTCGTGTAGTTTTTGAACTTGGATGTTGTTGCCGGCTCCTACAACATACACACGTAAACCGGCAATGGTCAAGTGAACGAATGATGTTGTGTCGTTTGGGGGGGGACATGAGTAGTCTAACGATGGACTTGAATGATGTATAAAGTGGGCGGCAAGGCAGCAGAGTACAGGACAGCTGCTTCACAGATCCACCCGTCCGGGGTTCAAATCCCAAGTCCGTTCACTGTCAGGTCATGTTAATAGGTGGCACTAAATTGGCCATCATGGAAGTGTGTGTGCCCCACGATGGACTGGCATCCCGTCCAGAGATACTGGGATAGGCAGTATTGTGTGACCCTTAACTGGCTCAAACAGGGTTATGAATGTTGTTATATAATGTCAAAAAATACAAAGTTTAAAATGTTTCAGATCACTGCATTGCCTCCCAGTAGTGATAACATATTGATGCATGTCTACAGAATAGTTAACAAGTCAGCACCTATGTATATGTTGGCACTTGTGAGGTCCTATGCTCCTACTGGAGCACTCGAGTCTGCTGTTGAACAGCATCTGGTGACAACACTAGGGTTGCCACCCGTCCTTTAAAATACGGAATCGTCCCGTATTTGAGAATGAAATTGCGCTTGGCCCCCAAGGGATATGGCCCCCGCTGCAGTATGCGTCCCTTATTTTTTTGTATTAAAAGTGGTAACCCTAGACACCACCTTTGTCTGCCATCAAGTCTCAATCCAGGCTCTTTTCATGTGTACCTTCTAGTTGGTGGAACAAGCTGACCCCCTCCATTCAAAATGCTGACTTCCTCAATGTGTTATAAGAAGCTTTTGAAGACTCTCTTGTTCCATGTATTCCTGTCTAACTGATGATGGATTCATTAGGTTTATATAACGAAGGAATTCAGTCCAGCTTGCATTACGTTCTGAGCTCTTCACTTGTGTATACATGTTTTGTTCATTTTGTACTTTCTCGTGTATGAAGTATAGGGAAAGTATTGTAATCATTCAAAAATTCAAAAGATTTAGACCTTCCCGAGTCTGATTTATTTTCTTGTAGGTTAAGTATTGTAATGTGCAAAAATCAGATTCCGAGATTTTGAAAAATTTTGTTGTTTTAGACTTCCCTGAGTCTGAATATACCATTTTTGGAATTATGTCTCTGTATGTAAACACGATAACTTGTGTATGTTTTCAGTTACATCAACCAAATTTTGTATACAAGTATTAGGTACAAAACGTAGATTTCTGTCAACTTTTGAGCTATTTCTGTTAGCCAGACGTGGTACCTTTTTTATTCATGCAGCTGCATAGTCTGAGTTTGATTTGATTTGTCGTTGGTTCTTTAATGTACATAATATATAAATGTAATCATTGTCTTGCGGTTTACTCCTCAAATATCCATCACCATATCTGAGTATACACGAAAGTCTAGGGGAGGCCACTCCCGATTTTTGTGTTAATATTTTTGGTTATTTAGTTTCTGTACTTCGTCTTTTATGTTCCACATGACTTGTGGGTTGCTGCCCATTAGGTGGGGCCACCTGCCCATCACTGCAAGGGACTGGGAAAACCCATAATCTCTTGCGGTTCATTGAATGTGCTCGGGGTGTGGTGTGTTTTGCCAGATTTGTGATTGTTCTTGTGCTCTTGTGATGTTTGATCATTCTTTGAATTGTGTATTGGGGCTTACCCGCCTCTGGTAATGACTTACAAACCTCTGTGAGACATAGACACTATCGGGTGACCTGAAATGAAGACTGGACTCCTTTGGTGTCTCTTCAGAGAATCCTTGGGTAATTGCTCATGGAGTCCCGAGTGAGGCTCATGACCTGCATTGTGAGGGACTGTCAGTTACCGACTACAGCCATGTGGCTCGATTCCCTGAAGGTAATCAGCTCACAGGACACTCGTTGTGGATCCGAGTGGCTGGACCAGGCCTAGGGGATGCCCATGTGACACCTGGCTGTGGCAGATAGATGGTCATTTCTTTGGGGAATTGGACTGCATGTTTGCCTGGGGGGATGCCAACCAGGATTCCAAGCTGTTTTGTCATGGGGTGGGTGCAGCAACATGCTATACCAGTGCATGCTCCCCATCCTGACCTGACCTGACCTGGATTGCCTTTCCAGGCAACTCCTTTTGCCTCTTGTGCTCCTTGGAGCTTAATTGCACTGCAGAGCATTTTGTGTAAAAAATAAATGGCTTTATTTATAAAGATTCTTTGTAACTAGCCAGGGTTTGAAGGTTCCCAACACCACAGTGGGCATTTTTGAGTAATTCTGGGACTTAGGAACACTCTAGTTCATGGGTGCCCAGTGTGTCGATCGCAATCAACTAGTAGATCGCAAAGGTAGTGCTGGTAGATCGCGTTGCATTCAAAAAATTTTTTTTTAAAAGTTAGTCTATCATATATCCTCCCTATGGCATTTGCCACTTGATTGACATACAGGGTGGCCAGTCTGAGATCTCCTTTCTTCTACCACACTGGTCATCCTGCACTCACGATCAAACGCACAAGCTACTGCAAAACTCTGGCTGTGATTTAGTTAGCCTTCCAATTTATATCGACTAAAGAAGGGATTTAAAAAAAAATTGTTTGGGGAGGGTATGGGCTGAATGTGGAATTGGAAGAAGATTTTTTTCTCACAATGTCACAATCGAAGTGCGTTTGTCTGATCTGTCAATCTATCATTGCTATTCCAAAGAAGGAAAGTGTGGAAAGCCATTTTCGAACTGTTCATAAAAACTACAAAACTGACGTCCTTCCAAAAAGCGATCTGAGAAAGAGAAAGGAGAGAGAACTAAAATCGCAGTTAATTGGACAGCCGTCATTTTTCACTCGGCTGAATTCAAAACTTATTTATGCGAGTCAGCCTTTTCCCATATGACAATTATTAAATCCAAATACTGTAGTGACCAGTATGTCTACTAGGACTAGATGTTTTAATCCCTTTGTAATCAGGACAGCACTGATTTCTTAGGTAGGACCGGAGGTGTCTTCATGGGTTTTCATCTGGCAGTGTTACTGTCCTCCAGTACGACACATCATCAGTTGTGTACCCGGAGGTCATTGGGTGTTTCGGCCTTTATCACAATACACCCTCGCCCAAGGACGGCTTACCACAGGCTGATCAGACCTGGGTGTGTGCCGTGCTGGAGGCTCCATGAGCAGCCCATACGGTCTCATTCCGCTTCAGCCACAACCAATGGCTGCTTCTTATGGTGGTATCTGCCAGCTCCTTGATGGTCTTCCGCTGAGCCTGCCCACTGACTCCTACCTCCTTCAGCACCCTCGTGGTGGAACTAGCTACAAAATCCCTGCAGCCCACCTCCACTGGATGCACAGACACTTTCCAGCCCGGACCTCTGCCTCATCTGCCAAGTTTGTATATCGCAGCTTTTTCCTTTCGAATGCCTCATCGATGGCTTCCTCCCATGGGACTGTCGGCTCCACAATGAACAGACGTCGACAGGATTTAGACCAAAGGACCAGGTCTGGCCGCAGGTTTGTTATTACGATTTTAGGTGGGAAAGTTAGTCTTTGATTTAAATCCACTTGCATTTCCCAGTCTCGGGCTGCATTCAGTGGACATGCGACTGGAGACGCTCTTTTGGCTGGCTGCTTCTCCCCCTCACAGACAAAAGATGTTCGTTGCCAAGAGGCAGTCTCAGCTTCCAAGGGTATGGTGTTGGTAGTTACCCTCTTAATCTCCAGTGCAGCTGCCAAGCTCCTCAACACTTGGTTGTGACGCCAGGTGTATCTGCCTTGGGTAAGGCTCGTCTTGCAACCCACCAGGATGTGTTTAAGAGTTGCTGGGGCAGCACACTGGAGACAGGCCGGATCCTCTCCAAACCAAAGATGCAAGTTTGTTGGAGAGGGCAGGACATCATATGTGGCTCTGATGGTAAAGCTCAGCATATTGGACTCTATGTTCCACAGCTCGCTCCAAGTGATCTTTCTCCTCTCTACCCCATCCCACTTCATCCAGCGGCCTTGCTTGGCTTGTGACACAGCCTTAGCACATCGGTCTCCATCCTCCTGGTGGCACACCTCCTTTATCACCAGGTGTTGCCGTTCTAACGGGTTAGCCTTCTGCAATGTGGCTGTTGTACTCAGGCCTAGGCCCCCTCTGCTGGTTTGGACTTGTCCCACTATATCCCGATGTTTCAGGGCAGCCTTTGCCTGTGCCACTGCTGCTCCTGGCCTCCACCTCCTCCCTGTTACTAAGGTTGGAGCAGCGCCTCTGACCAAGGGATCTATGGATTCCGTGAGGGTCATTTCAAGCCTTGCTTTGCAGCATTTGTACTCTTCTACCAGGCTTGATATTGGAAGAGAGAGCACTCCGTTGCCATATAGGCCTATGCTACTGAGGCATCTGGGTAATCCAAGCCACCTCCGCACCTGCGCATTCACCAGCCTCTCCAGCCGCTTGGCATGGGATAGGGTGACCTCATAGATGGAAATTGGCCACATGAGGCGGGGCAACAATCCAAACTGAAAGCACCAGAGCTTCAGCTTCCCTGGGAGAGCAGTATGGTTAGTTTGCTTTAGGCTGCTGATAGTGTCCTACCTGAGTTGTTTCACCTGTTTGGAGTCAAATGTATTGAATTGCTATTGTGCTATAATGGTTGTTCAGTTATGCAAGGTATGACAACATACATTTTATGTATAAAGTATACTCAGAGTGTGTGTGTGTGTGTGTGTGTGTGTGTGTATATATATATATATATATATATATATATATATATATATATATTGTGACGGACAGCGGGTCCCATGCCCGGCCGGGACGCCTCTGCTGCATACGTCCCGGGGGAGCCATCATGGACATTGCAGTACCTTCCCCGGGACGCTTGGGGGCAGTCTCCCTGGCCGTGAATCCCTCCTCAATCTCCCCCGTGGCTCCATGGGACATAGAGTCCACCACAGCAGCCCGGTTGGGAGATGGGGTGGCCGCTAGGGGGTGCTGCGGAGAACCAGCCACCACGGTGGACGGTTTATCAGCCCCACCCGGAGGTGCAATTAAGAGCAGCTGGTCAGGCACCTGGAACACTTGCGGGTGGGGTATAAAAGGGCCTGCCTCCCAGCAATCGGGGCCAGAATCGGGAGGAAGAGGACGAGGTTGCCTGGGAGGAGTGGTGGAGGAAGGAAGCGTTTGGTTTGTGTGGGTTTTTGTGCTTGGACTGTGTTGGGCCTGTGGGACACGGGGAAGACGTGTGCCCACGGCTGAAGAAATACAATAAAAAGCCCTTGAGTGTGAACACGTGCCTCTGCGTAGTCTGTGCCAGGTCGGGCGCTATATAGCGCCTTATTCACAATATATATACACGTATATATAGCATTTTTAATGTAGGTAATTTATTTTGACCTGATCATTTTAGAAGTAGTTCGCAAGCCGAAAAAGTGTGGGCACCCCTGCTCTAGTTCATAATAACATGTGATGATCGATTTTTGTAACTCTATCCAGTAGCTCTTGTGCCTAAACAGTCCCCCCTGGAGTGACGTTTGCCTGATTATGCTCACCTCTTTGGTATGTCACTTTGGATAAAAGAAACAAGTCTGAATTAGCTTAAGTCAGCATAAATTCAGATTTTTCATAAGAAATGTAATGCTGTGGTAGAAGTGCATAATAGACTAGAGCAGTTATGTCAAATATTTGAAATATTAAAATGTGTACTCAATTTAAATGTTCAAGGTCTAAAGATTATTGGTTGTAATAGAAATTTGTCATTTTTCTCCCTTTGATAGACGTCAATACAGGGCTAGATCTCTAGTAAAGGATCAAAATCAAAAATAACATCACATTCATAATCACTGACCTTAGAATAGTCTAAAACGATGTCCCACATGCTTATATTATGTTTAACCTTCTGGGAGTGGCACTTAGAAGCCTAGGACCACCAATAAAGAGTCAAATATATGACTATATTTGTGATCAGCAACCTCGAAATTACGTAAAGTGTCACTCCATGTGCCTATAATTTTTTTCAAAGTTTTGTGAAAAGAAGTAACGAAACCCCCTGGGGTCGGCTGATGTGGCCTGCTCAAATTGAAGTCCTTCAAATCATTTCTGCTGAATGCACCTATTGATTTACTCTTTATCAGAAGGGTGTAATTTTCTGCAGAAAATATGGTCCAATACGGGTCTATAAAGTCAGAAATAGGGGTGAATCCCATAAAGCTTGACGACCTGCATAACTAGACATCAAGACGAGTTGAATGGTTTATTCTGTCTGGGGGTTTTCTTGTACCAATGAGTCAGGAGGCGCTAGACAAAAAACAAGTGATTTCAAAGTGTTCATAATTGATTCTTATGAACTCAATACATTTAAATGTATATTGCATATTTTATATAAAATACATACAAAGTACTTTGCCAAATACTTACTTTGCTAAAGCTGATGTCGTATTACAAGACTTTTTGTCGTGGGTTATGTCAGATTTGCCAGTTGCAGTCACTGATCTCATCGCACCCCTGTGTCTAATCACACGACTGAAAATCACAGTCCATGTCACATTTACCGACTGACCACCACTCTTTCAGCAAAGTCGTGCTCGCCCCTTTTTCTAACAGCCAATAGCGTGTTGCCTGATGAAGCCAGTGCTGTATGAAGGGTTAACAGCTGCAGCAAGTTCAGAAGCAGTCTCTGCCCTTTATTTCATTTTTTCCTATTCTGTTATGGTATGTAAAATACAAGACATCAGGCAGACAACAACATTTATTTACATACTGTAGCACATTTTCATACAAACGATGTAGCTCAAAGTGTTTTACAAGGTGAAGAAAGAAAAAATAATACTAAGTTACAAAGAATAAAGTAAGGTCCGATGTCCACGAGGACAGAAAAAAAAAAAAAACTGCTGAGGGCTTGGGGGGGAAAAAAAATCTGCAAGGGTTCCGAAACCACGAGACCGCCCAGCCCACTCTGGGCTTTCTACCTAACATAAATGGTCTAAATCTGTCCTCATGGATTTCAGGGTTCTCTTCTATGTATGAGGCCTGACGGAGCCCGCGCTGTGTAAAACGTTAATAGCTGTAGTGCGTTCAGCCGCAGTCTTGGTGCTCCCCTTCTGTTTTACTACATAAGACACAAGACAAAAGAAAAGATGTGATTCTCTTCTGTTTATAAGGTTCAAAACTCCTACCTTCCTTATACCTCCTCACTACAGTCTGTGCATTGAACTTCCAGGTGAGCGTTCGTTGGTCATCAGCTCTCCGGTGTATACATCCTGCCCCTGTGACTAATGAGAAAATAAAATGGGTTTGATTTTGCCGTAGCCAATCGCAGACTAGTTGGTCTCAGCCGTTGGGTATGTCACATTAGGCGATCGGCTTGACGGGAGAGCACTGCTGAATGCCTGTGACTGGCTAAAACCATGTAAATGAAGGCTGCGACTGAAAATATGAATATATAAATATGCGACTGAAAAGCTTCAATATATCCAAAATAGTGCTGCAAGAATCCTACTAAGAGTAAGGAAATTCAAACATATTACTCCCATCCTCAAATCACTTCATTGGCTCCCTGTTTCCTTCCGGATTGAGTACAAAATTCTTCTACTGACCCACAGATGTATCTACGGCCAGGCACCTTCTTACCTTCAGGATTTGATTCACTTAAAAACTTCCAATCGGATCCTCAGATCATCTGGCAGCATGCAGCTTCATACTCCCCTTACTAAGCTCCGTACTATGGGGGGTCGAGCTTTTTGCTCTGCTGCCCCACAGCTCTGGAATCAGCTCCCTGTTGAACTGAGAAATACACAAAACCTGGACATTTTTAAAGCAAATTTGAAGACTTTTTTATTTAGGAAAGCATATAATTGCTGTGATTGTTGATTTAATCTAGTCTTTTAAACTTTTAAATTTTGTGGTTATTGCTTTTGTTGTAGCACTTTGAGATCTTATCAATGAAAAGTGCGTTATAAATAAAATCTTCTATTATTATTATTATTATTATTATTAAAATTGCTGGGAAGGAAAGCTGTTTAATGTTGCTAACCTGTTGGTTAGATAGTTAAATACAGTCTGATCTATTGATGCACTATATGGTGGGCTGGCGCCCTGCCCAAGGTTTGTTTCCTGCCTTGTGCCCCGTGATGGCTGGGATTGGCTCCAGCAGACCCCCGTGACCCTGTAATTAGGATACAGTGGGTTGGGTGATGGATGGATGGATGTATGTAACTAGCATTCTTAAAAATCCAATAGAGTATGGAAGGTACTATTAGTCAAGTCAAGTCGGGGACCCGCACCCACCACACGACGAAACAACTCTACTAATAGTCATCCTTATTAACTCTTTCAGGGCTGATGTCGACTTTTGTTGAAAGGAGGAGTTGACGATGGTAATCGACTGTAAACGTTGACAAAACCAACTGTTCTGTTTAGTTGGTCTCTCGTTGCTAGAAAGAAAGTTAGATTCATTGGCTTGACCGAGATTCCTGCACTCGCGTGAATAGCAAGGCGCCAACAATGGCAAAAGAGATGGAGAGATCAAAGCGGATGCGGAAAGCAAAATACTCTGCGGACGACGTTTCGCTTATTCTTATCTCTGAACTGGACTAATTCAGATTTACAAGTGATTGAAAATAAATCTAAGGTTCCAGCTTCAGCTGATTGGTCCCCAGCTAATTGTGGTACTGATAATGTTCGCCAGGTAGGACTGCCAGTTAACAATGATGAGAGGTAGAAACCAGATTACAATGACACTGCGACTGCTGCACATTCTTTGCAAATTGGCAGCCACAGCACACAGCAACAGACATTTTATGTTGATTTCTGTGTGAAACCATTGCTTTTCAGAAAGTGTCTTTGGGGAAAAAATATTCAGCCCTCAAAGAGTTAATAACTACTTTTGGTGTGCCATGAATTACTTTACACTTTAAGACCAATAATCCATTTTATTTTTGAAGTTTTTGAGTTATTGCTGACCACAGTCCTTCTCCTCCATAGATGTCAACACATGGCAGGAGCATTCTTCCACTAACTGGTGTGGCATGGACGTCAAATCCTCAGACTTGTCCCAAAGATTACAAAGTGGTAAGTGTTCACTTTAGGGAACTGAGTGGTGGAAGTATAATAAACTGACACTTTTCTATTTGCCTGAGTGTTTAATAATTGCTGCTGTGTTTTTGGAGCCATTTTGTTATGGTCATTTGTTCATCCATTCTGAAAAGCTTCTGGTACTTCACAGCATTATATATTAACACAATACTTTTTCCTTCCTTTATTCAGATTTCCAATACCCATGATGGATCAAGCGCAAACTTTGGCAAAGGATTTGGGATCAAATCAGGCTATTACCTCTGTTACACCATGACGGTAGGAGAAAGCAGTTTTATTGACTCAGGATCACTGCTGATGTTCTTAATGGTTTTAATCTCTTAAATCATTACACTCTCATTTATTTGTGTCTTTCCTAAAGTGAACAGGAGGTCCTCCACCCCACTTACTGCAGTGTTCATTTAACTTTGATGTGCAATTCCTGTCCAGTCACTGCTCTTTTGACTTGGTAGATCCTCATCAGCACCATCCATTTTGTTTAGCATCGACGAAGCAACAGCGGACACACAGGTTTTTTCCAATTCTTTTGGTTACAGTTGTAAGTTCAGCCTCAAAAGAAGCGACACCTACAATTCATTGGTCATTGTGAAGATGTTGCTTGTACGTTCGCCAGCATCAGACTATAGCAGAGTTTCCCTGCTCCCTAATCCCAAAGCAATGATGGTAAAAGAGTAAATCAAGAAAAAAAGAATGTAGTTTTACCATTCGCAATGGTTACACAAACAATAATGATTTACTTATAGTAAGGTTATCAAAAAGGTGACGGGGAAAACGATCGTTGACCCCCTACTTTCCATGTATACCCTCCTGAACCATCTAATGAATTCTCCCCCATCCAAAACATGCACATAAAACCATTAATACGGATGTACAAACATGAAGAAAAAAAAAAAACTACAGTATATTGATTGCAGTTTAAAGATATGAGGGCAGAAAAGTTCTTTTCCTTTAGATCAGGGGTGTCCAACTCTGGTCCTGGTGGGCCGCAGGGGCTGCAGGTTTTCATTCTAACCAGCTTCTTAATTAGTGAGCCGTTTTTGTTGCTGGTGAACTTGTTTTGCCTTTGTTTTAATTGACGTGACTCAGACCCCTTAGTTGTTTCTTTTTCCTTAATGAGCAGCCAAACAATAATGAGACACAAAAGAAGCCTCCACATCACCTGATAATAAAGAAAGCTGAAGGTCTCCGTCACATTGGTCTGCTCAGGTCACCAGAACATCTTCACGGTGGTCTTAGAAAAAACAGAAAATCAACAGTTGGCTGAGGCAGAATGAGAGGAGCAACAAGTCATGATATTCAATAACGGCTTTAATTTAACAGCAAGAATTGGCTTCTCATTAAGAAACTGGTTAGAGTGAAATTGGCAGGAGTTTGACGTTCCAGTTTAGCTGGTCATCTGTTGGCTCATTTCACATTTCATTTCTGTTTGGCTGCCATTTAATTAAGAAACGAATCAATTCAAGAGGACTGAATCCTTTAAAACAGGGCTATTAAAAGGGAAGGGAAAAGGAGTTAATTAGCCGTGAAAACTTCTCACTGATTAGGAAAAGGGTTCGAATAAAAACATGCGGCCCACCAGGACCGGAGTTGGACACCCCTGCTTTAGAAGCAGAGGTTTTGGAATCGGATGATGGCCATCAAATGTATATATTCTGCTCGGCACTATCCTAATTAAATGAAAAACCGGTTTGACTCACCAGATGGGTCAACCTGAGAATGAATGGCAAAGTCCCAAATTCCCTCCTCCACCAAACAGCAGCTGCCCCTGCCGTGAAGTTCTTCTGGGTTTTCCTAATTATCTCAGATAGCTACCTTCTTGTTCTGTCTCCTGCAATTCTCCCTCTTAAAAGCCGGATTTTTCCTGCTAGAAATGCCACATCATTTCCTTTGTTGCTTTGGCAACTTGATGTTAACCTGACTTGGGGTCCTCCAACTTAGCCTTCTAATGACTGCATGAATTCTGCAAGCCCTCTGAATAACTGTACAGTGACGCCGACCAGAGAGAAGATTAACTAGTATTTTCCCCTCATCCCATGTGGCCTTGTCACGCCAGTTATCTAGTGACTTGTATTGTTCCCGTAATGTTAAGGTCACACTATTCAAGACTTGAACACCTTCACTTGATAAGAAAGGAAAGAAAAGCAAGATGATCATCTTGATTTTTTTTTTTTAAATCACTGTGCTGTAGAAAATATTGATTGGTGGTGTCATGTTGTAGTACAGTAAAACAGCCGTGGAAAAGAAGGACCAATTAAGCAGTTGTGACATCTGTTTGAAAAAAATCTGATATCTGACATACACAGAGATCTATTCCAAGTTCATAATAAAGCCTGTGCTGTTTATTGAGGATTCCAGCCATCATAAGCGCATACTGTTGTCCCTTCCATGGCCTTGCAGACTCTTTTCCATCGTCTCACCTCAGCACAGTAGGTTCCAAAATAATTAGCCCTCCACCGATTGGCATTTGTCACACATTATCCAAGTGCTGTCCTTTAACACCGAGATTGTCCTATTTAATACGTGAGCACGTTATTCCACATGATACCTTTGTGCATTGCTGTATTGCATTCTGTAGTCCCTGTTGGTAGGTACATTTGTTTATTGGCCATTTTTATTTTGATCTATTCACCTTTTTGTCTTACTTTGTTTCTGGAAAGAACAAAGAATTTCAATGTGCTAGTTTCGGATATCAGATAAAACTATAACCTCTTCCATCCAGACACTGCTAGGGTTTTAGCTAACATAAATAAGACATGATTTCACTGCCATCACACTTCAAGCTGCAGCTATTAATTTATGTATTATCTCAGTAAAACAGACAGATAGATAGCACTTTATTGATCCCTGCGGGGAAATTCGCTTGCTCCGGCAGCAACATAAAGCATCGTGCAAAACAGTTCAGAAATCTGTTACGTAAGTGTAAGCCTCAAAACTCTTTACTCCTTATACCCAGCGTACCTTTTAATGTGCCGTTTCCCTAAAGAAACACTGTTCAAATACCAGTGTGTCTGCTGAAGATGGCATAATAGGAGGAGGCATTATACAGGCAGCGGTGGGCAAAAAAGAGCCACATTAGTGTTGGAATGAGCAGGTGGGTAAAGGTGCTCCAGGACAATGTATCATGAAGAGCTCGGGGCAGCATTGAGCATAAGGGTCTCCAATTTTGCCATCTTGTTCTGTTCTGCCACAGTCTCTAGTCACTGCAGGGCCAGTCCTGTAATGCAATTGGTATTCTACTGCCCCCTGCAGACTGCAGCACTGAACAGGACATTTTGGAAGTATGGAACATCTCCGGCGTCTTGTTCCACACAATAAAGGACCTAATAATAATAATAATTCTTTACATTTATATAGCGCTTTTCTCACTACACCTTAGATGGTAGAGCGATGCTGCTGTACACCTTTATGTACTGCAGGTCTGTGTTGACCACCTGTTCCAGTCTACTGTTCGGATGAACTCTTAACTGATCTCAGGAGCTCCCTTGAATGCTGCAAGATCAGCTTTTTTGATTATACAACTTTCAATTCCAGGTGTCTCTTCCTGAACAACATGACATAGTCCATCACCAGAGTTACTGTTAAACTTCTGTAGGTGGCATTAATTAGACTTATACTTGAAAGCTGTGGTGCAAAGTGTGAAGAGAAATGTCTAAATTATTGGCTGTTAGATGGAGAGACCTGAATCTCACACCTATCACTACAATAAATACATTTTAGAGCTGTGCTGTGAGGCACCAGACCAAATCACATCTCCTAGAGCAGTGGTTCAACAACTCTTGGGGATGTCATGTGACTCATTTTGATAAGGGATTTGTGGATGGATGCATCTGTTATTTTTTAAGTCATGCTATGTTGTCCAGTATACTTTTAAGAAAACAATGAAAGCAGTGGATGCTGAATTTTAAAAATAATTTCTTTGTTATAATATGCCACTGTTTCAGGTGCAACAATTACTGGCTTAACCAGGGAGAGAGGGATATTCCGTGTGCAGCAGAGATTTAATTTTGTTTAATACCACAAAAGCAGACAAAAGTAATAAGGTTAATTATTGATATTTTAGTTATTCTTTTCAATATGAATTACATTTACAATTTTAGTCTCTCTCTTCAAAATGAGTTATATTTACCGTCATTTTATTTTTCCAGACCCAGAGTCCCACAGTGGTGGGTGACATTCAGCTCATATCGGAGAAGGAAGCCATTCCTCATGGATATACTTACGTTTCTGAATTCCTGGAAAACAGTAAGTTAAACCACGCTAAACTGGATTATATTTTATTGTTGCTATTAACCTCCCTTGCCATTCTTTCTGGATGTCAATCAATCAATCAATCAACATTTATTTATATAGCACATATTCATACAAAAAATGTAGCTCAAAGTGCTTTACAAAATGAATAGAAAAATAGAAGACACAATAAAAGATAAACATAAGTCAACATTAATTAACATAGAATAAGTAAGGTCCGATGGCCAGGGTGGACAGAAAAAACAACAAAAAAAAAAAAACTCCAAAGGCTGGAGAAAAAAATTGATGTATGGTTGAGTACTTACTGGTGTGGTTGCTGCTTCATGAAACCCCGTGCCAGTCTTTGCAGGTTCTGGCTTTAAAAAGCAAGGCAAAAAGTGTCACCTTACAAAGTCATAGGGTTTTCTTAATAGCATCATAGGCCCCTGAGCAAAGTAGTGCACTGGGGATCCTGTTTTGATACCAAAATAGAAACATACATTGGCATCAGAAACATCGTGGGCCCCCCAGTGCCCATACATTAAGACAGCACTGAGTACAAGGTAAACTTTATGACAAGTGAGTGAGTCAGTCAGTCAGTCGGTCATTTTCTAACCCACTTAGTGCTGAACAGGTTCACGGGGGTCTACTGGAGCCTGTCCCAGCTAGCATAGGGCGCAATACAGGATGAAACCCTGGACAGGGTGCATGTTTCTTAAAAAAAATATTGGTTCTTTCTGGTATTGGTATTTTTGAAGTTGTGTTTTTTTTCACATTTGGGCTCATCATGAATTTTCAGTTTAACTGGTATAGTTAAGTGATGTATTTATAAATCAAGTGGCAACACAACCAACTACAGTGTGTAGGAAAATTTAAAATAATAAAACTCTTATGGTTGTAGCCAGTGGAGCACTAGAAGGAACATTCAAACTTACTAAATATATCAACTTCAGAAGATATGCTTTCAGAGGCCTCTTTATGAGAAAGCAAAGATGGGACTAATCTTATCACAAATTCATCCCACTAACCACTCCGAGGAGTGTTCTTTGTTCTTAATAACTAGTACACGTTGAGTTTTCACATCCATTGGAAAGAAGGCTACAGAGCTGACTGGAAGCATCCTGGGGTAGAACATTGTCAATAATGTGAAAGTAAAACGCATCTGCAGCTGTTAAGCACTAAAATGGCTCTGTAATGTGCATACCCAGGATGAGAAACCAAACAATGAAAATGTGAGCGTCTGGAGTTTATCCTTAAGGTAACAATGGTACTTTGGTTTTTAGCTTATGTGGGAGCTGTGAGTCATCAGAACTAAATAATATGAGGCCACATCTGGAGTATTGTGTGCAGTTCTCGTCACCGTGCAGGTGCTGCCCAAAAAAGACATAGCAGCACTTGAAGGTGTGTGTAGAAGAGCAACCACGTGCATCCCAGCACTTAAGGACATGTCATACTCTGATAGAGTTAGACAATAAAACCTGTTTAGTCTCAGGAATAGGAAACTGGTGGTCAGAAAAGCAAAATGAGGTTACTGAGAGTGTTGAGGTGAAGGTGAGTCAGTGATGGGAATTTGAGAGATGTGTGTTGAAGGATTGCCCTGGGAGTTCTTGTATGCCAACTCTCTTCTTTTGATGGCAGAATTGAAGGAGGAGATACTGAAATGGAACGGTAGTTTGGAAGTGTAGGGTCTTGTTGAAGCAGACTGGCACAGGCACCCTTAACCCCAATGATGGCACTCGGCGTCTCAGGACAGACAGAAGATTCAGGCTTTATTGTACGGCGCACATACAGTCTTAATTCAGATGACTGGAGTCCTGAGCCTTAGGCATCTCTTATATTAACTCTTTGAGGGCTGAATATTTTTTCCCCAAAGACACTTTCTGAAAAGCAATGGTTTCACACAGAAATCAACATTAAATGTCTGTTGCTGTGTGCTGTGGCTGCCAATTTGCCAAGAATGTGCAGCAGGCTTGCTGCCAGGCCGTCACAGTCGCAGTGTCATTGTAATCTGGTTTCTACCTCTCATCATTGTTAACTGGCAGTCCTACCTGGCGAACATTATCAGTACCACAATTAGCTGGGGACCAATCAGCTGAAGCTGGAACCTTAGATTTATTTTCGATCACTTGTATCAAAATCCGACAAGTCATAGTCCAGTTCAGAGATAAGAATATGCGAAACGTCGTCCGCAGAGTATTTTGCTTTCCGCATCCGCTTTGATCTCTCGGCAGATGTCAGTGCCATTTTTGCCATTGTTGGCGCCTTGCTATTCACGCGAGTGCAGGAATCTCGGTCAAGCCAATGAATCTAACTTTCTTTCTAGCAACGAGAGATCAACTAAACATAACAGTTGGTTTTGTCACCGTTTACAGTCGATTACCATCGTCAACTCCTCCTTTCGACAAAAGTCGACATCAGCCCTGAAAAAGTTAATTATAATTATTATCATAGAAGCCATTATTCATCCTCCTATCATTCCACTTCTCTAATCCTGCCTCTTATTAATTCTACTAATATTTCATAGGTAAGGGGGTGTCAAACCTCTCTCTGTCCTTCATGCCTGTCTGACAAGGCATACCTGTACTCCCTACTAGGTTGGCGCTTGCTACCTTTATTTACAGCCAAAGAGTTCACATTCCCTCTCTAAGTGAGGGGCCCATCTTTCTCCAGCTCTCCTGCACGTCTAACCTTTGGCTTAATGAACTATTGATGGATTCTAGCTCATAGAGAATAATAAAAATAATGTAGGAATAAGCCTTTTCAATCCTAACTCTTACATCAAAATACTTAGTAAAATATAGTGCCTACTTTTCTCATGTGCTTATAATACTTTTCTAATACGTAGAGATTACCAATTTTAAGAATACATTTTTCTATAGTCTCAAGGTAAATGCAGAAATGAGCAAAGAGGTGGGCACATGGCCATGCAGAGTGAGTGGCGAAGGTGTTAGCAAAAACGATTTTTCAGAAGTTACTGCATAAATAGTGTTACAAGGGGTTGTCTACAGGCAACAAGTACCACCTTTGTTGTTAGGACATGTGTGAGGGGGTGCAGAATGCTGATAGATAGATAGATACTTTATTAATCCTAAGGGGAAATTCACATCATGTAGTAGATATAGTAATTTATGTAGTAGATGTAAATTTAAATATTGGAAATTAAGTTTTTTTGGAGAAATTAGTAAAGTTCTGCTGCTTAGGTGACATGATGAGTGCAGATGGAGATGTGGAAGAAATTCCCAGGGCTGCCTTCCCATTCTGACCTCTAAAAGAAGTTTCTCTGGTATTTAATGGAAAAGAATATGAAAGCTTTAAGCAGTGTACTCTATGGGAGTGAGATGATGAAGCACAGCTGGAAAGGACAGAGATGAGAATGATGAAGGCGGATGTGTGGAGTGTAACAGGGTGATATACTGAGCTATGAGAAGGACTTGCTGTGGATGTGACAGGCGTTGCACTGAGGAGAAATGGAAAGAGAGGCTGAAGACAGAGGATGATTTGGTGATGAGATGCACCATAATTGAGGTGGAGAAGATGAGGACATGACTGAAAACAAAGAAGTGGTGGTTGGTGTTGGCGTCGGAAGATTTGAAAAGAATGGTCTCACTACAAGGATGCAGTGCACCATGAAGCGTGTAAGAAAAGTATTTTGCAGGGGCTGCTGACTAACCTGGATAAACCTGGAAATGGGTAGTTAAACTGGTGATGACGAATTACTGGCAGCACAGCAAGGAGGTTCACATCCCAGGTTCTTCTCATGTTGACGTGGGTTTCTTCCGGGTGCTCCGGTTTCCTCCCACTGTCCTGAAGGCATAAAGGTTAGGTGAATTGGTGACTCTAAATTGGCCTTAGTGTGTGCTTGGTGCATGTGTGTGTTCACCCTGCGATAGCCTTGCATCCTTTTGATAGCTGAGATAGGCATCCAGCACCCCCTGTAACCCAACTCTGGATTACGTGGGTTAGAACATAACATGACATGATGATGTAGAATAACCTTCTATCCTTTGATAAAATAGTAAATAAGCTTCTTACCAACATGAAACATAAGAAGGACTTAATGGTGGTTATGGCACACATTTGAAACATTATCATCCTTAAATGAACTGACTCTTTGCTTGCAGTGTTTTAATTTCTTTTACCCACATTTACCTTTTTCAGAAGCTTCAATTTCCAAGAAGAAACGCCTCTGTGTAAAGCCTGTGCCCGCTTCATACGCAGATGTGATCGTTGTGGACATCAAAGTGACGGCGAAGAGCAAAATGATAATCCCACACTACACATGTGTCGGGTAAGGAATCCACAAGGCACATTCTGGCAGCTTCACGCTAGGTTGCTAGTAAAAATAAGGGAATTTCCACCACCATTGCTTTGATGAAGGAGACTTGGGGCCGGTTTATACTTCACACTCAGAATGTTTACATGCACACATCATGGCTGCCATGTGTTCCCAGCATTCTTTTGACACGTCTTCTGAGCGTATTGTAGGAAGTTAGCGCGATACATGCATGAGTTGCAGTACCAGCAAAAATATGGGTGGTGTGTGCATTCAAGTTTTGGTACGTGACAATTGCATCGTTGTTTACTATCAACATGTAATGGCAAGCCGAAGTGCGGCTACAGTAGGATAAATCTGTGTGCTTCAATATTTGATGAATGGTTCGATGCGGTGAAGCAAATCATCAAACTTAAATGCTGACATGAAAATATTCATGATGCTTTTCTTCATCCGTTTCTCACATAGGCAATACAAGCATCGCATATTCCTATTCATAATGACGCGATACATTTAAAGGTCTTGCATCCCATCAGCTGTGTCGCTGTTACTGTCTTTTTGCAAAGAATTTTTATGTCCCTCATGTCAGAACACAGCGAAACTGGATGTTGTTTTCTCCCTGTAATGATTTCTCACACTGCCACCTGGTGGAATCCTCCAGATTTTCTTAAAGTACACATGCAAGAATAGACAGTACACATCAAGTGTATCCCCAGCCTTTTTTTTGTTCTTTATTTCGCCTTATATATATATATTATACAATTTCTCGTATTAGGAATTTGTTAGTTTTTGCATACCCCTTGGGGTCAGAGCACAGGGTCAGCCATTGTACAGCACCCCTGGAGCAATTGAAAGGCCTTCCTCAAGGGCCCAGCAGAGTAGGATCTCTTTTGGCAGTGACGGGGATTCGAACCGGCAACCTTCGGGATACCAATGCAGATCCTTAGCCTCAGAGCCACTACTCCACCCTCTTTACTTGCTAAACATCTGACCCATAGTCACATGTTGTCCTCACATTTGAAGCAGTTTCTGTTTTGTTTATTTTTTTTGGCTCTAAAGCAAGTATTTCCATTTTATTTCTTTAGAGATTTCAATGGGTATGTAATTTGGTGCAAGAAGGAGAGGGTAGCCATTGCAAAACCACTTCCTAAACCTCGTAACATCCATGTGAACATGAAAGACCTGGCCATTGATGGCAACTCCTCATCTATGCAAGAACAAAGCAGGTAAGCAATCTTTTTGGTAGAATTGGACCACTTTAAAGTTAAAATATGCTTGCCATCAAACACATTTCATTTTTAATGCCCAATTTTAATGAAATCATCTAAAATGCTTCAGAGATTATTAGATGCAGTTTCTTTAATGTTACTTTCAACATGGAGAACTGCGACAGGTAAACAAGGAAGACTTCAGTCTTTATATGAGGGACGTTCAAAACATTTCTCTACTTTTTCTTTTTTTTAACTCTACTAGCTGAAATACAAAAATAAAGTGATTTTTTTTTTAATTTTTTGAGAAAAATTGGAACCGGCCAACTCGATTTAATTTGAAAAGCAACAGGGGCGCGGTGGGGCTCAAACATAAAGAATGCTGGCAGTCACCTCCAGTTCGCCCTTTGGTGATCGTTCTGAGTGTCAACTGGATGATAACATGCATACAAGACTGCAAGATCACCCCCCAACCTACCCAGAAGGGGGGTTTAGAGTTGATTTTACTCGACAGTATTTTTAGTCAACCAATGAGAAACCTGTGTACCAAGATTCATGAAAATCGGTCCAGCCGTTCGGAAATGATACACATTGACTTTAATATACTGTATATATATATATATATATATATATATATATATATTGATTATATATATATATATACTGTATATATATATATATATATATATATATATATATATATATATATATATATACAGAGATATATATATACAGAGAGAGAGATTATATATATACTGTACTGGAGATCGTGACCAGGTTCTCTGATGCCGTGAAGCAGCAACACTTGCCATTGCCCCACTTCAACACATGAGAAGTTGTTTTTATTTTATTGAGAGGTTAGGCACTCAAAACTGAACAGTTAAGTCTCAATAAAATAAAGTAATATCCATCCATTATTCAACCCACTATAACCTAACTACAGGGTGACGGGGGTATGCTGGAGCCAATCCCAGCCAACACAGGGTGCAAGGCAGGAAACAAACCCAGAGCAGGGTGCCAGCCCACCGCAGGGCGCACACACACACCAAGCACACACTAGGGACAATTTAGAATTGCCAATGCACCTAACCTATATGTCTTTGGACTGTGGGAGGAAACCAGAGTACCCGGAGGAAACCCACGCAGACACGGGGAGAACATGCAAACTCCACGCAGGACCCGGGAAGTGAACCCGGGTCTCCTAACTGCGAGGCAGCAGTGCTACCCATTGCGCCACCGTGCCGCCCTGTAAAGTAATATTCCTTTGGATATTCTTTAAAATGGAGATTTCTTTTCCTCTCAGAATACCCTGTTTCATTTAGTAAAAACTGGTCCTAACTGCTGGGCTGCTTCACTGTCATAGTTGTTATAGGACATTTATAAACAATAGGTAGATTCTAAATTATAAGTTCTTATTTTGCAGCAATGATTTTGCGCCCACAGCCCCACCGCTGACCAACCGTCGCAGTGGTTTGGACCTTAAAGATCCTATTTACAACACATCTGGGATCTATGGCATTTCCGGTAAGTAAACGTTACTTTTCCGTTTTAGATTTCAGTGCTAGATATCAGTGGAAATATGTTCGCACTGTTTAACGTGTTGTCTCAAGGAATACTCCACCCAAAAATGATATTTTGTTTATGTTGCTTATTCCATGTAGTTTGTAGTGATGGCTGAGAAAAATTTTAAATCTCTTGTATTAGTGGAGAACAGACGTAACAAAGTTTCTGATAGAATAGGACCCAATGGAAACCAATGCTGGACAACAGCAGACAGTATCAAAAATAACAGGGATTACACTTTGAATTCAAGGCCCATCTCTTCCCCTTATTCATTGGTCAAGAATCCTGTCTTCAGTTAAAAAGTGCAACCCCGTGTGAAGGGGCTTCCATGTGTGTGGACTCCTTTCACTTTCTGGAGTTATTTATTTCACAGCACTTTAGCAAAAAATACACACATTTGGCATGTTGTGATCGTACAACTAGATGACTTAAGGTGAAAATTACGTGACTCGGATAATTTTGAACTTTTTTCATAAATGTCTTTGATATTGTTTCCTGCTGTTCAGTGTGGGTAACCATTGGGTTCATTTCTATACAAAAAATTAAACATTTTTCTTAGCCATCACTATAACCTACTTTGGTAAGTATCATCTTCTTCCTCTTCATCTTTTCCCACTTCTTTGTGGGGTGGAAGCACTTGATCAACCTTCTCCGTACAGCCCAGTCCTGCCTTTCCTCCCCAGTCAGGACCTTTTCCTTCAGATCTTCTTTCACTTTATCCATCCACCTCCACTCGCCTTCTCTTCCTCATGCCCTCATTCTTTTGTCCACGTATTCATTGTCGCTCTTCATCACATGTCCATACCACTTCAACCTACTTTGCTGTACTTCGTTGTACCTCTGATTGTCTCATTTCTTATTCAGTCCATTTTTTTGTAAATCCACATTCTTATTTCTGGCAAATTCAAATTCTTGTCCTGCATTTTCTTTACTACACATGTCTCAGCTCCATACATCATCGTTGGTTATACTACTGTCTTACAAACCTGACCTTTACCTTTGACATTAATTTGTCAATCACTCAGTACTCCTGATAACCTTCTTCCTAGTGTTCCATCCCCACTGCACTCTGAGGCTCATCTCTGAATCTAGTTTTCCATTTTGTGCTACCACTGATCCTAGATATTTAAACTTCTCCACTCTTAGCTCTCCCTGCAGGCTACATTCTGAATCCTGATCATCATTAAACCTTGGATGTTCACTCTTCTTCCTATTTATCTTCAACCTTCTCTCTTTCAAAGCCCTTCTCCATTCTTCCAACTTCCTCTTGCCTGATGCTACACAACACAATGTCATGAGCAAAAAAAGCCTGCGCCAGAACTTCTATCCCATGACTCAACACATCCATAACCAGATCAAAGAGGTAAGGACTTCAAGAAGACCCCTAGTGCAGAACCACTCTAACTGGGATCTTGTTTGTTACTCCAGCCTGAGTGCTCACTCCCTCATACATATCCTGGACAAGTCTCGCCCACTTTTCTGGTTCTCCTTTCTCTCTAATGCACCTCCAGACCTCTTAACGTGGTACACCATCATACGTCCTCTCCAAATCGATAAACACCACGTGCAGACCTTTCTGTTTTTTTCTCGATTATTCTCTATCAGTTGTCTCAGTGCAAAGACGGCATCAGTTGTTCCTCTCCCTGGTATAAAACCAGACTGCTCCTTCCCTCTGTGGTGGTCTCTTCCCTAAGCCTTCTCTTTAGACGTCTTTCCCAAATTTTCATTTGCATGTGTGACATCTATTTTATCCCTCTGTAATTTCCACAATCCTGAATGTCACCCTTCTCATTATAAATGGGTTATTACTCTTGGGTAGGTAACATATTGTATACAAGTATAATTGCTGAGTGGAGTACTCATTTAAATGTAATGTTTTTTTGGTTTCTTTCTCTGCCATATGCTTCATGCCTTTCTGCCTTCCGTCTTTTTCAGCCATGGATGGTGTGCCATTTGCTTTGCATCCGAAATTTGAAAGACATTCCAGCAACAGTGTAAGTGCTAAACAAAATGTATTGGCTAGAGCCCTGCATAGTAAGGAATAGCATCTTGTGCTTTTTAATTTTCCCTTTCAAGCAATTAAAATACAAATTATATGTTATTTCTGTTACTGGATAATGTTTTTATTGCTTGTGTTTCATATGAGACTAGCTGTGTAAGGGGTCCTAGAAACAAAAAAAAATAAATAATTGAAGTGTAGAGATGTCGGGTAACTGAAAGTAACGACTCTGGGCGTCTCTCTCCTAGGAGGTTTCGTTTTGCCAATGTGCTCGCTTCACTTTTGTCTTCACTAGGAGGTTTTGTCTTGCTGACATGCTGTCCTCGCTTGCATATCTTCAGAGGTGGAGCCCTTACCCCGACTCCACCTCTTACTTCTGGACTGGACAAATACACACACACACACACACACTTCCACACGTAGACGTTTATATATAAAAAGTTGGATCATTAATGATAATTAAGAACAATCTAAAAGTAAAACCAGTAAATATGTTTGATTGGGTGTTGCATGGCATAAGATCATATAAACCATTAATCTATATTAAAGATTGTCAATCGGTCAGTCATTTTCTAACCCGCTTGGTTATGAACAAGGGTGCGGGGGTTCTGCTGGAGCCTATCCCAGCTACCATAGGGCACAAGACAGGAACAAACCCTGGACAGGGCACCAGTCCATCACAGGGTGAACACACACATAACACGTCCACCCTCAACCACACACCAGGGCCAATTTAGCATCGACAGTCAACCTAACCTGCTTTTCTTTGGACTGTGGGAGGAAGCTGGAGCACCTGGAGGACATGGTGAGAACATGCAAACTCCACTCAGGGATGACCCGGGACCTGAACCTTGGTCTCCTTACTGTGAGGCAGCAGTGCCACCATATTAAAGTTGGTTTACTTAAAAAATTTTGCTATGTGAAATAAAGTAGTGGGCAGCCTTGTGGTGTAGATGTCTATTGCTCCTGCCTCACAAATCCAGTCTTCAGAGTCCAAGTCGAGTATCTGCTCGTTTTTTATGTGGAGTTCACACATTCTCCCCATGTCTGAGTGGGTCCCCACATCCCTAAAACATGGGTTAGGTTAACTGGCAACTGTAAAATTGGCCACATGTGAGCATCTGCTTAAGAGGACCCCCACGATGTTCTTCAGCCTAATGCTGGCAGAGTAATCCCCAGCACCCAGGTGACACTGCATGGGATTAACTGGGTTTGAGAATGTTGTGTACGTGAAATTGAACAATAATCAATTGTCGTTATAGTTTTGGGTGAATATTTTGGACCTCATGAAGCCTTTAAATGTTTTACAAAAGGCCATGATTCCATTGTGTCAGTGTGCATTGACTTTCCTTTTTAAAGGATCACTCCACCCAACACTATATGTTACTTATCCCATGGGATTGGTAGTGATGGCCAAGAAAGAATAATGTCATGTTTTTATGGAGAATAGAGATAACAATGTTTGTGCTAAAATGGTAGGCTATGCTGACCAACGCTGGACAACAGCAAACAATATCAGAAAAACATCCATAAAGAAATCTCATGTGACTTGTGCCACATGTCAAGTCATCCAGTTGTAAGCTTACAACGCGTAAAACGCGGACCTTTTTAGCTAAAATATCATTAATACCTCAGGTAGTACTAGGGTGTTGTACCGTGTTAGCCGTTATGAATGTAGTGAGAAGTCAAGCAAAATGACACCTGTTATTGGGCAACTAAAAAGATTACAATATGCAAGCTTTCAAGGCGACTCAGGGCCCTTCTTCAGGCAAGAACATAAAAGGTGTCGTTTTGCTTGACTTTTCACATCATTAATACCTCAAGAAAATTAAACTAATCCACAAACGGGAAGTTTGTTCATGCGGTGTTATACGTATGAAGTGAAGACCCCTTGTTCTTTAGATAGGAATGAAAAGAAGTAACTCCTGGTAGCTCATACCCTAGAATCGGCCTCTTATCTTGTTTCTAGTACACCTTTTTCTTTTGTGGAATATTGAGACCAAACCTAAACTCAGTATTCCAGATGAGGTCTAAAGAGGGCATTCGACAGCTTAAAAATAAATAACCTGCCATGATATGTGCTCAACACAACGTCGTCACTTAACCTAGTATCTTATTTCACTAAAAAGTCACATCAAAAATATTTTAGCTTACATAAAGTCCTTGAGGCTTCTCATCCATCCGTCCATTTTCCAACCCGCTGAATCCAAACACAGGGTCACGGGGGTCTGCTGGAGCCAATCCCAGCCAACATAGGGCACAAACCAATCGTGGGCAGGGTGCCAACCCACCACAGGACACACTCAAGCACACACCAAGCACACACTAGGGCCAATTTAGAATCACCAATCCACCTAACCTGCATGTCTTTGGACTGTGGGAAGAAACCCACACAGACACGGGGAGAACATGCAAACTCCACGCAGGGAGGACCCAGGAAGTGAACCCAGACGGGTCTCCTAACTGCGAGGCAGCAGCGCTACCACTGCGCCACCGCGCCGCCCCCTTGAGGCTTCTCATCCCATTTAAAAAGGGTGATAAATGTGGAAGCCAAATTTTGTCATCCCACCAACCTCAACATCAAGTCCCATTGTGACACACATCTGGGTGATGCCTCGTAAGCTGAGCCCACACACTCAAAGTGCTCGCAGAGAAGTCCATTTTCATTAATGACAGCTGCAAGTTGCATGGTATTCCCTATAACACTGGGAAAATCAGAATGAACTCCAATCCAGACTGAGCATTTTGTATCTGTGTCTCTCTGTAGCCATGCTAATGTGACAATTACCATCACTTCTCTCACTATAACTATTCCTACTTGCAAGACCTTATAATACAGGGTACCATCTAAAGGATGTCGGAAGGAACAATGTGTATGACACGCAGGCAGTGTGGCGTAGTGGTTAAGGCTTTGGACTTTAAACCCTGAGATTGAAGGTTCAAATCCCACTACTGACACCAGTACCATCAACAAGGCACTTCACAAGGGGCCTCATGTATAAACGGTGCGTACGCACAGAAATGTTGCATAAGAACTTTTCCACGTTCAAATCGCGATGTATAAAACCTACACTTGGCGTAAAGCCACGCACTTTTCCACGGTACCTCATGCCTTGTCGTACGCAAGTTCTCCGCTCGGTTTTGCAAACTGGCGGCACCCAGCGTCAAAGCAGTGCTACTGTTCTTGTGTGATTACACCTTATTTTCCTGACGCGGCTTTATAAATACACTGAAACTAACCGCATATTGTTTATTAGTGTAATGCATCTGATTGTAATTAACTCGTAACAATATAATGGTCCAGGGAACAGCCATAGTATTCCAAATGCCATAACTGCTTTAGCGTTGTTACTCTCACTTCTTCTTCTTCTTCTTCTTCTTTCAGCTCCTCCCGTTAGGAGTTGCCACAGCGGATCATCTTTTTCCATATTACTCTCACTGCACCACTCAGAGTATTTATATCACTGTATCTGAGTGTGAATCACAGCAGCAGCTGATCAGAAAGAGAATTATCGGTATACAGCTAAGGCTTCAAGGACACGCTACCTCAGCCACTGCAAAACGTTTCAAAGCCTCTCCTGTACGGACCTCGCGGTTCAGAAACAGTTTCATCCCAAGAACTTTAAATGCACTTAATCAATTGCACCTTGTAGAACTGTGAGTACTTATAAGTACAATCACCTCACTGTAAACTTGCACTACAGTTATAATATCGCACAACCTGAGCCACTTTATAAAGCGCGATTTACATATGATGACGATATCATTTTTAAGGTGAAATGCAGCAAAATATGTTTATTAAATTATACAGATAAAACTTTAACTTCATTTAAATAATCTATATTCTTCACTGGGAGTGTCTTTAAGGATAGAATAATTAAACATGTACTACAAAGATATTTCAATGTTCTTTAAACGTTTTGAAGAATCGGCGCTAAGCTTACAGATGGCTTAACGTCTATTACAGAGCTGATTGTGTGGCGATCGGTTACTTGGGGAAAGAAAAGCACTGACTGCAGTGACGGCTACACCAATATATATTGAATATAAAACAGAAAGAGAAAATAACAACACAGCAAAAACGCAGCGACAAGTTTCGGCAAAAGTTAAATGCTTGTGTCATGAGCGAGGCGGCTAGTGTCTGCAACATACGTGGCCATCCACCGTGCATAAGATACTTTACTGACATTGGCGGGTGAAGGAGCCACCGATTCTTTCTCTGCCCAGTGCCACCACAAGCCTAGAGCGCCCTGAGTACTGCTGCAATAAATTATTTCATCGAAGTGAAACATGTTTAATAACGTGCTTTAACTCCTATCATCATGAAAATGATATCACGTATACATCTCAGTATTTTAGTTATTCAGAGAGCTGTAATATCACAAATGTAATGGACTCTGTGTCCAGTTGGAGGAAGAGAGCGGTTTAAAAGCAAGTAGTGATTCACACACATAGAGCACATAGAAGATCAAATACAAAACAAAGCATTTAACGTGCTACTTTAATTACGATGTGATTTGAGAAACTGGTTAATTAAACGATTTTAAGATGAAGTTTATGATGTTCTACTTTAATGACAAAATAAACTACGTGATTAAAGTGGAAATGTCGAGATTGAAGTTGACATTTGTGCTTTTTCCCACCGTGTGGCTTTTTTCTCTGTACCCTAATAAGCTTTCATATGACACTCAGACAGTGGGCTTACAACTCTTCTTTTCACGGCGACTTTGATATGTGACTTCTTTTTTATTTCTGGCACTGTGCGATTTTGTGAATGTGAGCTTTCAAGTTTCTCCAACACGCTATGTCACTCGATCAACTTCATTTTGTTGATTATACCACGGTTTATTTGAACAAATAGTATGTTTTTCCTTTGCCTCCACTTGGTATTCGCTGAAATTCTTATGTTTCCCCCCGTGCTTTTCCCATTGTCTTTACACAGAAGGCTGCGCTTAAGGGCGATTTATATTGATTTGCATATTCAAATAGGCGTAATTCTGGGAGGATTTGGGGCGTTGCATAATGCGCGTGCACGAGCGTTAGTTTTCACGCTGATCGGGATTTATGTAGCGGAAGAACGTGGAAGTTGGACTATGCACAGATTCCTGCATCTGGATTTTTCTGTGCGTAAGCACATTTCGGCTTTTGTGCTTACGCCATGTTATAGTGCGAGTTCTACGCACGGCGTTATACACGAGGCCCCTGTTCTCCTCCTTTTGGAAGAACAAAATTGAATGTAACCAGTTGTATCTCAGATGTTGTAAGTTGCATTGGATAAAGTCATCAGTCAAATAAATAATTAGTAATAATTCAAGTGCCTGTTATATCTCAGCTAGGATTCCTCTTCTGGCTGTGATTCAGGTTCATTTTTGACTTGTTAGTTTATGTCCTTAATGTTCATTCTTTATTTTTGGTTTTGTCTATGTTTCTATGTAGCGGGGGTCTGCTGGAGCCAATCCCAGCCAACACAGGGCACAAACCATGTTATGTAGCATGTGTTTTAGGGGTGGTTCCCCAGGAGGCGGGGCCACCTTCCCCCCTAACACAGGCTGCTTAGAAACATAGACAAAACCAAAACTAAAGAATGAACATTAAGTACATAAATTAATGAATCAATCATGAACTTAAATCCCAGCCAGAGGAGCAGCCCTGGCTGAGATATGCATGCACCAAAAAAATGCATAAAATATAACCTTAAAATTCAAAATCTGATGCTTTATATACTGACAAAATATTCATCATGAAAAATACTGTTGTGTAGTTCTGTCACAGATACACAAAAAGCAAATTACTATGCAGAGACAAATAATAATAATTAATAATTCTTTACATTTATATAGCACTTTTCATAGTGAGTGGGAGCCACTTCAACCACCACCAATGTGTAGCACCCATCTGGATGATTTTTGTGCCAGTATGTTCACCTTGCATTAGCTGTAAAAAGGTGAAGGGGTGAGAGAGAGAGAGACAGTTAGAAACAGGGGATGATTTGGGGGCCAGAATGACTTGGCCAGGGAGGATATCTTAGCCATGACATCAGGATACTCCCTGCTCTTTATGAAAGGATGCACAAAGATCTTTTATGACCACAGAGAGCGGGGACCTTGGTTTTGACAGACAGCACGGTGTCCCTATCACTGCACTGGGGCATTGGAATCTCCATTCAGACCACAGGATAAGCGCCCCCCCTGCTGGTCTCGCCAATACCTCTTCCAGCAGCAACTTAAGCTTGCCCAAGATGGCGTCCCTTCCAAGCACTGGCTGGGCAAAAACATGCTAAGCCAAAGGTGGATGACCTCTTCTGAAGTGCAGGTGGGATGGGTGCTGGCATACAAAGAAGGAGCTGACCCCCTGATCATGACAGTAAAGCAAATTAAAATGATGTCTAACTTGGAACGGGTGAATGAGAATGAATTAGAGTTGTCTCCCCAGGATTCCAGAAACTGATTAACTCTGCACTTTTGTGAATATCTGAGGAAAGGTCTTTAACCATTTAAGGATGTATCATCTTGACGAGTAACTTGTATTCATTTTTAATCTATTTTTTTTTTTTGCAGGTGGCCGTTTCCAACTTGAACATGCAAATCAAATCTCTTGTTGACATTGAAAATGAGGTGAGAGTACGCTTTCGGGTATTGTTATAAATTTTGTTGTTTTGGACTTTTTCCTAATAGCGTGGGTCTTAATGGGAGCTTCAGATTAAATCCATTTCATTTTTCTAACCCGCTGAATCCGAATACAGGGTCACGGGGGTCTGCTGGAGCCAATCCCAGCCAACACAGGGCACAAGGCAGGAACCAATCCTGAGCAGGGTGCCAACCTACCGCAGGACACACACAAGCACACCCACACGCCAATCACACACTAGGGCCAATTCAGAATCGCCAATCCACCTAACCTGCATGTCTTTGGACAGATTAAATCCTAATTTGCTAATCTTGTAATCTCAAGAACTGCTTATGTTCCATCATTTTTGTTGCTACTCCATAACACTCAGTTGCCAGTTACTGGAAAAAATGACTGAGTGAGGAATGGTTGGAACAAAAATCTGCAGCCTTTTGGGGTTCCACAGCACTGAACATTAAAATCCACTGAAGTTACACATAAAGTCTTGTGGGTAGGACAGGGCAGTTTAAAAGTGTAGCTTAACGCACGGGTGTCGCACTCCAGTTCTGGAGGGCCGCAGTGGCTGAAGGTTTTCATTCTAACCACCTTCTTAATTAGTGACCAGTTTTTGCTGCCGATTAATTTATTCTGCCTTAGTTTTATTTAACTCAACTCAGGCCCCCGAGTTGTCTCTTTTTCCTTTATTAGAAGCCAAACAACAATGAGACACAAAATAAGCCGTCACATAATCAGCTAAACCTGTGTCCATCACACAGTATCTGAAAATAAAGAAAAGTGATGGTCCCGATAAGGTTGATCTCTCTGGTTTCCGAAACATGTTGACGGTGTTCCTAGAAAAAACAAAAAGTTTTAGAAATGTCTGCTGTGGCAGAATGAGAGCATCAACAAGCTGTGGAATTAAATAATGAGTTTAATTAGCAGCAAGAATCAGCTTCTCATTAAGAGATTGGTTGGAGTTTGTAGGCCCAATTCAGCTGCTCATCTGTTGGCTCGTTTCACATCTCATTTCTGTTTGGCTGTCATTTAATGAAGAAAGGAATAAATTCAGAGGACTGAATCCTTAAAAACAGGGCTATTAAAATGAAGGGAAAAGAAGTTAATTAGCAGTGAAAACTGGTCACTGATTAAGTAAAGGGTTAGAATGAAAATCTGCAGCCACTTTGGCCCACCAGGCCCAGAGTTCGACACCCCTGGCTTAGCACAACCGTTGCTAAAGAAAACCTGTCGAGTGTTAAGAACTCGGAGACCCATGGCAAAAATAAAAAAGATACACTTCTGGTTGTAAGTTTTTCAGTTTATTTTTTCAAATGAAAATCGGTTGAAATGCAATGAATGACATAAAAATGGTGAAAAGGTAAGCAGTCAACTGCCAGAGGCCTTAAATTTAAAGTTCAGGTTAGTAAAAATGGGGGAAAAAAGGAAATTTCAGAATATTACAATTGGGCCTTCTTCGGGGAACAACGAATATGTTACAACCTACAGATATTCTGCAGCGATTCAAGTAAATGAACCCTGGCAAGGTGAAGCAAACAATTTGCACAGGTGTCCCTACTTCTGTTGATTACTTAAAAAAATCCTGCTGTCTGTCTTAAAGAGTACTACTTGGACAATATTCCAGTGATAATGGCAAGAAAATGGCAATTAACAAAATGAAATGAGACAGAGCATTATTACCCTTAGAAGTGTAGGCCTTTCATTTAGAGAAACTGCAAAAAAATATCAAAGTGTCGGTGAGTCCAGTGGTGTCCTACACAACCCAAAGGCAACTGGAAACTGATAGAAACTCTGATAGGAAGAGATCTGGAAGAGCCCAAGTCACAAGCCAATCGGAAGACAAGTTTCTGAGGGTCACCAGCTTCGTGCCTCACAGCACAACAGCTTAACAGTGCAGGTCAACAAAAGCAAATCTCAGTTTGTACTGTGAAGAGGAGACTTTGCGCTACAGAAGTGGCAGGAAGAAAGCCATTTGTTAAAGGACAAAATAGGGCCATGAAATACCGGCTGTGGGCAACTGTAAACTGAATAAACTCTTGTGGGCCGATGAATCCAAATTTGAAATGTTCAGTTCATCACGCAGGGGGTTTGTACGCCATCGAGTTGGTGACAGGATAGTCCCTCAGTTCAGTGTGTGACACCAACTGTCACACATGGAGGAGGACGTGTGATGGTCTGGGGTTCTTTTGCTGAGAGCAGAGTCGGTGCCTTGACTGGCATTCTGAATCAAAAGGGTCACCACAGCATTTTGCAGCACCACGCGATACCTTCTAGTCTGCATCTAGTAGGTCAGGACAGCAAGACAATGACCCAAAACATACCTCCAGGATACAAGGTCTGACAATTAAGTTTGCAAACTCATCCTAGAAAAAAATTGCTGAATATCACTACGGTCACCTTCAAAGTACTCCCCTTGGGAAGCTGTGCACCGACGCCAGTGCCTAGTCCACCCTTCAAAGCAAATTTGGATGTTTTTTTCCTGGGGTGGCCATCAGAGCTGTCGTCGTATTATACTTGATGTCCAGAATGTCATTAAAATGTCTTACTTTTAATACTTCCTTTATCTTCGGGTAAAGAAAAAGTCATTGGGGGCCAGATCAGGTAAGTAGGGAGGGTGTTCCAGTACAGTTATTTGTTTACTGGCTAAAAACTCCCTCACAGACGGCGCCATGTGAGCTGGCATTTGTTCGTTGTTCTATTGCAAACTCCGACATTCTCGCGACAGCACACAAGAACACGCAACAACAATAATGAACGTCACTCAGCAAGACACTGCCACACGTCAACATAAACACAGCTGTGTGACAGTGACATACCAAGGTTATGAAACCTTACCGAGCTGTTTGTACAACGTAAGTGCACGGTGGCAAGTTTACAAACTTAATTGTCAGAACTCGTATGTCAGAATTCTGTTAAAAGAACAAGAAGGTACACTTTAAAATCTCCCCTCCGTTGAGTTAGCTTGGGATGAACTGGACAGAAGGATGAAAGGAAAGCAACTGACAAGTGCAACACATTGGTGGGGACTTCTGCAGCAGTGCTGGGAGATCTTTCTGACCAATATTTGATTTCCCGTATAGAACGAATGCCACGTATGTGTTTGGATGTTATATCAGCAGAAGGCACAGCTACTTAGATGAATCAAAAATTTGAAAAACATTTTGCACTCTTAATGATTCCTTGACTTATTTTTATTTTTTACTAGCCGTCCCCCACGGCTCCACACATGTAGTAGTGAAACAGGACAGTGAGGAGGGCCTTATCCGGCTCCCCACCCCTGACTTCATGCTTCGCTCTCCCCTCGGCCCGCAGCCTCTGTCTCAGATAAGAAAATTGTAAAGGGTTCACAAACTTTCAAGCACAATTGTGTGTATATTATAATAATAATTCTATATATATATACACACAGTACAGGCCAAACGTTTGGACCCACCTCCTCATTCAATGTGTTTTCTTTATTTTCATGACCGTTTCCAGCACTCCATCACTCTCCTTCTTGGTCAAATAGCCCTTTCACAGCCTGGAGGTGTGTTTGGGGTCCTTGTCCTGTTGAAAAATAAATGATCGTCCAACTAACCTGACTTCTGCACAACACAACTGCTGGTCCCAACCCCATTGATAAAGCAAGAAATTCCACTAAATACCCTGATAAGGCCCACCTGTGAAGTGAAAACCATTTCAGGTGACTACCTGTTGAAGCTCATCGAGAGAATGGCAAGAGTGTGCAAAGCAGTAATCAGAGCAAAGGGTGGCTATTTTGAAGAAACTAGAATATAAAACATGTTTTCAGTTATTTCACCTTTTTATGTTAAGTACATAACTCCACGTGTTCATTCATAGTGTTGATGCCTTCAGTGAGAATCTACCAATGTAAATGGTCATGAAAATAAAGAAAACACATTGAATGAGGAGGTGTGTCCAAACTTTTGACCTGTACTGTGTGTGTGTGTGTATATATATATATATATATATATATATATATATATATATATATATATATAATATATCTACACTGACCTAAAGGATTATTAGGACCACCATACTAATACGGTGTTTGACCCCCTTTCGCCTTCAGCACTGCCTTAATTCTACGTGGCATTGATTCAACAAGGTGCTGAAAGCATTCTTTAGAAATGTTGGCCCATATTGATAGGATAGCATCTTGCAGTTGATGGAGATTTGTGGGATGCACATCCAGGGCACGAAGCTCCCGTTCCACCACATCCCAAAGATGCTCTATTGGGTTGAGATCTGGTGAGTGTGGGGGCCATTTTAGTACAGTGAACTCATTGTCATGTTCAAGAAACCAATTTGAAATGATTCAAGCTTTGTGACATGGTGCATTATCCTGCTGGAAGTAGCCACCAGAGGATGGGTACATGGTGGTCATGAAGGGATGGACATGGCTAGAAACAATGCTCAGGTAGCCCATGGCATTTAAACGATGCCCAATTGGCACTAAGGGGCCTAAAGTGTGCCAAGAAAACATCCCCCACACCATTACACCACCACCACCAGCCTGCACAGTGGTAACAAGGCATGATGGATCCATGTTCTCATTCTGTTTACGCCAAATTCTGACTCCACCATTTGAATGTCTCAACAGAAATCGAGACTCATCAGACCAGGCAACATTTTTCCAGTCTTCAACTGTCCAATTTTGGTGATCTCGTGCAAATTGTAGCCTCTTTTTCCTATTTGTAGTGGAGATGAGTGGTACCCGGTGGGGTCTTCTGCTGTTGTAGCCCATCCACCTCAAGGCTGTGCGTGTTGTGGCTTCACAAATGCTTTGCTACATATCTCAATTGTAACGAGTGGTTATTTCAGTCAAAGTTGCTCTTCTATCAGCTTGAATCAGTCGGCTCATTCATTCTCCTCTGACCTCTAGCATCAACAAGGCATTTTCGCCCACAGGACTGCCGCATACTGGATGTTTTTCCCTTTTCACACCATTCTTTGAAAACCCTAGAAATGGTTGCGCGTGAAAATCCCAGTAACCGAGCAGATTGTGAAATACTCAGACCGGCCCGTCTGGCACCAACAACCATGCCACGCTCCAAATTGCTTAAATCACCTTTCTTTGCCATTCTGACATTCAGTTTGGAGTTCAGGAGATTGTCTTGACCAGGACCACACCCCTAAATGCATTGAAGCAACTGCCATGTGATTGGTTGATTAGATAATTGCATTCATGAGAAATTGAACAGGTGTTCCTAATAATCCTTTAGGTGAGTGTATGTGTGTGTATATATATATATATATATAGTATATTGTATATTGTCATCCCATTGATTGAAAACACCGGACTCGAATTTCACCTTCAAACTAACTGATCATCTGTGAAGTTCACATACTTTTGCCACTCACAAATATGTAATATTCGATCATTTTCCTCAATAAATAAATGACCAAGTATAATATTTTTGTCTCATTTGTTTAACTGGTTTCTCTTTATCTACTTTTAGGACTTGAGTGAAAATCTGATGATGTTTTAGGTCATATTTATGCAGAAATATAGAAGATTCTAAAGGGTTCATAAACTTTCAAAAACAACTGTATATAAAAGATTTGTCATTGTTTACTTGTTCTATGCCTTGATTTCATGAAACATTGAAGACATTAGAACTGAAAAGGCTGAGGTGCTCTAAAACCTTTGACCGGTGGTGTATAAGATTTGCCTTTGAACTGCTGAGTTGTTTGTTAGGTCCTCTCGCAGACCAATGGACAATACCAAGTGCTCCTGCTGGTGCCATTTTTCTCATAACTCTGTCTTTCATCCTATAGTACGACTACAGTTTTGTGGTGGAGAAGACGGCAGCTGGTGGTTCTGTGGTCAGAAGCATGGTGGAGTCCTCCTGAAGGTGCTCTAGCACACTGCCTCAATGCCTGGTGACAAATGTCCGTCAGAGGTGTGTTTAGTCCCTTTTCCTGCTCTTCAAGACGATGGAGTTTCAGTAGCACTAGTTGCCAAGCTTGATACTTGGTACATTTTGTGAAGTAATTTATTTAGCTTCCCTATTTGTGTTTTTACTCAACATCTACAATTTCTGAACATCCTTCACACATCCCTTGACAATATGATATTGGCAAACGTTGACATTTGTAGAAGCCAGGGGTGGAACCATAATGGGCCTTAACTAGCGTCTGCATCCTGGTGCCATGCCTGGCTGGGAGAATGCAAATACGTGGCGTGGTGCAAACATTCGTCATGCCCAGCGTGAAGAGTACTGTATTCCCTCCGAGGCTCCAGCCCAGGGTGACGCCGTCCACTTCGTTACTCTCTGACCCTGAAGGACACTCGGATCAACCTCACTGAGTGGATAGCTTTGACGTGCACGTGAAATGACCGTCCGTGTTCCACCTGATCTCGAAGGCTAAATATCCTTTATATAATAAAATGTCCAGCAGCAATTTCATACAGAGGTAGAGGTTTTTGTAGAAATTATGATAATATTTTTAAACAATTTTTACTGTGTGTCTGGTTTGAGGCCTATGTTAGGCCAAAGACATAAAACTGTAAAGGGACACGGGGATAACAAACGTGGAGAACTGTCTGCTAAGCTTTAACATTATGTTTATTTAAATAAACTGTATCACTCTGTTAATTACCTTACCAAATGTGGAAAGAAATAAAGTTTTGAATTTTTAAAACCAAACAAAGTCTCCCTAAAACCGTTTTACACAGTAGAACAACGAGTGGCCTTCTGTCCAGCACTTACTGTATTGCGAGTCTCTTAAAATTAAATTGTTTCTGCTTGTAGGTGCAGGACGTGAAAGCGAACGTAATTAACCTCCTTAGCGTTTCTCAGAAAAAAAGTGTTAAAAAAAAGCGTTGCATTCTTTGGCTAGAAAAATGTCATCTTTCTATTGTAAAACGTACAAAAGCCAGAAGTGTAGAAAGTATAACGGTGATACATCTATCCATCCATTTTCCAACTCGCTGAATCCGAACACAGGGTCACGGGGGTCTGCTGGAGCCAATCCCAGCCAACACAGGGCACAAGGCAGGAACCAATCCAGGGCAGGGTGCCAACCCACCGCAGATAACAGTGATACAAATAATAATAATAAATAATGAACAATAATAATATGAACAGCATACTGCACATGTGCGAGTGACGCGTGTCATTTTTGGATTCTCGTCACTTGCACTTACCACGCCTATCAAGAGTGTGCAACACCCGGGCCACTGAAAAACATTTTCTACGAGACGCCATTATGTTATTTTGAAGACACGCCTACATCGTTGCTATGGTAACACTCGGGCCTGACACTCACACAAGACGTGCCTATGCCGTTGCCCGAGTAACGCTTGGCACCAGCTGTGTTGGCACTTTTCCAGCCCGAGTAATTCTCGGGTCTTACATGAGATGTGTGTTATGAATGAGTAGCGCTTGGCACTAACGCTGTTGGCACTTTTCCAGCCTGGTGGTCTTATACGAGACATGTTTATACCGATACCCGAGTAACGCTCGGCACCAGCTCTGTTGGCACTTTTCCAGCCCGAGTAATTCTTGGGTCTTACGCAAAATGCGTCTATGCCATTGCCTGAGTAATGCTTGGCACTACTGCTGTTGGCACTTTACCAGCCCTGTGGTCTTACATGAGACATGTCTATACTGAGGCCCGAGTGACACTTGGGACTAACGCTTTTAGCACTGTTTTCACAGCCTGAGTGACCCTCGGCTCTAACGCTAAGGAGGTTAATAAAAAGTGTTTCGCTATTATAGTAGATAAAGTTTATCCTGGGCAAAAATAACAGCATTTGAATCATTAGACCGATTGTCATTCCAGGTTGACCTTTCTCTGCAGGGTGGCTGGACTCTCCCTTAGAGATAGCAGGAGAGGTGCAGACATCCAGGAAAGGCTTGGCAGCCAACCTCTGACCCTCCACATCAAGACGAGTCAATTGACGTGGTTTGGGCATCTGACGCAGACGCGTCCCTGTGGAGGTTTTACAGGCACCACCAGCTGGGAGGAGACCCTGGGGCTCACTGGGAGGAGTATGTCACCCAGGTGGGCTGGAGCCCCTTTGTATGCCACAGTATGACTTGGCAAGTGTGGCTGGAGAAAAGGTGCTGCTAAGACTGTTGCCCCCGTGACCTGGCATCTGATAAGCTGTGGAAAATGAATGAATGAATGATATTCCAGGTAACCCGACCCTGAAATTTCCGTGTCAATCACATTTACTTCCCATGTTATTGACAGGCAGAAACTGTCAAATGGATGCTTGATGACCTTAAACCCCGCCCCAAATTATGATTTATGAAATGTGTGAAAATATGAATTATGAAATGGGATGTATGAAATATAGTCCCATCCCAAAAATATGAATTCTGAAATTTACCCCACCCCAAATTATAAGAAATCTATAGCATTACCCCCAAATTATAAATTATGATAATTATGCCCCCGTCCTGATACGTAATATCATTGTAAAAATGCCAGATTCAAAACTAATAATAGGAGCCTCATTTAAAAAAGACACTTCTCTTGCTTGTAATAAAGAGCCAAATAATTGTGCACTTTATTAAAATAATTTGAACAGTGCCCATCGTTAATATCAAAATATACAAAGGCCGTAAGCAACGTAAATGTAATGGTTTCATAAATCATAATTTGGGGCGGGATTTACACTGTGCGCACAATTATTAGGCAAGTGAGTATTTTGACCATATCATCATTTTTATGTGTACACAGGGTGGTCCAGATCTAATTATGCAGATCCCGATCGTCTGGATGACTTTTATTTTTGCGCGGATGATTCCAGTTCGGCGCGAAGACGATTCTTCATGTCGTCAGTTCGCACACTTCTCGATGGTCCGGGATTTTTCGGGTGATTTTTATGTAATGAACGTATTTGAATTTCCCCTTGGGATTAATAAAGTATCTATCTATCATATAGTGCCTTTCTATCTATCTATCTATCTAATAAGTTATAGCGTAATGAAAATTGCATAATTAGATCAGGACCACCCTATATATTCCAATTCCAAACTGTATAAACTTGGATGCTTATTGGATTTAAGGATGTCAGGTGATATGTATTTGTGTAATGAGGGAGGGCGTGGCCTAAAGAGACCAACACTCTATATCAAGGTGTGCAGACTCTGAAAAGTCAAAAATTGTAAAAAGTCGTTCAGAGGGATGCTAAGATATTTAAATCCTGTTGACTATTTGCAGCAAAACATTTGACGGTTCTGTGATCACGCCCCAATATCTTCGCAAGAAACGTGTCGAGAAAAAAAGACGCAAATTAGCTGCCAAGGATTTGAGAAGAATCAAACGTGAAGCTGCCAGGAACCCGTTATCCTCCAGTGCTGTCCTATTCCAGAACTGCAACCTACCTGGAGTGCCCAGAAGTACAAGGTGTCCAGTGCTCAGAGACATGGCCAAGGTAAGGAGGGCTGAAACTCGACCACCACTGAACAAGAAACATAACCATCATAACGCATAAAACACAACACCAGCTCTTTAGCCAAGAAAGCCCAGCGGCAGCTCTACTTCCTGCGTAGGCTGAGAAAAGCTCATCTTCCACCAGCTACTCTAACAACACTCTACAGAGGAACCATAGAGAGCATCCTGAGCAATGGAATCGCGGTCTGGTTTGGAAATTGAACAGTCGGGGATGGTAAAGCCCTACAACAGATAGTGAAGACAGCTGAGAAGATCATCGGTGTCTCTCTTCCTTCCATCCATCATGGACATTTACACCACACGCTGCATCCGCAAAGCCACCAGCAGTGTGAATGACCCAACACACCCTGCACACGCACTGTTTACACTCCTGCCATTTCGTAAAAAGGTACAGAAGCATTCAAGTCCTCACCACCAGAATGTGTCACAGTTTTTACCCACAAGCAGTCGGACTCCTGAACACTCATGGACCGGACTGATCTGATCTGATAGATGTGCAACACTGCAGAGCAGAAGACATTTGACTCACATGCACCTTGTCATACATTACGTGTCTTTATGTCATGTGTCGTGGAGTCTTCGTTGTCCTCTGTTCTATGTAGCACCCTGGTCCTGGAGGAACGTTGTTTCGTTTCACTGTATGCTGCACTGCTGTATATGGATGAAATGACAATAAATACTCTTGAACTTGAATAAGTTGAAACGTCAAGACTGAGCCAAGAAATCTCTGAAGACAGATTTTTTCTAAGGTTTTATGGACTGATGAGATGAGAGTGACTGTTGATGGACCAGATGGATGGGCCCGTGGATCAGTAACGGGCACAGAGCTCCACTTTGACTCAGATGCCAGCAAGGTGGAGGTGGGGTACTGGTATGGGCTGGTATTTTTAAAGATGAGCTAGTTGGACCTTTTCGCATTGAAGATGAACTCCAAATCAACTCCCAAACCTACTGCCAGTTTTTAGAAGACACTTTCTTCAAACAGTGATACAGGAAGAAGTCAGCATCTCTCAAGAGGACCTTGATTTGTATGTAGACCAATGCTCCATCACTTTCATCAAAGTACCCCACAGCATGGCTATCCAGTAAAGGCCTTAAAGATGAAAGAACAATGACATGGCTCCCCTTCCTCTCCTGACCTAAACCCTATTGAGAACTTGTGGGCCCTTCTTAAACAGGAGATTTACGGGGAAGGAAAACAGTCCACCTCTCTGAAGAGCGTCTGGGGGGCTGTGGTCACTGCTCCACAAAAAGTTGATCGTCAACAGATAACCCTAACCCATCCCCTGACCCAATTCTGAACTTAACCTCACTGGAGAGGTAACCCTGATGTTAATCAGTAGATGGGGCCTTTCCGCTGAGAGAGAGGGATTTTGAGGTAGGGGCCCTGATGTTAAATAGAAGAAGTGGGCAGTTGGATAGTGGAGAGGGTTAGTTGAGGGTTGTACTTGACCGCCTGGCCCTCCCCAAGCTCTAAACTTAACCCCTATGGGGTAGGGCCCTGAGGTTACATTAGTATATTGGACAACAGGGTATGGTGGAAGAAGGGAGTGAGAGGGGTTGTACAATGTTATTTAATTGTTGTAGGGGAGGAATATATAAAGGAATAGGAGGGACAAAATTTGGAAGGGATTTAAGTCAGGGAAATAAGAAAGGTCAGAAATATAATTGATACACCCAATCAAGAATAATTTTTAATATGATCTGTTGAGCTTTAGTGTACTGTTCTTTAGAATATCAAAAGAATACTGTTAATGAGAGGCTAATGAATGATTGATTGAAAATTAATTTGAAAGTATTATAGGGCAATGGTTCGGAGAAACGGCCAAAATAAAAACATTTTTTAAAATAATTATGTAAATCTTTTTGGAGCTTATTAATAATCGTATGGTGAGGTAATTAGGAGGATAGTGAGGGAGTAATTAGTAGATCATGTATAAATTATAGATAGATTGAATGATCCTAATAAAACAAAAATTATTTTTTATAACCGGAGCAGTGTACCCATGTATTGCCGTAAGGCTTTTATCCCCTACCCCAACCCTAACCCTGACAGACTCCATGAATGGAAGGCTTATGACTGTTACTGAAAAGAAGGGGGGGCTACATTGGGCGCGGATTTTTATTTATTTTTTTTTTAAATGTCAGAAATATTTATTTGTAAATTTTGAGTTGTTTATTATTCTCACTGCAACATGAAAATAAACTGGGAGATCGGGAATATTTTCATTTTTCCTTTAGTTGTGTAATAATTCTGCACACTAATAGTTAGAGGACAGGAAGACATGGAAGATGATGATCCGCTGTGGTAACCCCTAACGGGAGCAGCCGAAAGAAGAAGAAGAAAAGCTGCCTAATAATTGTGCGCACATATGTATTCCCCTGATGATGTTCACACTCACTTTTCCGTTGTGAAACATTCAGGTTTATTAACATTTTGGATTGACTGATAGCACTGTGTTTGTTCCATATTAAAATGACTCCTCAAAAATACAACTTGCCTAATAATTTGTGCACACAGTGTAAGGTCGTCGATCATCCATCTGACGGTTTCTGTCTGACATTACAGCAGGATGTTTAATTTTGATAAACGACCGGATCGTCTCTGTAGAGCAGTGAGTGACGATGTTCTGCTGTTTGTGTCCCTCGACAGCCACTGTAGTTCAGGAAGCAGGAGTGGCGCCCGCCAGGTGGTATCGGGTAAAGTTTAGATGTGCGTGCAGATTGATTTGTTAGTGGAGTACAATAAACTGTTTGATAACCTTCAATAACGGAGACGACTCGTCAGTAACAAAGTCTCATCGCAGTGCAGTGAGCGAAGGTAATTGAACGTACATTTAGATGGCATGGCAGAAGGATTTTGTAGATCTGAACCGCTTGTGTTTGATGGCCTTGGGATTAATAAAGTATCTGTCTATCTATTATATAGTGCCTTTCCTATCTATCTGTCTATCTATTATATAGTGCCTTTCCTATCTATCTATCTGTCTATCTATTATATAGTGCCTTTCCTATCTAGATAGATAGATACTTTATTAATCCCAAGGGGAGATTCCCATACTCCAGCAGCAGCATACTGATAAAAAACAATATTAAATTAAAGAGTGATAACAATGGCGGTATAACAGACAATAACTTTGTATAATGTTAACGTTTACCCCCCCTGGGTGGAATTGAAGAGTCGCATAGTGTGGGGTCTCCTCAGTCTGTCAGTGGAGCAGGATGGTGACAGCAGTCTGTCTCTGAAGCTGCTCCTCTGTCTGGAGATGATCCTGTTCAGTCGATGCAGTGGATTCTCCATGATTGACAGGAGCCTGCTCAGTGCCCGTCACTCTGCCATGGATGTCAAACTGTCCAGCTCCGTGCCTACAATAGAGCCTGCCTTCTTCACCAGTTTGTCCAGGCGTGAGGCGTCCCTCTTCTTTATGCTGCCTCCCCAGCACACCACCGTAGAAGAGGGCGCTCACCACAACCGTCTGGTAGAACATCTGCAGTATCTTATTACAGATGTTGAAGGACGCCAGCCTTCTAATGAAGTATAGTCTGCTCTGACCTTTCTTACATAGAGCATCAGTATTGGCAGTCCAGTCCATTTTATCATCCAGCTGCTCTCCCAGGTATTTATAGGTCTGTACCCTCTGCAGAGTCACCTCTGATGATCACGGGGTCCATGAGGAGCCTGGGCCTCCTAAAATCCACCACCAGCTCCTTGGTTTTGCTGGTGTTCAGTTGTAGGTGGTTTGAGTCGCACCATTTAACAAAGTCCTTGATTAGCTTCCTGTACTCCTCCTCCTGCCCACTCCTGATGCAGCCCACCATAGCAATGTCATCAGTGAACTTTTCCACGTGGCAGGACTCGGAGTTGCATTAGAAGTCCGATGTATGTTGGCTGAACAGGACTGGAGAAAGTCCAGTCCCCTGCGGCGCTCCTGTGCTGCTGACCACAATGTCAGATCTGCAGTTTCCAAGACACACATACTGAGGTCTGTCTGTAAGATAGTCCACGATCCATACCACCAGGTGTGAGTCTACTCCCATCTCTGTCAGCTTGTCCCTGAGGAGCAGAGGTTGGATGGTGTTGAAGGTGCTAGAGAAGTCCAGAAACAGAATTCTTACAGCCCCACTGACTCTGTCCAAGTGGGAGAGGGATTGGTGTAGCATGTAGATGATGGCATCCTCCGCTCTCACCTTCTTCTGGTATGCAAACTGCAGAGGGTCGAGGGCGTGGCGGACCTGTGGCCTCAGGTGGTGAAGCAGCAGCCGCTCCATGGTCTTCATCACATGTGACGTCAGAACGACAGGCCGGAAGTCATTCAGCTCACTAGGACGTGATACCTTTGGGACTGGCGTGATACAAGATGTTTTCCAAAGCCTCAGGACTTTCCCCTGTTCCAGGCTCAGGTTGAAGATGTACTGTAGAGGACTCCCCAGCTCCAATGCACAGGCCTTCAGCAGTCGTGGCGATACACCATCTGGACCCGCTGCTTTGCTGGCACTCTATTACACAGTGACTTATCTATCTATCAATGTCACAGAGAACTGGCGTGTGTTTGAACAAGATGATGACACGAGGGGAGTCAAAAAGATCCGCACTCAAGTTATATTAAAACGTCTGTTGGCCGCACCGACTTATCAGCGCTCTCCATACGAGGTCCCCGTCTCTCCAGTCACTGCTGTGCGGGTGTCGAACGGGTTACGTCAGATCATTTGTAACTGCGGTCCGAGATCAGTGGCTGCCCCACTTGTGATTTGCACGAAAGAAGAGTAACGTGCAGCGATTCGTTTTTTGTGGTCTGAGGGGGTTGCCTGGTGTCGATATTTTTATCGAAGACTTTGTGCACAAGTATGGAGAAATTGTTTTGTCGCAAAGAAGTGTGGATGAGAAGTTCAAGGAAGGTTGCACAAGTGTCAGCCATGAAGAAGGAGCCGGATGCCCGTCCACGTCCGCAGCGGATGACAACATTGAGCGCGCCAGTGAAATGATTCTGTTGAGTAGACGAGTGCCAGTAGCTGACGTGGCAAATCATTTGCAAATCCGTCATTGGCTCGGCCTGTGCAATAATCAACAACAGACTTGGGTTATGAGAAGTTTGGGCGAGGTGGGTGCCCGATAGATTGAGCCCACAAGCTGACCCAACCTAAAACGAGTGTTTTTCCCAGTTGATTCTGGGGTCTGTCAGTGGTCTGTTCAATGCTTGTATGGACTGGGCGTTGGGCAGGGTGGTGGGGTCCAACGGCTGTGGGGCATCAGTTGGTGAAGAGAGATTCACAGATCTTGACTTTCCTGACGATGCTGTGATCTTCACAGAGTCAATGGAGGCCCAGATCGAGGAGCTCGAGAGACTGAGCGAGGAGTCTGAGGGTCTTGGCTTGAGAGGGTCCTGATAAATATCAACATCAGGCCTTTAATGACCTCTTGTGTACGGCCATCAGCAGTGTGCCTGTCTGCAGAGAGAGTGTCGACCTCGTCATCGAGAGGTTTACTTACCTCGGCAGTGACATTCATGGCTCTGGTGACTACTTCTATGAAGTCAATGGACGGATTGGGAGAGCATAGGGGGGTCATGAGGTCACTAGAAAGGGGTGTGTGGCGCTCATATCATCTCAGCAAAAGGACGATATGGTTGTGAGAAATGGACGCTATCCAGTGACCCGAGATGAAGACTGGACTCCTTCACTGCTGTGTCTCTTCGGAGAATCCTTGGGTGCCGTTGGCTTGACTTTGTGTTGAATGAGGCACATGACCTGCATTGTGAGGGAGCCTCAGTTATGGCCATGTGGCGCGATTACATGATGATGATGATGATCAGCTCGCAGGATCCATATTATTAAGGACCCGAGTGGCTGGACCAGGCCAAGGGGACGCCCTGGTAGTGTGGCGTAGTGATTAAGGCTTTGGACTTCAAACCCTGAGGTTGTGTCACCAAATGCATCTTAAATGTTGCAAGTCACCTTGGATAAAGACATCAGCCCAGTAAGTAAATGATTTTTAGACCACTGGGCACACCAAGTCAACCCTTAACCGGCCGCCCAAGCCGTTCCCACTTGTTTCTCTCTATGCGTTGGTCAGGTTGCTGGCATGGCAGAATCAGTTTCTCTCTCTCTGCAAGCGGGCAGAGAGAGCATGGTTTTTAGTTTGAGCAGGGTGTGTGTGTGCCCTGCGGTGGGCTGGCGCCCTGCCCGGGGATTTACCCGGTGTTAGGACAGAGTGGGTTGGAAAATAACTGACTGACACTCGGGTCCAATGAAGTAAACCTCACCGATCACAGTGACAAACCTCAAAGCCTTTGGCTACAGTGGTGAACGGTTGCAAGTGCCAGTCAGTCCCCATCACACGTGGGGTGCAATGACTTTACCAGGTAGGCACACGTTGATCCATTCAGCCCCCAAAATCTTAGCGCCATCACTCACCTGTTATTATTCAATCGCATGGTTCACTGCTGCGCCAACAAGCCTCTTCTGCTGCACGTGACCACGAATAGGCAAAGTTAGACTGCGGATACGGGAGGTGGGTTACGCTTTTGTAACAGCAGATAGACAAATCGGCAAGAACAGAATCCACAGCCAGACTCAAAAATCCATTAAGAAATCACACACTGGACTGCAAACCGAAAACCAGACGGGTCACGTAATTAAGGAGGATTCTGTATTTCAGCTGCTCTGGAAAGCTCCACCATACTCGGGTAACATCTGCTCCCTCCAGCCACTGTTTTCACTGGTCGGACCTGAACAATGTGATCTGTAAGGTTTTCATCCTAACCTTTTCCTAATCAGTGACCAGTTTTCACTGCTAATTCACTTTTTTCCGCCCAGCCCTGTTGGAAGAGTTCAGCCCTCAGAATTGATTCCTTTCTTCATTAAATGACAGCCAAGCAGCAATGGGATGTCAAACGAGCCAACTGGGGCTTCAAACTCCAACCAATTTCACTCCAATCACTTTCTTAACGAGAAGCCGACTCTCGCTGTTAATTAAATCAGTTCTTTCATCCCGTGGCTTGTTGCTGCTCTCATTCCGCCACATCCGTTTGTTTTTCTGTTCTTTCTAAGAGCGCCAATGTCAAAGTGTTTGGGTGACCTGAGAGATCAACCATACCAAGACCATCACCTCTCTTTAATTTCAGATATTGAGTGACGGGTCCAGGGGAGCTGGTCACGCGGTGGCTTGTTTGGCTGCTAATTAAAGAAAAAGAAACAACTAAGGGGCCGGAGTCAAGTTAATTATAAGAAGTCATCAGCAGCAAAAACTGGTCACTAATTAAGAAGATGGCAAGAATGAAAACCTGCAGCAGCCACTGTGGCACTCGAGCCCTGGAGTTTGCCGCCCCTGATCTAGCTGACAAGGCTGTCGATCTCTGACTCTACTCAGTCATTAGTTTACCTACCTGATACGATCAAACATGTCACTTACCGTGGGCTCACTTTCACGAATATGCGTGTTACCCACACCGAGGGCGCCATGACATCTTCTGTGCTTTACGGTGGAGTTTCCTGCCGTTAACGTGGGAAATTGTGCAAGTTCTATCGAGTCCCAGCCTGAAAACCTCCCTGGTTGGCTTACCCAGGAATTCTTGAGCCGAGTTTGTTCACACATTTCCACATGCTGGGAATTTACAGGTATAGGTGTGTGAAAAAGTAAGTACACCCCTTTTTTCATTTCTCACAGATGTAGACGTGTAAGACTTGATCATCTTTAGAGCGGCGTTCCCAAACTTTTGCTTTGCTTGTGACCGACCCACCGAACCAAACGCGTTTGTCTTTAGGGTCCTGTGCGATAAGCAGAGCGTCAAAGCGTTTGATGAATCAAGCCCGAGTGTCAGAGCTTTTACTCCTTGGTGAGTCGAGGACCGTCGTCAGAGCGGTCCTTGCGGAGCTTTTAGTTCTATTATGGAAGGGGATGGTTTTCAATCTCGGGTACATATCTGATTTTTAATTCGATGTATTCGAGTTTTGGAATTTTTAAACCTTATGTTTAGAGAGATATATATAATGGGTTATAGGCATTATGAATAGGCATTTAATAAATAGATTTTAATCTGGAATATGTGTCCGTCAGGTGTAGAAAAGTGCATTAAGCACAAGTGTACCCGTGCGTCTTTACCCCTTGGGGTAAAAAATCTCTATTAACCCTCACCCTAACCCTAACCCTAACCTCCTGCAGCAAAGCAGCCCCACCACACGATGCTCCCACCGCCATGCATGACTGTTGTTCTTTGGCTTGCAAGCCTCGCCCTTTTTCTTTCAACCATAACGACGGTCATTATATGGCCAAACAGTTCGATCTTGGAGGACATTTCTCCGGAAGGTCAGATCTTTGTCCCCATGTGTCTCTGGCTTTTTTATAGTGGCTTTGGAGCAGTGGCTTCTTCCTCGCCGAGCAGTCTTTCAGCTTATGTCGATGTCGGACTCGTTTTACTGTGGATATCAAGACTTGTCTACCTGTGTCCTCCAGCATCTTCACAAGGTCCTTTTCTGTTCTTCTGGGATTGATTTGCACTTTTCGCGCCAAAGTCCGTTCTTCTCTAGGAGACAAAAAGTGTCTCGCTCCTGAACGGTACGACGGCCGTGTGGTGCCATGGCGTTTATGCTTGTGTCTTACAGATGAACGTGTTCCCAAGGATGAACCACATTTGTGAAGATCCACAGGTTTTTTGAGGTCCTGGCTGATTTCTTTTGATTTTTCCCATTATGTCAAGCAGAGAGGCAGCGAGTTTGCTGGTAGGCCTCAACATCCATCCACATGTTGACTCCAATTACGCTAATTGGTGATCAGAAGCTAATGGTCTAACTGCCAAAAGACTTGGCATCATTTTTTGGAATTTTCCAAGCTGTTTAAAGGCCCAGTTAACAAAATGTATGTAAACTTGTGACCCACTGGAATTGTGTTATGGTCACTAAAAAGCGAAATACGCCCGAGATCTGTGAACATTGTTGGAAAAAAATGACTTTTGCCTGCACAAAGTAGACGTCTTAAAACGATACGCCAACCTTACAGTTAGTATAACATCCGTGGAGAGGTTAGAAAGAATTCACCTCAAGTGTATGGAAGCTCCGGGCCTCAACTGTAAATGTGGCATGGCGTTTGCTACCATCGATATCATTTAAATGAAGATCACATCTTGATAGGTCTAAATACGCTACCAAAAAAATAAAACATTTCATGGGCTACACTTACCTTTTCACACGACTGTACATCCTTGGAAAAGCCCGTGTCACCAAAAGAGGTCAATGTCATAAGCTGTATTGATGCTAGAGGGGAAAGGGCCCAGCAAAACCCCAGGCATGTTGAAACCTGAGAATGACGTTTGGCCGTTGACACAACATAACCCGTGTCCAAAAGCATCAGGAAAGTAGAAAGGATTAAAATTTATAGACACTGTTTATTTAACAAATCTAATAAATACTTCTCGTGTCCTTCCCCCCCCCTCCATACCTCACAGCGTCCTCGAGTATTATCATTACAAAAGGAGGCCAAAGGAAAAACAAAAAACAAAAAACCGAATAAATACTTCCATTCACTGATTTCACGTTTCATGCTGCGCCGTTTGGTCTTCTGGTGGTGGACATCCTGCCCATGCCCTCCGCGTTACAAAGGCTGACTTCTGAATTCGAGGTATCGATTCTGTTTTAACACCACCGCCCCTTTTCAAAGGCTAAGCGCGTTATACTTGCTAGACAAACAGCAAATACACAAAATCAGAGATTGTGGAGATGCCCGTTCATTATGGGTAGGGCAGAGATGAGCGAAAAACCAACTCCTAGAAAAGAGGTGACGGTGATCCTAGCAACTGATTTGGGGTCCGCTTGAAGCGACGGTACGTTTAGAGAACCGAGTTTTATTGAAGGCAGGAGTGGGCCCACCAATCTGTACTGGTCAAAAAATGTGAATAAAATGGAAAACTTTTTTAGGAGACGGGAAACTGCTGCCACCGTGGTCAGCTCTATTTCTCTCCTTGTGGGCACCAAAAAATAATTTAAATTGGGTTTGGGGAAATCTTTGTTAAGCATTTGGTTGTTGTGTCTTGAGAAAGGGGTAGCGGTCTTATATGACATCAAAAATTAGAATTTTTATAAAGCCATAAGCTCGGGTGTGTGTGACATAGCAGTGCCACTCGGGAGGCTCACACACATTTGGGCTTCAGCACTGGCACGTCTTTTAACTGCCAGTCTACAAAAGTGTGGTTTCAAGTTCAATTGAAATGCAACACGCACCCCCTTCCCCTCACAAAATAGGCTGGCCTTTATAAGAAATGCAGTTCCCATCAGCAGCATAATTTTGTCCTCTCCCCTTATCGTTTGTTACAATTAAGTCATTAATTATGCATTTATAAAAATTAACAGAAGACTAAAAAAAATTCTGTGATGAGTGAAAATGGACTTACAGACGAGTCAGGGTCTCTGTCTCTGGGTATCCTGACATGAGAAAAACTCCTTCCGTGTCGGAATACAGGAGAGAAAAACCAAAAAAACCAAATTCACCAGTCGGACATCTGTAGGCAGCAAACACGGCTCTATCCGGGGAGGAGAGGGGAAAAGAAAAACCCAAAAAAGCTGTACAGGCACGTCTCTGGCATTTACAGATCCCAAACTTTGAGTGTCTTGTCTGGCTTTATGCTATCACATAAGGCAGCTCTCATAATACTCTCATGCTTACATATATACATACATTTCTTCTCTCCCCCCTTCCCAAAAAAAAAAATAGTGATTTCTGCTTAGTTAAATTTGTCCAGGTCATCTTCTCTGGGGCTGGCAGGATTTTTACCAAGTGATATTTTTCGGCGTAATTTGCAACAAGTAATTTAGACTCGGAGTAATTTCACCCAATTGCTGACCAAAGCAGAAGGTGATATTGCTTGTGTTCAGTGTCGAGACACGCACAAAGATCTCCATGTCAACATTAAAGAGGGGTAAATGGGAAAGTTAAAAGTCCAAACCGTGTATTAAAAGGAGCCAAAGTAATGCCATCTGTTGCTTGAAGAAGTGTAATGGCTGCTGCGCCACCCCCTCCAAAATACAGTTTTCCTCCCCTCCCTCTCTTGAGATCTTCACCATAGGTGGTCAGCCTGGCTGTCCGTGATTCACCCCATCTCCTCGGGTTCCTTGCAGAGTCCTGAAGTGTAAACAGATTCAAAGCCTGGAGCGGCGCGAGGCTCAGTTTGAGTAGAGGGAGAGCCCGGGGTGGATGGGAAGGGAGGGGAGAGGGGGTTGGCTGGCTGATTGGTTGGTTGGTTGGTTGGTTGGCAATGGTCACCGGCTCTCCAGCAGTACTCGGTTCACTCCAGTTTTATGTCAAAGCACCAGCTGCCACCCTCACAGTGGCAAGTGCTAGAAGTACTCAAGACAGCACTTTGAGCTTAGCATTGCCTAGCAAGAACTGTAGGAGTCTGTCCACCAGCAGAGCCAACATGAAGTCGACCACCAGCACCTGAGCAATCACCAGCTTGAACTGGGAAAAGAGAAAGAAGGACATGCATTAGGTTTAAACCTCACACACACACACACACACGTGGCACTTTCCCCAATTTGTACATGAACTTGATGTTAGCACGTTGTTTGATCTATGATATTGTGCCAGATGACTATGACAAAGTCTAACTCAAATGGTAATTAAAACAATACTACACGCCAAAACCAATCCAGACCTGCTGTAACTGGTCTACAGACAGGCTGCATTCCCCTCCACAACAATGTGGGTATAATAATCTGATCTCTCACTCTCCTGCTATATCACAATTCCGGGAACTTGTTGACTGCCCCTATATATATATATATATTGTGGTCCCCGGCTGGGACGCCCAGGAGGACGAGAGGAGGGCTTGTGCCTCCTCCAGACCGCGAGGGGGCGTCCGTCCTGGTTCTGTTGGGGACCACGGGTGGAGGGCTTGGAAGCCCAGCCCTGTAGGGGCCCGTGGCCACCGCCAGGCGGCGCCCCGATGCCGGTTTATGCCGTGTGGTCGCCGGCCGGGACGCCTCGGAGGACCAGAGGAGGGCGAGTGCCTCCTCCAGACCGAGTGGGGGCGTCCGTCCTGGTTATGCAGGGGGCCTTGGGTACAGGGCTTGGAAGCTGCCAGGCGGCGCCCCCAGTGCCTCATTATTCCAGGGGCCCGGCACTTCCGGGGAAGACGACTGGGGACACCCGGACGGCTTCCGGGTGCGCAGCTGGCACTTCCGCCACGGGGTGTGTCCGCGGGAGATTGCGGGAAGCAGCTGGAGCCCATCCGGGTTCCTATAAAAGGGGCCGCCTCCCTCCAGTCATTGACAAGAGTCGGGTGGAAGAGTGGCAACGTCTGGAGGAGGAAGGAGGCGGTGGGAAGAAAAGAGAAAGAGAAAGTAAAAGTGAGAGAAAAGAGAAGAAGAAAAGAGAAGGCATTGGAGTGGCCTGGACTGAGGGATATTGGGGTTGGTGAGCAGAGTTGTATAAAAGAATAATGGAAAATAAACCAGTGTTTGTGGGTGACATGAACGTGTCTGCCTGTCTGTGTCCGGGGCGAGGTTCACTATATATATATATATATATATATATATATATATATATATATATATATATATATATATATATATATATATATATAATACATACCAACACACACACACACTCACACATACATACAGTGGGTACAGAAAGTATTCAGACCCTCTTCAATTTTTCACTCTTTGTTATATTGCAGCCATTTGCTAAAATCATTTAAATTAATTTTTTCCCTCATTAATGTACACACAGCACCCCATATTGACAGACAAAAAAAAGAATTTTTGAAATTGTTGCAGATTTATTAAAAAAGAAAAACTGAAATATCACCTGGTCCTTTTCCTTGATTTCGGGATTTGGCCAGCCAGTTTGCTTAATGGCTTAGGGTGATTGGCCAAAGTCAGAAGGAAAAAAAGGCATGAGCAGTAATTTGTTGCGCACTTAGTAGTGTAATCGCATTGAGTGTAGCCTTGGCCGCCAGTTGGTGATTGGGAAGATGCGACGGTTCGTAGCGATTTTTCTTCTGTGCCTACGGATTCCAGTGTGAGCAGTTTCTCGTGCAGAATCGAAAACTCACTCCTGAATCTGCATCTGAAAGTTTTTAAGCATCTTTCCACCTTGAGCGGACAGTCGTACATCAGCGCATCCAACTTTGGCCAGGGAGTTCTCGCCACTTCGCAAAATGGCCGGGCAAAGTAGTATATACGCTGGTCATTTCTAGTAATTCAGACTTTGGCCTCACCTCTCGGCCAAAAAGCGAATTGGCTGGCCAATTCTCTGGAACTGGCTGAACTTCGGGTTTTGGCCGTAACATAAATATATATACACACACGTGTGTGTATGTATAATATATACAGTATATATATATATATATATATATATATATATATATATATATATATATACAGTATATATATATATATACAGTATATATATATATATACATATATATATATATATATATAATTTGTATTGTTGTCTGCATATTGGTTTCGCAAAATTCTACACCGGATGCCCTTCCTGATGTAACCCACCCCATTTATCCGGGCTTGGGACTAGCACAAAGAAACTCACTGGTTTGTGCATCCCCTGTATGGATGTGGTGGATGGATGTATATATATATATATTTCTTCTTCTTCTTTTATGTACAAGCGTATCACTCAGACATTGTTTTAAGTTCAAAATATGATGGTCTTATCTGTATATGCAAGATACTTTAAATATGAAGATGATGATGATGATGATGATGGAGTACTCAGGCTCACGTCTTAATGGGGATACAGTGCAACTTAGCCGTCCAGACAGACAGAGCTCCTTGTGATTAGTGTATCCAAAAATATATGAAAACATTCCACATCTCCATGATTGGGTCAGGCATAGAACACATGTCCTGTGACAATGGGCAGTACAGTGAATGTATGCACGACCTGTCTGAGGTCTGAGTGATTTCTCATCAATTTAAAGTATAAACCAGAAACTGAACGTTACCTCAGTAGGAATGTCTACAAGAGCAAACTGCTCATTGAATTCTGGGGATGATCCACTAAGTAGGCCAACTATTGCCAGACCGGAAACCACGATGCTCCAAAGGAGAGGTTTGTTCTCTCGCAGGCTCTCCATGAATGGGTGGCCCTAAAATAAAGGACATGAACAAAATCTAAAGACTAGAGCAACATCAAAGTGGTTTGTGTACACGAAAAAGTGCTGAAAAACTAATGAAAAGAGTTAACATGCTGAAAGTGGTTGTCCTAACTTTTCACTGAATGACACAAAGAAAATTAGCGAAGCACACAAATGTATCTGTAAACGTGCTTTACCTTGTAGTTGATGGCAAACGTGGCCATCTGCATGGCCATGGACATGATATAGACGGTGCTGTTTACAAGGCTGGGTTCAAACTCTTTGTAAAGGTCCACAAACTGTTCTTTCCTGTGGAGAAAAGGTACAGAGAAGTGGTGAAATGAGAAGGCCAGGCACAAGGAAGGTACACAAGAAGCACCAAGAGAAAAAATAAGATATATAAGTGACCACCAAGACTAAACCTGAGATAGTCAGAATCTGCTGTAAAAGGTGAATTCTGATAAAGTGGAGATCATCGGTTATCCTTAGCCAACAGAGTAAGAAAGAAAGTTAAATAAATCAACTCAGGGTTCACCGGTAACAAGAAAAGCAAGCCGAGGTGAAAGACGCCTTGAAAAGGAGGAACATTTCATAATGAATTACCTGGGAGGGCTGCGTGTCTGGGCTCCTCGATAAAGATATACCAGGCTGCAGAAGTGGACCAGGAACTGCAGGAGAACTGTCAGTACCGTGTACAAGTTAAAGATGTTCGGCAGGGGACGCTCTTTTGACAGTGTCCTCAAGGGCTACCACAGAAAAAAAAATACAGAAAAACATTGTGAAAATGTGAAAAGGTGTTGGCAATAAAATAAAAAAAAAGATAAAATGACAATTATTTAAAAAAATATGCAATATTTGTATGATGTCTTTGTGTGCATGTGAGTTTTATCCAGGTATTCCACTTTTCCTATACACCCCAAGGACATGTAAATGAAAATAGGAGATGTCTATAGGGACATTTCATGTGAATGTCCATCCACGCTTGCAGTGGCACAATATGGGGGATTAATTTAGCGAAGATATGAAGCAGTGCCGACCTCTCAGCTTTTTCTGTGTACCAAATAAATAATAATAATTAGCACAGCCAAAAATGTCAGTGGCAGTCACATTGTATGCATGGTTAGGTGATACCTGTTCAATAAGATTCAATTATGTTTTATCCCCCTAAAGTAAACGAAATCTAAAATTGCACTTTGTCAAGAGTGTGTAGTTAAATCAACAGCAATACTGAATTTCTCCCAAATCCCACAACTGAATATAGAGGTGAACAGAACAAATTGGGAAGGCAGGTTGACACAAATGGTAATGTGGAAGCAGAATTAGACCAACTGTCAGCTATTTTTTCTTTTTACTCTTCTGTTTCTTTATCTGGGTTTGTATTGCATTGTACAAAAAATGTGGGCTCAACAAACTCACCTTTGACCTGGAGATGAACAGGAAGCACCCAGCCAGCAGGAGGCCCTGCAGTGTAGCTTGGAAATCGCTGAACTTGACGCCCTCCAAATACAGGACGCTTTGGCTGTATGCCAGGATGAGTGCGTTTAGTGCCAATATCTTGAACATCTGCAAAGTGGTGACAAGGGTGCAACGACCCTGCTTGATCACATGGCAGACTGCAAAAAGACAAGTTAGAATTAAAGGCATGTGGACATCTGCAGCACACCATAAACATCTAAAGGGTGTAAATACTTCCTGGTTTTCAGGGAGATGTGGCGATACGTACCCTCAGTTGTTCTACTACTTTTCTATGTAAAGGAATTCATCACAATCCTGGGGCTGTTGCGGGACAATATGGCTAACTATTCCTTGCAGTAGAATGGAAACAGATCACTTCCCCAGCTGAACAGAGGTCAATTATGGCTGTGTCTTTGTATTGATCCTTTTTGCGGTTTACCTACATGTCATTTTGTTATTCAAATCTCTGACAGCTCTCCTTATGAGTTTGAATACCAGTTTGGCAGGAAGCTCTTCACTCTTTAATAATGTAAGGCTACAATAATCATCAACCTTCAGTATGCAGATGACTTGGTCCACTATGCTAAAGAACTCAACACTGGGAAAATCAAAATCTTCTACCAAATGTCCCTAACAATTGCCATCTCGGGGAACCTCTGGAAGCTGTTGACCACTTTCCATAGTTCTGCTGCCAGTGACCAGGGAAAATGTTCAGTACCATATTAGCTGTAGAAACACCTGCCAAGACATTCAAAAAGGAAACCAAGCTACAAGGCCACATGTAACACTACACTCCTGCTTGACAGCATTTCTTGAGTTATCAAACAATATCCTGGAAAAATTATGACTTCTTGCTTTCAGAAAATGGAGATCACAGTACCAACTAAGGCAAAGATGATCAGCACCTAAGCCATGAACCTGTGGAACCAACACTGCTGGATGGGCCAGTGAATGACCCGACTCCTGCCTCTTAAGGCAAATCCTCTACTACTAACAGAACAGATGCCAGGGTGGCCAGAGAAAGTGATTCAAATATACCCTCAAGGCCTAATCTACAATAGTCCAGGTGATCATTGGCAAGGAATGCTCTCTGTGATGCTACAGGACTTGTCAACCAACATTTCACTTTCAGAATGGCTCTAAAGAAAAGGCAGCTACAGAAGCAGAGGGAGAAGAAGCTAAAAATATGGACGATACTCCCAAAGGGAACCCTCCTGCCCCCATTGTACCAAAACTCCTTATATGTCTAAGATCACACAAATAACGTCGACTTCAAACTTCAAGTGACTGCAGAGGCAGAGAGAAGATTATATAAGGGCAGAAGTGAGAGGACACTCTTGACATGCCACCTCGAGGCCTGCTGTCACACAGTTTACACCAGGGGTCCTCAATCACAGTCCTGGAGGGCTGCAGAGGCTGCAGGTTTACGTTCTAACCCGTTTACTTAATTAAAAAGCAATTCTTGCCAATAATTTAATTTCATGGCTTGTTATTGCTTTAACTCTGCTATGTCAGCTCATTCTCATATCCTCGATTTTCTTCCCCTTTTTAAGGATATCATCCAAATGATTTGAAGCCTAAAATGGAGGAGTAATTCTCAGTCCTTCACTTTCCTTCTAAGTACAGTATTTAATTAAACCCAATACACTGTGTGCACAATTATTAGGCAAGTGAGTATTTTGACCATATCATCATTTTTAATGCGTATATTCCAACTCCAAGCTGTATTAACTTGAATGCTTATTGGATTTAAGCACGTCAGGTGATGTGTATTTGTGTAATGAGGGAGGGTGTGGCCTAAGGAGATCAACACCCCATATCAAGGTGTGCAGAATTATTAGGCAGCTAGTTTTCCTCGGGCAAAATGGGCCAAAAAAGAGATTTAACTGACTCTGAAAAGTCAAAAATTGTAAAAAGTCTTTCAGAGGGATGCAGCACTTTTGGAATTGCTAAGATATTGGTGTGTGATCACAGAACCATCAAACATTTTGTTGCAAATAGTCAACAGGGTCGCAAGAAACGTGTTGAGAACAAAAGATGCAAATTAGCTGCCAAAGATTTGAGAAGAATCAAACGTGAAGCTACCAGGAACCCATTATCCTCCAGTACTTTCATATTCCAGAGCTGCAACCTACCTGGAGTGCCCAGAAGTACAAGGTGTTCAGTGCTCAAAGACATGGCCAAGGTAAGGAGGGCTGAAACCCAACCACCACTGAACAAGAAACATAAGTTGAAACGTCAAAACTGGGCCAAGAAATATCAGAAGACAGATTTTTTCAAAGGTTTTATGGACCGATGAGATGAGAGTGACTCTTGATGGACCAGATGGATGGACCTGTGGATCAGTAATGGGCACAGAGCTCCACTCCAACGTGGAGGTGGGGTACTGGTATGAGCTGGTATTTTTAAAGATGAGCTAGTTGGACCTTTTGCATTGAAGATGAACTCAAAATCAACTCCCAAACCTACTGCCAGTTTTTGAAGACACTTTCTTCAAACAGTGATACAGGAAGAAGACCATGATTTTTATGCAGGCCAATGCTCCATCACTTGCATCGAAGTTCTCCACTGCGTGGCCAGCCAGTAAAGGCCTTAAAGATGAAGGAATAATGACATGGCCCCCCTTCCTCATCTGACCTAAACCCTATCGAGAACTTGTGGGCACTTCTTAAACGCTAGATTTACGGGGGAGAAAAACAATACACCTCTCTGAAGAGTGTCTGGGAGGCTGTAGTCACTGCTCCACAAAAAGCTGATCGTCAACAGATCAAGAAACTGACAGACTCCATGAATGGAAAGGCTTATGACTGTTATTGGAAAGAAGGGTGGCTATATTGGTCATTGATTGATTGATTGATTTTTTTTTAAATGTCAGAGATGTTTATTTGTAAATTTTGAGGTGTTTGTTTATTATTCTCACTATAACAGATGAAAATAAACAAGTGAGATGGGAAAATTTTCATTTTTCCTTTAGTTGCATAATAAATCTGCACACTAATAGTTGCCTAATAATTGTGCGCACATATGTATTCCCCTGATGATGTTCACACTCACATTTCCGTTGTGAAACATTCAGGTTTCAGGTTTATTAACATTTTGGATTGACTGATAGCACTGTGTTTGTTCCATATTAAAATTCATCCTCAAAAATACAACTTGCCTAATAATTGTGCACACAGTGTAGTGCAAAATAAATACACACAGGTGTAAATGGTAATAAGCTAAATGGTGATATGCTGGTCTCTTTTGTCATTTGCTTTTATTGCTAATTAGGAGCAACTAAAAACCAATAATTTTGCTTTAAGACATAAGAATGTTTAAGACTAAAATAAGCAATAAGGGTTCAAACTCTTAACAAGCGAGACCACTAAAGTGAAGCAGAAACGTGTTACTTGAGCAATAAGTGCTTCTTATTAAGCAGTTGAGTTGGAGCAAAAACCTGTAGGCACTGTAGCCCTCCAGGACCGTGATTGAGAACCCCTGGTTTAAACCATTACAACTGTTTCTGAATACTCTGCACAGTTGAATAGACTGTCAAAGCTTTGTATAAAAGTAACCATTTACTCAGTATTCCAAATTTGTGCTTAAATGCTGACTTTTGGTTAGGTTCAGTAGTAAACTAGAAGAACAAAAAAGATGAACCAAATGTTGGCCACTCAAATTCTCCATGGTATATTCAGCATGTTTAAACGATGTTTCCAGAATACCTCAAAATTGGCTGCCTGCTGCTCCCCTCCAAAAGTTTAAAACTCCACGTGTAACGGAAGAATGAACTTACTGCACTGGATGGAGGAGAGTTTGGAGGTGAAGGGTGCTGCTATCGACGCATCTCCCAGCTTGACAACTTGAACCTGATCATCCTCTAGGTCTTTAAACACTTGACTGATCCGTTCCTAGATGTTTAATAAAGAATACAAAAGTTAATGATTATTTGAAGAATTATCAAAAATGTAAAGAAAAAAAAAAAAATCAAGAAATCAGTTTACAGTCAGGGTAGCTGTTCCATCCATTTTCTGTAAACTTTCTCCCCCGGTTTAAAAGTCACGAGGAGCCAGAACTTATCTTCGAAGTAAAGAATACTATTGACTTACTGAGCCATCTTAGAATTGCAATGACACCTAACATGTACATGACTGGAAGAAAACTAAAGTATCCAGGAGAGAACATGCAAACTTCACACAGAAACTGACCAGGATGAAATGAAGCCCTGTGTCCTTGGAGCTCAATATATGAGGCAGTCTCGCTACCCATCACATTATATGAAGACTGACTAAGAAAACCATTCAGTCCACCCCGTCAAAAACAGACTGGTAGGGGTAAGTGTATGATTTGTCCATCCATCCATCCATTTTCAAGCCCACTAATTAGAAATGTCATGGGTTACCCATAATTAATTACATAATACAAATGACAAAATACCCTGTGTGAGATATAACGTGAGAACAGAAAGGAAGTAAGCGGAGTGTTTAAACTTGCAGCATATCATGACAATGCTTGGCCAAAATAAAAAGCCTTGTGTGCTATCACTTAAAGAATAAATTAAATACAACTTTTTTAAAATCACATAGTTCATTTTATACTACTTTGGTTATCTTCTCTGACCACTGAGCAGAATCAACCAAATCTTGGAACAGAAATCTTGAAATTCTTCCTTCCTTTGAGAGCTGTTGCTTAAGTAAACATTTTCATCCACACTCACGTTTCCCTGACCAGTCGCCAATACCAGTTTCCCGGTTTTCCTTGATGGGATCTGCCTAGCGAGCTAAGAGAATGTTCTACATGATCTGTGCCAAGTTCATCCTGACCACTCCAAATGGTCTCCTTGTGAAGTATGCCCCAGCCCCTGATAAGGCATTGAAGCTGAGCCTTGGCCATTGTCAAGGTATGTTTGCTTTGTATTTGAGGTCATTGTTGTAGCGACCCCGGTGCAGATTGCCAAATCTGTAACCCAGCAGGGACAGCAACAGCCCCATGGCCTCTGTTGTGTTTGCACATATTCTGTAAATCAAAACTAATGATTGAGGCATTTCTCGGGTTAACTTGTCCAACAATGAAAAATGGAAAATGAAAATGGATGCTCAAGTCAACAGCACAGTAAAGTCCTGCTTTTTCCATCTAAGGCGAATCGCCAAACTCAAGCCTATTCTGTCTAACCACCTCCTGGAATCAGTAATTCATGCATTCATTACGTCCCGGCTTGACTACTCTAATTCCTGCCTTTTTGGTATCAGTAAAGCCACACTTTCTAGACTCCAACTGGCTCAAAATGCGGCTGCAAGGCTTCTAACTGGAAGTAGCAGAATCCAACACATTTCACCGATTTTAAAAACCCTACACTGGCTGCCAGTTAGATTCAGAATCGATTTTAAGATTCTCCTCCTCACCTATAAGGCATTAAACGGTCTAGCCCCCACATATTTGAGTGTCTTGCTCCATTGTCACAATCCCCCTCGTGTTCTTAGATCCGCAGATCAGCGGCTCATAACCGTTCCCAAGGCACGCGTTTTAAAGCTCGTGGTGAAAGGGCTTTCTCCGTCTGTGCACCCAGGCTCTGGAACTCCCTGCCCTTAGTGGTTAGGCAAGCCGCTTTAGTCGCCACATTCAAATCTCGCCTAAAAAACGCACTTCTTCACATTGGCTTTTAATTCTTAACCTGTTTCATTTTCCACTTGCCTTTTGCTATTTTCTCTATTTTATTTCGTCCCCTGACCTGTTTTTAGTATCTCTGTTTTAATTCTCTCTTAATGTTTGTTTTTAATATTTTGCTTTTAGTCCTGCTTGTTGTAACTGTATAGCGCTTCGGTCAGTTGTAATGCTGTTTTTTTAAGCGCTCAACAAATAAATATGGTATGGTATGGTAACAATATAAAAAGAGCCTCAGAAGTTTAAGTGATATCTGTTAGGACTACTTCACAATACAATGCAATCTTTCACAATATTTCAATAACTTGTATTAGGGATTTATTTGGCTATAAAGGGTGGCAATCACAAGCAGTAAAAAGAGGAAAATATACAAGTTTAGATAACCCATCAATTTTGAAAGAGTAAATTAATGAGTGTGTGCTGGGGTGGCAGCATAAAGATGAAAGACGCCTCACGCCTGGACAAACTTGTTAAGAAGGCAGGCTCCATTGTAGGATTAAAGTTTGACAGTTTGACATCTGTGGCAGAGCGACGGGCATTAAGCAAACTCCTGTCAATCATGAAGAATCCACTGCATCCACTGAACAGTGTCATCTCCAGACAGAGGAGTAGCTTCAGTGACAGACTTTTGTCACCGTCCTGCTCCACTGCCAGACTGAGGAGACCCCACACTATGTGACTCTTCAATTCCACCCGGGGGAGTAAATGCGAACATTAATTTTATTTAAATTTTTTTCATTTTATTACTATTTAATTTAATATTGTTTCTTTGTATCAGTATACTGCTGCTGGATTATGTGAATTTCCCCTTGGGATTAATAAAGTATCTATCTATCTATCTATCTATCTAATGGAGATCACAGATAATATTTTTTTCTCTTTTAGGATAGATGATTTTGAAAATTTGTTAATGTTTTTCAAATAGAAATGTTTCCTTTTGTTGGCTAACTAAAATATTACAATATGCAAGCTTTCAAGGCTTTTTCAAGTCTATACATGCAAGTGTGTGTGTCTGTCTGGCCTGGAAGTGAGAGGTGGAGTCGGGGTAAGCAGGGCCAGCATATCGGCAAAACGAAACCTCCTAAGAGAGAGACGCCCAGAGTAGTTCCTTTCAATTACCTGACCTTTCTACACTTCAATTTTTTTTTTCTGACGATTTCAATAGTTTCTAGGACCCCAGGCTTTTTATAGCACGGGCTTACACAGCTAGTAATTAATAAATAATATTATTATTAATAATAATAATACTACATTTTATTTAATAAGCACCTTCCCTAACACTCAAGGTTACCTTACAATGAAATTAAACAACATTAATGAAATATAAAAACAAAGAGGACGATAAAATCAAATGGCAATAAGGTACAGAGGTAGTAGCAAACACACAAAGAGAACAGGCAGCAAGTGTTAAATTCATAATTGGTATGCCAGTTTGAAGAGATTTGAAGGCAGTTTTAAAAAGTGTTATTGAGTCTAGATGACGGATATGAGAGGAGGAGCACTATGAGGGACGTTTGAGCTCGCATTGAACCGAGTTTGATGTGTGGTACAGAAAGTAGAGCTGCAGATGAGGATCCAAGTGAGCGAGATGGAGTGCAAGTCTGGAGGAGATCAGTGAGGTTGTGAAGAGCTTTAAATGTTAAGAGCGGTATTTTGTATTGTATTTGGTAGTAAACAGGGAGCCATTAAAGTTGGGAGAGAATCAGTGTAATATGTTCAGTGGATTTAGAACGGGTTATTATTCTGGCAGCAATGGATACGTTTTTGTGGGATGCCAGATAGAAAAGCAATAATCAATATCCATCCATCCATTCATTCATGATCCACCCCGCTATACCCTAACTACAGGGTCACAGGGGTCTGCTGGAGCCAATCCTAGTCAACAGAAGGCGCAAGGCAGGAAACAAACCCTGGGCAGAGCGCCAGCCCACCGCAGAATAATCAATATGTAGGTAGGTAATTGATTACATCTTGCTTGAAGAAGGGGTCCGAGTTGCCTCGAAAGCATGCATATTGCAATCTTTTTAGTTAGCCAATAAAAGGTGTCATTTTTCTGGACTTCACACTACATCCATAATGGCTAACACGGCATAACACCCTAGTACTACAAATAAAAACGTTTGAAATTTTTAAAACTCCAGCACCACAATGAATTTGAGGTACTACAAATTAAAATGGAACTTTCCTTGAAGAACAAGTGTGCAAAACTTGCACACAACGGAATTAGTCAGCTGGGAGCGGAATTGTTACAGAAGCAGATGGACAGACAGATAATGTGCTTTTGCATTTTTATGCAAACAGTCATCAAGAAAGGTAATGAAATCACAGCCTTCCAGTGACTAACATTGATGGACTAAAAGCCAGAAGTCTACGTGACCATCATCATCAGGTCCTTCCATGAAAACCCTAAATACAAAGAGGACTGTTTGATTTATGTTAGGTAGATTGCCCAGAGGGGAGCGGGCGGTCTTGTGGTCTGGAACCCCTACAGAGTTTTTTTTTTGTTTTTTCTGTCCACCCTGGCCATCGGACCTTACTTATTCTATGTTAATTAATGTTTATTTTTTTTTGTGTCTTCTATTTTTCTATTCATTTTGTAAAGCACTTTGAGCTACATTTTTTTGTATGAATATGTGCTGTATAAATAAATGTTGATTGATTGACTATCTTTTATGTTTCTGCACCTTCGAGTCAAGGTAAGTAGGATCTCCGGCAGTGCGCATTTCTCACATAATGTGTAGGTACTGAGTAATTTGCTCAAGAGGAGCAGTTTCACTTCTTTCAGGAAGCTACAACCTGCCAATGATCTTACCCTTTGCATGGCAAGCTGTTCTTCCCGAAGAGACATCATTCTTTGTCTGGCAGCCCGTGAGCTTAGCTTCATGTTTCCACTAGAGCCAGGCAGCACGGATGGTTTGGCATCATTCAGTCCTTCCCGTACTTTCTTCCGTCTCTCAGGGATTCTTTCGGGTGCATTGGCCAAAAGCGCAACACCTAGTAAAAGAGAAAGGTGCATCTTGATAATGATACTAACATATGTGACAGTGCTTGGTGTAAGGTGGGAGACCTTACATAGGGCTCCAGTATATTACAGGGTCAATCCACATTTATCCCGGGCCAACTTTGACCAGTAAATTTACCCCATTGATGGACAAAAAGTGAACAATCTGCAGGAAAACACTACAAACATGGGGAGAACATGTAGACTCCACATATACAACAACATATGTGGGGATGTGAAACCAGCGGCAATGGATCTGTGAGGAAGCAACGTGCTTGAATCATTAACTTTCTTACCTCTTTTCTGCAATGTCCAAAACATGTCTTTTAACGAAAATATTTCTGAGTAAACCGCTTCTGGAAAGCACACACTCAAGACCATGGAAGGAATCAGCGCCTGCACACAGCATGTGAAGCGTCAAGGCAGCCAAGTGAATAAGAAGGAGTCCTGACCAATTCAGGTCAAATGCTCACTCACATGTGCATCTGCGCTCCTTCCTTGTCCATGAGAGCACATTGCGGAAGCAGTTTATTTACAAGTATCTCTCTATTAGTAATAGAGACGAGACTTTTTGGAAGAGAGATTTTTTCAAGTCCCACGAGACTTTTGTCATGATATTTGTTCAAATCACGCCCTCATCTCAAAAATTTTCAAACAAGACCAAGGTCCTCTCAACTCTCATTTGTGTGAATGCTTTTGTCAGGCACACTTCCTGCACTCGCAGCTCTTATACGTTTTCCTCACTTTAAGTTCCCAATTAAAGAAAACGTATTATTATGTCCAAATCTTATTGAAGAATTTCATCACAAAGGGTTATCAACATATAAAATGAGTACACGTGTAATCCTAGCACCGAGAAACGAGGAAGTCAAACGAATTAACGGCAAAAATGTCAATTGGTTACACATCAAATTGGTTAAATGCGTTCAAAAATGCCGAACGGTTACATGGCAAATTGGTTAAATGCGTATCAATAGACTGTGCTGAAACAGTTGGTGGTGATCGTGCGGAAAATGAAAACAACAACTTACAATATCACGAAGAATATCTACAACCTTTAACAACGTCCGGGTCTTACAACGCACAAATTACTGTAGAAAGAAGGGCGATTCCAAGAAAGGTAATGGAGTACATCTTCAGGGGATAACATTAGACAACAAAGGAGATCTTGATATGCCATTCATATTAAAACATTAACAGTTTCCCGTTAAAATAACTTTTGCAAAGACAAACAACAAATCTCAGAGCCAAACATTCGAAAAAGTCATTTTATTTAATAGAGAGAAAGAAACGAAATTCAATCACGGGTAGTTATAAGTTGCATTGATGCATATGTAACAATTCCCATGAAAATAAAAATCTGTTTAAATTGTACATCCGCATCCCCATACGCGAGCAGCAGAACCGCAAAGAGGCTAATGTGTAGTGCGGGCCGGGGGGTTGGCGAGCAAAGCCCTCTAGTTTTAGTGAAAATACACATTTTGGACATTGTAAGCGACTTAGTAACTTTGCATATAGATTATGAGACGCAAGTAACATAAGATTTTTTCAAGGAGGTTTTGATGTTGTTTGGTGTTGTACTGTGGTGGACCCCTAATGGGACTGTTGAATCATAAACTTTCTTAACTCCTTTCTGCATGAAAACATGAGATAACATTTTTTTCTCGCCCGTCACTATAAGCAAATGAGTAAATAACATTTAAGCAAAGTATCTTTTCTGGGCAGAGAATGAGGCTGAACTTGCTGTACCTGCAAAAATCTGCACAAGACTCCTAACCAAGGGACTAGCATTTATCATTAAAGTGGGACCACACCTATCTGTGAGCTCCTCAGGCGGACAATATGGTCACTGAGCTATATCGCAAACAAGTTAGAAAGAAGGCTGACTTGACTTTGTCAGACAGTAGCCATGCTCTCTCCCCCACGAAGTTTTATTTGTTGCCATCAGGCTGCAGAGCTAGGTCCCCAAGGATAAGGATGAACAGATTTAAGAACTTTTTTGTCCCCAGAGCTATAAGCCTATTGAATTGTAGGAGGTGTACAGATCCTGCTGAATTCTGTAGTACTAGGGTGTTTATCGTGTTAGCCATTATAGCTGTAGAGAGAACTTAAGGAAAATGACTCCCTTTATTAGCTAACTAGAGAGGGAGAGAGGGGTTAGGAGCACGCACTGATACATGCATTGCTGCACCCACTACACGACAAACCAACTCAGGATCCAGATTAGGACCCGAGTACAGCCATGCAACGGGCGATTCCTCAGCACCACACTAGTTCAGATGGAGTAGAACAGTGTGAGTTTTATAGAAAGATTAAATCTATATATATAACTCACTAAGGCAAGACAACCATGGAAAGCACGCCGGAAGGGGCGTGGATTCACTAAGCCGCCGACAAGTGAGACATCTATGGCGCAAGCAGGAAGGAGCCACGCTCACCAACTCCAAGACCATTGGATACGACGACAACTCACAGAGCCACGGCCACCAACTTGGACGCTACGACACAGAAAAACCGGCGTCATTTATATTTGTCTGTCGCAGAGGCCACATGCAGCTCCGACCCACGTTGACTGTTCATAGAGGCATGTTTCTCGCAGAGGTGAATCGCCATATGCAGCGTGTAAAACTGTTTGCGAGGGGTATCCCATGGGATCCTTAAAACAATCCTTTACAACTGAGGTTAAAATACAATGAAGTGAGCGGTCTTTAAAAAACGAGTTTTCAGTTACGACGCACGACCGCATGCACCATGGCAAACTGTTTTACACGCTACATACAGCAATTCGCATCAGCGACAAACATGCGTCTTCTTAGATGCTCCTGCACTTTGTACACACCGCCCTCCCACCTTGCTACTACCGTGGTCGGGTGTCATGGTGGATTATATATAGAAAGGCAGCCAAAACCGCACAGAGAAATGAAAAATCTATGTGAGTCACAGGTGCATCTGGACTGTACAAAGACTCGAGTGACGAGTTGGAGGTGGGCACATGAGCAGGCAGTGTATACTGAACGAGAAACCAGCAGACTAGCATGACGGAGGGAGCGGAGTGGATGTCCTTCTCCTCTCCTCCCGTTCCACCCTCCGCGCCTGAGCGCCGCATGGACGATTGTGTGTTGGTTCGTTCCGTGCATTGTTACAATGCTGCTTTTCTTGCTGATTTATTACATTACCGATTTTTCAAATGTTAATTTTCTTCCTGTGCTTAAAAATTATTAAAAAAATGCCCTGATTATGCGGCGTATGGTATGCCGCGGGTTGGCTAGTGTGCAATATTCCATTAGATCTTGCCTGAAGAAGGGGCCTGAGTTGCCTCGAAAGCTTGCATATTGTAATCTTTCTAGTTAGCCAATAAAAGGTGTCATTTTGCTTAACTTCTATTGTATACTGTTAAATGTAATTATCTCTATTTGCAAAAATCCTACAGGTGTGCATACTGATTAACAATTACTGCCATTTATTGCATCTTGGCTTTTTTTCTTGAATTACTATAACAAGTGTTGTATTTTCTTTTTGTACTTTCCTGCTCCTGTCCTATTTCCTTCTGGGATAATAAAGCCTACCTACCCTGTGCTATAACATAACATCCTTGTAACTTACTTAAAGGACAGCACTCACTCAGACGTAAACTAAAAACAAATAACAAGAAAAGCAGTTTTAGGCCATTTAAAATGCTTTAAAATGAACGCAGCACTTTCTCATCATGTCTGCATGGATTATTTTCAGTGGACCCTGCACCGGAATGGCACCACCAGATGAAGCTCTCACAACCCCAAAGTGGATTAAGTCAACATGGAAACGTTATGCTAGTAAATCAAATACGACATTTAAGCATAAAAATGGCTCTTCTACAATTAATTCTGATCATTTTTTCCTACTTTATTTTTAGCTTTGTATTCTTGCTTTTTGAACAACTCTCATATTAGAAGTTAATTGAGTAGTGTGGAAAATGTCGATTTTTTTTTTTTTTTAAATCAATGCCTTCAACGATTTTACAAACTACCTGTCCACGTCTCGGCTTCAGCGCTGATCTTCATTAAAACCCTCATAAAAAATGTAGTGAGTCAATAACATGCCCCTTAGGAAATAAGGCTGTTGGTTTGAAAAAATAAATAAAAACACAATTTAGACTAATTGAATTTGCCCACTGGCTTTAGAAGACTTTTTTTTTTTTTTTGGTATTAACACAGTTACTTTAATGTCTCCTCCGATTTATACACATGCAATTGTGATGGACTGGCTCTCTGCCCTTGTGTCCAATACAGCCAAGATGGGATCTGGGCTCTTCATCTCTGAACTGGATTAAGATGGCTTTAGAAAATTATAAGACTTGCATCTTGTTCAGGGTTTGTGCCTGCCTGATCCCACTGGGATGGGCTGCATCTGCCGAGAGTCTTAATTGAATTAGGCAGATGTAATGTAAGAAGATTGGTGCCCTGGTTCAGGGTTGGTCCCTGCACTGTGTCTGAAGATGGTGCAGTTTGTGAGAGTTAAGGTCTGCATTTCTGATAAGGATATAAGCAGCTCTGGGCTTTTCACTCCTCAAGACTATAAATATAATACCAGATTATGTCACTTGCAGAAATTCTTAGATGATTCTGCACTTATGATGTGAATTAATAAGGAGGATGAGACAGAGGAGAGGAGTTGGGTCTACTCCTTAACATAAGCAAAACCAAGGAACTGGTTATTGACTTTCGCCACACTGAAGAACCTCAACGTCCAATCACTATTCACGGTGTGGATGTAGAGGAGGTCCACATCAATGACAGGTTGGACTGGTCTCAGAACACAGTGGGACTACAGATGAATGGGCAAAGCTGGCTCTTTTTCCTTAGGAAACTGTGTTCCTTCAATGTGGGAAGTGACATCCTTCACATTTTCTATAACCCTGTGATGGCCAGGGTCAATTTTTTGCACTGTGGTGTGCTGGGCTGGCAACATCACTTAAAGAGAGGCTCACCAAATCAACAAGCTAATTACAAAAGGAAAGATCAGTTATTGGAGGCACTCTGGACACCCTGAAGGTCAGAGCAAAGGAGAGAATGCAAACAGAACTGAGTGCCATTTTGAAAAATGCTGAACATCCTCTCTCGGACACACCGACACTGAGGACTTCCAGCCAACAAATCATTCATCAGAAGTAGGTCAAGCAATGCTATGGGGGCTCCTTCATACTAACAGCAATACGCCCACATAGTGCCTCACTGGGACTGGGACTGTGACAGCCAAGTCAGAAGTTTTCTTTCTTTTTAATTTTCTTGGTGTTTAGTCATTCTGGTGTGTATCCAAACCATAGTGTGGGTGTATTTATTTATCCATCCATCCAACTATTTATTTATTTATAGAACTTCTAAAAAAAAAAAAAAAAAATCCAAATTTGCCCCTGAAGACTAATAAAGTTTTATCTAGGAGAGTCGGTCATGCATAACCATGAATTATAACAAGCAGGGTTTAGAACGTTAACAGACTTTCATCCCACCCTGTGTTTATTCTCTTTCTGGCACCAAATGTTGCAGAAATAGACTCGGGGTTTGGGGGGGTCTTCCCCGTGACCCTAATCTGGATTCAGTGGGTTTAAGGATGTTATATTAGGTTATATATACTCCACATATATTTCTTCATTTCATCTACTGTATTTTTATTGCTTTATACGTTGATCAAATTGTGTTCGCTCTCAAAGATTGTACTGAGTCATAAGAAGTTCCATCTCACGCAGACACAGAATACTCAGCTTTTGCTATTTACTTCAGCTGCACTGATGGCCATGATTGCTAGCACTGAGGACTTTCAGCCAACAAATTATTGAGGCTCCTTTTCACCAATGGCAATATGCCGGAATAATGTCTCACTGGGACTGCTTTCTTGTCGTGAGCTTAGTCAGACATGTGCATACATTCCCAAACCTGGCCACTGCAGGTTACAGCCAACTTTGGCAGTACTTGGTGAAAGTTGGGAGACCATACCTAGGGCTCCAGTCCATTACAGGGCCCATCCACATTCATCCTGTTCCAACTTTAAATAACCAATTATTCAATTAACCCCAGCATTGCAGGGAAACTGGACTATCAGAAGACAAAATGCCACAAACTTGAAGAGAACATGCAGGTTCCATACAGACAACACCACATGTGGGATACGAACCCATGGGAAACCGCGCTAACCATTGTGCCACCCTTGCTGCCCTCCAAATAATCAATCCACCATTGTACTGATAGTAACCCTCCCGCCCTGATGCCAGAACCAGTTGGAGACAGCTAAGTGTTGTTACATTGTTGTGGGTTAGAGTTGCTACCCCAACTGCTCTAAGGACCCATGTCTTTTTTATTGAATGTATTAAAACCAAGTAACATTCCATACAAACAAGTCAAATTTGACAAAAGTAAATGCAATTCAACTCCCACCCATGAGAAAGAGAGAGGAAGGCCAACAGCCAAAGTAAAACATTTGAGACTAGTAAAGATGAAAAGCAGTCCTTCTCCCCAAAAAAATGCTTATTCTATAAAGTTATTGATTAGATCCTGCTAGGTTTTAAAAAAGTTTTCAACAGTTCCTCTAAGTAAGAATTTGATTTTTTCCCCAATTTCAAACAGTATATAACATCAGTTACCCACTGACTTAAAAGAGGTTGGTTAGGATTCTTCCAGTTGAGCAAGATAACCCTATGTACTAATAGTAAAGTGAAGGCAATTACAGTTTGTTTGTCCTTCTCCACTTTTAAGTTCATCTGGGGGGTCCACCACACACAGCTGTTAATGGATTAGGAGGGATTATAACACCAAGGCTGTCTGAAAAGCATTTAAAGATTTTTGGTCCAGAATGATGTTCATTTGGTGCACACCTAAAACATGTGGCCCAATGAGGCTGGAGCTCGATTGCAACGTTTGCAGGTTGGATCTTGCCCTGGAAACATTTTGGACAATTTTAAACAAAATAGATGTGCTTCATAAAAGATTTTACGTTGAATAATTGTATGCTTTGCACATACCAATGTCTGACATCAATCCTGATCACTGTTTTACATGTCACATTGCCAAATCTGGTCTACAAAGGAATCTACATTGATTGCAATTCATAACATTCCTGGCATGTTCTGATAATAAAATGTCCGATTTTTGTTTTTCGCTTTTTTGTCAATTCTTAATTGTGTGTTTGAGGGTGTTGCAGTTTGTCTGTCATATATCAGCTTCTGTAAAAAGCTAAATTTCCCTCCTTGAGACAAAGTATTGGCCATCTATTTATATAGACATGACCACACCAGATTCTTCTAGAAGGATCAGCTGGTGAACTACAGTGATGTCATTTCAAGAATAAATGCAACAGAGGTGTCTTAACAGTAAGGTTTTGTACCAAGTAGTAATTCAACAACAAGGTGACCTACCTACGTCTGCGTGTTTCAAAGCCCCCACATCGTTGGTGCCGTCTCCACACATGAGTGTGACAAATCCCATTCCCTTTAGGCTTGTTATTACAAACTCCTGCAAAATGAGAGAACATGGCCAGCCGTTCAACTTAAGTTAATTTTAAAAGGTAATGCAGGAACTGTCAATATACATCATTTATCAGCATCTGACCTTCTGCTTAGGGGCAACCCTGGCAAACACCTGGATGTGTGGGATAAGTTGCGCCAGTAAGCCAGAGTCCTGTGCTTTCAGGCAGGACAGTCCTTCACCGGTGACACACAGATCATACTGCCTGACCAGGTCCTTCAGAGATGGTGGGATGAGAGGTAGCTGGACCGTGCAGTCAATAGACTGCCATTCCCACTGTGAGCCTAGACATAAAAGGTCAGAGGATAGTTATAAAGTGGTCTGACAGTTGGCAGGATGCTTGCTGTTTTTCTCTTTTTTAAAAGAAATGCAAATTAACATTTAGTCCTTAGGTTTGAAGAACATCAAAATTGTTGGGAGGTTTTTGGTGGGCGGTGAAACTATTGTTTGCAAAGATTTTCCCAATAGTTATGTTGGCTCGAACGTTCTAATACATCTGCTTTAACAACTGAATCTTGCCTCACATTTGCTGGAGATGTCCATTACTACTCATTTAGCAAGATTAAACATAGCACAGTTGACCCAATCTGCTGTCTGAAAATGAACTGCCCTACAAGACTTGTATGGTAACTGAAATTGACTAAACAGGCTAAAAGGCTAACAGGGAGTTGTGTATCTGTTCCTCCTCCTCACAGCATGATCTAAAACAAGTGACAGGCATTGCCTACCTGGAGTTTGTGGTGCCTGCAGGATCAGAGTGTGCTCCTTTTGTAGGAAGTGAAGTTCTCGTGCTACGTGGCATGCTGTCAGTGGGTTATCACCAGTGATCATAACAACCTAGAAGAGAAAGGGCACAGAAATAAGCAATTTTTGACATCTTTGGTTATCCAGTACTGTATATATATATATATATACTGTAATTGACTTACATAAAATCACTTATACACTAGTAAAATCCCTTTTGTGAAAAGTTAAGCTAGGAAGTGTATGTGTGTGGAAAGTCCAATTATATGGTTATCAGTATATACTTGTGCTGGTCGATTATACAACATGGAATCCTGAAGTGGCTGCTCTGCGGAAGGCCAACTCGCCGACTGTTGCAAAGGCTCAATTGTGAGATCATTACTCGTAATGGCATTCCTCGAGAAGCTTTAGCTGACCAAGTTTTGCCTGTTACTTCCTGGGTAATGAAACAGTTAATGTGATTGTCTTGCCATTCAGAAATTGAGCACCATGGTTTACCATCCTCAGACAAATGGTCTGACAGGTTGATTTAACAAGACTTTAAAGCAGGTGATCAGGTGTGTGGCTCATGATGACCAGACATCCTGGGACTCTGTGTTGCTCTCATCATGCTCGCAGTTCGAGAATCCCTTTAGTCTTCTACTGGCTTAAGTCCATTTGAGTTACTGTTTGACAGGCATCCGTTGTGCGTCTTGGATATTATTCTTGAAGAGTGAACGGGTGTGCAGACTAATACTCAGGGTTTGAAATTAGTAGATTGGGTTGTTTCACTGCAGGAACAAATTTCTAAATTATCCTCTATCGCAGTGGGGCATCAGCAGTGCGAGCAGGAGACGCAGAAATATAATTATGATTAAGAAAAACAAACTCCACAAATTCAAAAAGGGCTATCAGGTACTTGTGTGGGTCAGATGAAATCAGAACAAGTTCCTGGCGAAATGGCAGGGTTCCTACTTTAGTAGTAGAGCAGATGGGCCCTGTAAATTATAAGTTAGAATACTGGGCTGGTGAAAGCCCATTCAAACTTTACATGTTAATCTTTTGAAAGAATGGCACAAACCGGGCAAGGCGTTATCCCCCACGGTTGCAGTCTCCCTAACTGACATTACTATTAGTAACGATTTGACAGACACTCAGAAAACGGAGCTGCAGTCTTTGATCGGAAGAAACATGGATGTCTTTTCCTTGTTGCCTCGCCTCACTAAACTTGCTGAACATAAAATCGTAACAGGCTAAGTCCAAGTGCGACCAAATTGGCGAGGAAGAATGTGGTACATGATGAGGTGAAACAGATGCTTGAATTAGGCGTAATTCATGAGTGTAAAAGCAATTGGCAGAGCCCGATCATATTAGTCCCAAAACTGGATGGTTCAATTCGGTTCTGTATTGATTTTAGATGCTTAAATAAGGTTTCCAAATTTGATGCTTATCCAATGCCGTATATTGATGCATTATGATGTGGTGGGGGCCACATTAACCTGCTGAAAGAGGCCACTTCCATCAAGGAATACCATTGCCCTGGAGAGGTAATTCGTGGTATACAACAATGTTTAGGTAAGTGGAAAACGTGAGATTAACATCCATATGAAAGCCTGAACTCCGGGTTTAATGCATCACACTCCCTCCACCAGTTTGTCTTCTTCCCACTGTGCATCCTGATGCCACCTCTTACCCAGGTAAACAACGCAGACATACTCATCTATTCACGTGATGGAACAGAAAACAAGAAATCGATGGACCAGACTACCTTCTTCCTTTGATCCAAGGTCCAGTTTTGACACTCTCCCATTGTTGGTGCTTTTGACAGTGAAGATGGGTTAGCATGGGCACTCTGACTAGCCAGTGAGCTAAGCAGTCACATACACAGCAGGGTTTGAAACACTGTGTGTAGTAACACATTACTCCAATAATCATCATTAAAATTATTAGCAATTAGTGCCACAGCAGATATTTTTTTGTTTCGGATCAAACAAGACAGCACCTGTTAACCACTCATATCAATGTGTCTTTGCCACCCAACACCTGTCTTTGGTTTTTCCTTCCAATGACCATTATCAACAGGTACTTACCTTGTCTGACCAGGAGGACCCCACAAGCCCTGCTGTTTTGGAAATGCTCTGACCCAGTCATCTGGCCCTTATCAAACTCACTCAGGTTTTTTCACCTGCCCAGGCTCCGGCATTCAACACGTCGACTAGGAGAACTTAATGTCAGCTTACTGGATAATATATCCCTGACCTTGACATGCACTGTTATTACAAAACAGATAAAGTAATTTACTTCATATAGTACTGCTCATAATATTTTGGCTCATCAGTGTACACACACACACAAACACACACTATAAGGGGTTGCAGGAGCTACAGCATCAGTTGCAAGTTTGAAGCACACTCTGAAAAGTGCACAAGTCCATCACAGGGCCCACTTGTGCACACTCCAACACTTGGACTATAATAATGATACAAATAAAAATAATATGAAATTACTTAATAATAATAATAATGATGCTAATACTGTATATATTGTCAAAATATGTATTTTGTGTGGTATATCTTTGAACAGGAAAACTGCTTAGGTGTACGGTCATTTACCTGACATTGTTCAGCATAACAGCTCGTCTCAACAACGATTCTTTCCATCGTGTCATCATCAAGAAATAACTTCATGTAAGTAAGAGGATCTTGGCTTTCAACATTAACATTGACCTTTATTCCTGGCTGCCCCCCGTAATCTAAACAAGGAGGTGCTGGTTTATTTGAAGTAGGGTCAACAGAAACCCAAAAGCGAGCATCACTTTTGGATTCGTCAGAATCACTTTTGATTTCACAGCTCGTTTCAATTTCATTTCCTGAAGACAGATTCACTTCGTCATCACTGCTGATGAGAGGCTCCTCAACATCACTGCTCGTATCACTGTTAGGAGTGTGCAACACCTGGGCTGCTGAAAAACATTTCTTACAAGACACCTATATGAGGCTAGGAGAAGATGCGTCTACACTATTGCCTGGGAAATGCTTGGACCTGACGCTTACGTAAGACATCTACCCCGTTGGCTGAGTAATGCTCAGGACTAACGCGTTAGTACTTTTACAGCCTGAGTAAGCCTGGGGTCTAATGTTTATGTGACACGCGTTTATACAGTTGCTCAAGTGACACTTGGGACTAAAACTTTTAGTACTGTTTTCACAGCCCGAGTGATACTCGGGTCTAACGCTAAGGAGGTTAATTAGTGAAAATGTTTAGTCTATTGAGATTAATAATATTTTACATTCAGTACTTTTGTAATCTCAAGTCAATATGCATCTGTGTGGAATGACTTTAAAGTAATCTTTAAGATATCAATAAAATAAATTATATATATTTTATAATATTCACTTCCCTGCCCATTTGAGGGAGATACTTACATGATGTGATGCATTCTGAATTTCTTTGATAACAGCTTTAGAGTCGGACTTGAGCGGACAGGACACTACTATGAAGCCAGCAAACTTCAGATTGCACTCCAGGTCATCCCTTGACATTTCTCTTACCTAAAGAGAGGGGAGAGAAAGAATATACAAGCCACACACTCACAAGCTTATTAAAATATATATATTTTTTAATTTCTCTTTTCATGAAAAAACGTTCCAAACAAATCTCTTTCCTCTGCAGATTCTTATCTTACACACACAGTAACATTTCTTTCAGTAATGTTTTTCTCTTTCACTTTTTATACCGCAAAACAATTTATAGCTGGAGGGATAAAAGGTTGAGGTTTGACTTCCAACAGTTTACTTGAAAAATTTCCCACATAAACGAGGGATGCTATTTCATTAGCATGTTTTAGACCTCAACACAAGTTTTGCTTGCTTAGCGGTCATCTAACCCTAACTGGTCTGTCAAGATTGACCTCCTATGCAGCCTGTGCTATCAACCACCGTATCTATCAAAGCACACAAGAAGGAAAGATTTATTCTTTTTTTGCCATCACTTACTTGTTGATGGGTAAGGTGTCCAAGCTCTTTGTAACCCAATGCCAACACTCGGGCTCCTTCTCTGGAGATCTCTGTATGAACTGAATTGTAATCTTCTGGGCATTCTGAAAACTGAGAATAAAACACAAAAAATATCCAGAAATGTTACTGTGATGTAGTTTTAAGGCTCATCATTACTGTACATTTTGGAGATACCATTACCCAAATTGGCTTACAAGATGAAAATACATCACATTCATTTTCTCACATATTTTAATTTATTTATAAAACAAGCATGATAAATGGTTTGCTTGATGAGTTAGAAGCTAACCTGACAATGCTGTGGTTTAAAAGTCCGATGTAAATGCCTCTATGAACTACTATGCAATTTAATATTGTGCCTTAACTCTCAAAATTCAGCTCAAACAGATTTAATGACTTGCTCACATATGTGTCGATATCTAAAACTTCAGACTTTTGGCTTCAGGTTGAAATCAAGAGCCAGTTGGACATCCAACCTTCAGCATACTGTAGATGAAGCCATAGGAGTTAAACAGCTCAGTAAAATAAAAACAAAAGATTTGCTTTGACAAGGGCAGGCCATTCACACCAATCAGATCAACAATTGCTTTTCACTTAAATCTCTCAAAAAACATTGAAATTTGAATTTCAACCAAGTATTACTGTCGGTGCTTAGCACAGACCATATCACCCTGTACTGCACCACAATGCTGGGTGATTCAATGAGATTTTGCTAAAGGCTTAACAATACAGTGTGACAATCCTAGCTAGTCAAAGATGTACAACTCCCTATTAGACTTAACAAGAGAATAATTAACAAAGCAAAAATGTTGAAGAATGCTGAATGTATGAATGTATGTTGAAGAAGGTGGGAGGAAAAAAAAAAACAGAAAAAGAAAGGCCAGGAAAATAATTGGCATTTGATAGTTTTAAACCTTAAATGAGAGTCTTTAGTTGCTTTAAAGGCAACAGTTTGGATTTTGTATGTTTTCTCCCAATGCCCAAAGACATGCATGTTTGCTCATTGACTGACTTTAAAACAGGCCCAAGTGTTCTGTCTAAAGTTGCCTCCAGCCTTGTGCCAATGCCACTGAGATGGCTGCAAACAGACCTATTATTGGATTGGTTGTTTAAGGCAATGTATGGATAGATGGATTTCCTTTTGATGATTTCCTTCATCTGTGTACCTCTTTCATGGATCACAACACAAGAACAGAAAGTAACAATTAGTATTTTAAAAATCTGTTCAATTCCCATATGCATTCACTGTTATCCTCTCGGTTGCCATTGCATCAGATTTTATACAACTATCTAAGCTGGATCAAAGGCAAGATGCTTTTCTACTTTACAAAACAAAAACTTTGATCTGAATCAACACAGTTTACACTCAGATCGTACAATATAATCCAGAACTGAATTTGCAGTTTAAACGTCAAAAATATTTGGTGCATACTTGTTCATAAGATGCAAATATGTCATCTTATATAAAGATCTTTATGTTTTAACCCCTTGCATTTTCCGTTAGTTAAAACACAGAGAAGGTTACGGAAGGTGGAAAAAAGTGACTATCATGTATAGGAGCAACAGATAAGACTTTTCTTCTTTGAATTGTGCCCTGCATTGGTTCTATATTTTAAGTAACTCGTGGACGACATGATTGCTGGTATTGACAGTAGTTAGTATTGAGTGAAGCACAAAGCACAGCAGACAAGGAAGACTTAGAACAGCAGTTTGTTTCTATTGTAAGCAAGGCCAGTGTGAATTCTTGAATTTCTGCTGATTTCCATTATTTTATTCTGTGTGTATTTTGCTGTATAGTAGCAAAACTGAAAGGTAGGTAGTGCCATGCCACCTTCTGAAACAAATTTTAACAACGGACTAAACGGTCATGTAAATAAATGCAAATGTTCTTGCAAAATAGTACGGTAATTTCCATCATTATGCCTTAGAAGACCTATTTACGTAATAAAATACCAAGTAGCAAGACACCCAACCTCTCTTTCTAATGTTCCACCCTAGCATACACTATGTTTGTTAATATTAATAAAATAATAATTAAGGACCCACCATGCTGTGAAGTGTCTCAGGTGCACCTTTGACAGTGGAGATGTAACACAGGTCGCTTGAGCCCATCTTCTCGTAGGACGCCAAAACAGACATCCTCTTTAGAGCACTGGCGAAGTGAAAACGCTGATGAATCTTCAGACCCTGAGTTTTAATACTGCGAGGAAATACCTTTTCATCTGCAATCAGACATGGAAGACAAAGCAAAGAGAAAAAAGATGAAGATAAATGCTGTATGTACCTGACAGCGCCAACATGGCGTGAGTATATTTAAGTTCTGAGCCCATCCTACAAGTTTTGTTTTTTTCATCCATAGCACTTCATTTCATCTGCTCTTCTTTGAATTCTCTTTACTATTGCTTATTAATGTTGTCGTTTTAAGTCACTTAGATTGTACGCAGAGCATTTTTTGCTTACAATCTGCCTTGGGTGAAGGCTTTTGCTAAATTAAAAATTAGAATAATAATTTAAAGTGCTGGCATAGTGGGGAGCCAAGAAAGGTGAAAAGGTGCATCACTCAGTTAGCTTTCAGAAAATACAACCTGCCTGAAGAGGGGGCCTCAGTTGCCTCGAACGCTTGCATATTGCAATCTGTTCAGTTAGCCAATAAAAGGTGTCATTTTGCTTGACTTCTCAGAAAATACCTTAGAATAGTGCTGGCCGGTAGGACCAAAATTCTATATTACTGCATTTTTCAAAATTATACCGGTTTCACGGTATTCAACAATATTTTTTTCCCCATGCATGAGTGGATTTTAACCACATTTTCCACTGCAATTACTGCACTAGACTGGCTAAGAATAACCTATTCCACTGTCATGAGAATTGTACATTTTAATGTGCACACACATATTTATGCAGGTTTGCATGGCCCCATAAAGTGATAGTTTTCAAGGGGGTGGCGCTAGTGAAGAGAAGGAATCACATTGCATGACAGTTGCAGTCAAAATATATTTTTATTGAACAAATTTTGCAAACAACTTGAACTATAATTTTGACAACATATTTTCAACCATCCAAAGAGGCATTTAGACTTAGTCAAATATCCAGAGATGCTTGTCAAAAGTTGTATTGCACTGAACATGTCTTAGAAAAGGAATAAATAGTAAATACTTTTTGTAAACCAACTACACTTTCTGTTAACAATCCCTGTCCACTGACATGTTAGCTACACATGTGGACAAAATTGTTGGTACCCTTCAGTCAATGAAAGAAAAACTCAAAATGGTCACAGAAATAACTTTAATCTAACAAAAGTAATAATAAATAAAAATTCTATGAAATTTAACTAATAAAAGTCAGACATTGCTTTTCAACCATGCTTCAACAGAATTATTTAAAAAAATAAACTTAGGCCTGGACAAAAATGATGGTACCCCTAGAAAAGACTGAAAATAATATGACCAAAGGGACATGTTAATCCAAGGTGTGTCCACTAATTAGCATCACAGGTGTCTACAATCTTGTAATCAGTCAGTGGACCTATATATAGGGCTCCAGGTAGTCACTGTGTTTGGCGACATGGTGTGTACCACACTCAACATGGACCAGAGGAAGCGAAGGAAAGAGTTGTCTCAGGAGTTTAGAAAGAAAATTATAGACAAGCATGTCAAAGATAAAGGCTGAACTTCAAGCTCAAGGAACATCAGTGTCAGATCGCACCATCCGTCGTTGTTTGAGCCAAAGTGGACTTCATGGGAGACGACCAAGGAGGACACCATTGTTGAAAACAAATCATAAAAAAGCCAGACTGGAATTTGCCAAACTACATGTGGACAAGCCACAAAGGTTCTGGGAGAATGTCCTATGGACAGATGAGACAAAAATTGAACTTTTTGCCAAGGCACATCAGCTCTATGTTCACAGATGGAAAAATGAAGCATATCAAGAAAAGAACACTGTCCCTTCTGTGAAACATGGAGGAGGCTCTGTTATGTTCTGGGGCTGCTTTGCTGCATCTGGCACAGGGTGTCTTGAATCTGTGCAGGGTACAATGAAATCTCAAGACTATCAAGGGATTCTAGAGAGAAATGTGCTGGCCAGTGTCAGAAAGCTTGGTCTCAGTCGCAGGTCATGGGTCTTGCAACAGGACAATGACCCAAAACATACAGCTAAAAACACCCAAGAATGGCTAAGAGGAAAACATTGGACTATTCTAAAGTGGCCTTCTATGAGCCCTGACCTCAATCCTATTGAGCATCTTTGGAAAGAGCTGAAACATGCCGTCTGGAAAAGGCACCCTTCAAACCTGAGACAACTGGAGCAGTTTGCTCATGAGGAGTGGGCCAAAATACCTGCTGAGAAGTGCAGAAGTCTCATTGACAGTTACAGGAATCGTTTGATTGCAGTGATTGCCTCAAAAGGTTGTGCAACAAAATATTAAGTTAGGGGTACCATCATTTTTGTCCAGGCCTGTTTCATGAGTTTATTTTTTTAAATAATTCTGTTGAAGCATGGTTGAAAATCAATGTCTGACTTTCATTGGTTAAATTTCATAGAATTTTTATTTATTACTACTTTTGTCAGATTAAAGTTATTTCTGTGACCATTTTGAGTTTTTCTTTCATTGACTGAAGGGTACCAACAATTTTGTCCACGTGTGTATATGGATTGTAATGGAGTTGGTTATCTCGATCCACCCCTTGCTTTTTTTGTCGTAGGCAGTACCTCTAACAAACGCGTCTACAAGTGACGTCTGACTCGAGTGTCCTCTCGCTTTTTCAGCTTTACCTGAGGACGTGGGGTGCCAATCTTAGTTCCATACATTCATGGTATACCAGAGCATGTTTGCGGCTAAGGTGGTGCAGCAAATTGCTCGTGTTGCCTCCTCTGGCGACAACTTTAGCTTGACAGCATTTGCAGTAAATAGTTGTTTGGTCCACATCTGACCTTTTAAAACCTTTTATCTCCAGACAACAGACACGCCTCCTTTTTTTGGCAAAAGTTCTTCTGTGTCATCATGTTCAACTATATCGTCTGCTACAGCTTCAGTTTTTGAATGTTCTCTGTCCATTTTCACCGCTGAATACCTCCACTAAAGCATGCACTTCGTTGCATGCGTGTTTAGCAGTGAAACGGGTCCCCCCTTAAACAGTTTCCCACTGTGCCATGTTCCGAACGTTGTTTAGGCTATTTAAAACGGTACTGTGGTATAAGAAAAATCCATATCATAACAAAAATAAAAAACGGTTTTCGGTATGAAATGGTATACCTCCCAGCACTACCTTAGAAACACATGTACCTTTGGTTAGGGTCCAGTCGACAGCTGTAAGCATGGCCTTCTCCAACGGATCACCCACTAGTGTCCCATCATCCATCTGCACTAGGGAATGGCAAGTTGCCACCACCCTGTGCGTATCTACAGGAATGTCAGACACTGGCATCACTTCCTTTCCTTCCCTGCAAGGTGAATAGAAGGTCATTTATACATTGTATTTCAGCTGCAATGTTGCTCACCAGCCCACAGGAAAATGATACAACCAGGAACACCAAGTGTATGTAGAATTGTGCAAATCTTGCTCATTATGAACTGATCTCTTCTGAGAACACTAATACAGTATACTACACTCAGGACACTGTGTGCTGAAGTATGCTTGCTTTATTCTAGTGACCCTACATTGCATACATACCTTCAATAATGAAATATATTCAAGACTGAACAGCTGCACTAAGAATCTTTCAACCATCACACTCAAGTATGCATCACTCATACAGCCTGAATAAGCTGGTGTGTGTCAATAGCCACTCGGCCGCAGCATCCCTACATAGTCTGCAGAAGTTTAGATGTACATCACTCTTCAAACCTGATAAGCAGAATATGCTGCCAGCCACAAAGTGCAGCAGGCATTCACCAGCTTAATGAAATATCAAGGTGGTGAAGGAGGGAGGGGGTAGGTAAGAAAAGAAAGAAATTATTCACATTGGTGGGTCACACAGGGGTTGGATGCAGAAGCAACAACTTCATCGGTGACCCGTCACTCGTCTCCTTCATATCTGTTTGGATGGAGCGATCGGCTGCCAGCTGCAAGGCCTGCACCTGCAGACCAACAATGAAGGGCTTCTTTGTCCAAAGACAGCGTGTTCACTGGCTAGCTTGTCAGAAGAGCCATCGGAAGGCATCTGAGCAGCAGCGGGAAGACAGCATTTCTCCAATCTCCACCTGCACTTGTAGCCCACAAATAAAGATATGGTCCCAAGAATTCTTTTAAGCAGTGCAGACGGTATTTCAAAAAGGTTTTTTTTTTTTTTTCCAGCAACACAGGCAACTTAAACATGAGGCTTCTACATATTGATACAGGGGTGAGAGGTAATATTTAAAGTCACCACTAACAGATCTGAGAAGCTGAAAGCCAATTGGTTTTACAGGATGATACACCTATCATCAGTACATGAGAGAGCTGTAATGCACCCATGCATCAAGGAGTTCTGTGGACAAGATTGTAAAAAGCAATCCACCAAATAAAAATCTGACAACTGTCAATGCATAAAGCTGTAATTTTAGTAGTAAAAATACCATAGGCTAATCTGAATGGACAGATTCATTTATCAGCTATCATGTCCACTGTCTCACATCCTGACATACAGACATCACACGAAAGTAGACAAACCGTGTTCAGGTATGCCAAAAGTTTGTGAATCCACTGAAAGCTTCAAAGTGAGATTTAACGTAAGTAAATGTAAAGTATTACAAGTACGAAGTAAAAATGTTTTGTTTGAATACACAACGGGAAGTCTGAAAAATCTAAAAGTACACCTTATGAGAAGGATTTAGGAGTTGTTGTGGACTTGACACTATCAACTGCCAGACAGTGTGCAGAAGCCCTTAAGAGGGCTGACAGAATTTCAGGTTACACAGCGCCCTGACGCGTGCAGTACAAGTCCAAGGAGGTTATGCTGAAGCTTTATAACGCACTGGTGAGGCCTCATCTGGAGTACTGTATGCAGTTTGGGTATCCAGGCTAACTGACCAATACTGTCCACCAAATTCCTCCAAAATAACATCAAGTCGACTTTTAAAAGACCCTAAACATCTTTTGTCTAACCACACTACTTGTTGTTTTATTTCATATATCTGTGGCTTTCTGTGTGAAGAAAAACTTTTAAGATTTGGGCAAAATGTACATGCTAGTTTCCAACAGTGTGTTTTCAAGAGAGTATTCTCGTGTTCTTAATTAACTCATTTTAAAGTATCAACCTGGACCCACTGTACTGGTTCCTTTAATTTTAAATACTTCGCTCATCTCACCTCCTACACTCAGTTTGCTTAAATGGTAACATTTCAATTCTGTCAATCTCTCTTCACAGCTCACACCTCTCAAACAAGGAGTTAGCCTTTGAACTTTCTCTAATGCTACTATGTTTTTTCTTGTAGCACAAAAACCCAAACTGCATGCATTACTCCATGTGAGGCCTCAGTAGGGCTTTATAAAGCTTAAAGCTTAAGCATAACTTCCTTTGACTTGGAAAAATTGGTTAAAGGAAACAGGTTAATAGATATTGCACTCAGAACTTGTAAATGGGAAGCAGATTGTGTAAAAAAAAAAAAAAGACAGATGGATAACAAGCATGAAAAAATAATATTTATCCATACAAATACAAATCAAGGTAGGAAGAAGTTGAAGTGTATACCAAACAATATGTACAAAGAACTTAAGAATTTCAGATCAGAAAGTTAAAATAGTGCAAATCCATTTTTTATGCCAAGAGTGAGTTAAAGTTATCATTTGCGGCAGAAGCATTGCTCCTGATATGAATAGCTTAATAAAATCTTTTAATGTCAAAGCTGAGGGCAGCATGGTGGTGTACTATGTCACAAATCCAGAGTTCTGGGTTAAGTTCCACTCCTAGTAACTGTATATATGTAGACTGCCACTCTTCGGTTTTTCTCCTTACATTTTCTAACATAATGTAACATTCTCAAACCAACTTAATCCAATTCTGAGTGGCAAGGGGACAGAGCTAATCCAAAAAGCTTTGAGTGCAAAGCAGGAATAAACTCAGGGTGCAGTGCCAGCTCATCACAGTGTTGAATCCAAATTGGCACGACATGAGTGGGCCCTGCAATTGACTAGCTTCCCAAATACAGTTGGGCCAATTAATTATTATTAATTTTTCTGACAGTAATATAATTATTTGTACAATATCGTTCTAATTTTCCTCATTTTCAAATGCCCAATATTCCCTCTACCATCTTCTTCCCCATTAAGTAACGCATTAGGATAACAGATGACAGATTCAGATAACAAAATACAAAAACCTAACATTTCTCTGGGACAGAATCTTGAACAAACCTCTATGAAAGGCACAAAAGCAATAGATAGGCAAATAAAATTTGACAGTGCATTGTGGAAACTGTCAAATATAAATCAAGAGTAGTTTCCCTCAGACAATATACTGAGATGTCAAACTGCATCTACGAGTCTTGTCTGTAGTTTGGCATCAACCAAATGCACCCCTGGAGTTTAGAGAGGGGATAAGAGATTAAATCTGTTTATTTCTTAACAGAAAAGGCTACATGGGGACATGTTGGTGGGATAGGCAAAAAAAAGAAAAAGGAGTTTTACTGTACTCTATACAGATGACAATTCTCCTACCGTAACTGAAGATAGACATTTAATGGAAAAGTAGTTATATTCCTGAATCATCGCAACATGGAGTGGCATTTTGATTAGCATGTCACTGAACTCTGTACACATGACAATAAGGTCCCTATAAACCTATAAGGTTACTCCACCAGAATTCTTTGAATCAAATAGTGAACAACATTCCCTGGGACACCTAGTGGATAACAGAGGCCTGGAAGCACTCAACACCATTTTGGAAGTAGGAAGCAAACTACTGAGTATTGTGGCTAAAGGGAGTTTAGAATTGCAGATCAACCTCACAGCCTGTCTTTCACTGTAGTTGAAAACAGGAGTTTGTAGAATAATACACACAAACACAGAACAGAATAACCAACCTTACATAAGGCAGCATGGCCAGAAATGGAATGGACGTCTAAGAATTGTGAGATGGTAGGAACTACTTGCTATAGCACTCTGCTTAACTCAAGGCAGTGCGCTTACAATTAAAACAGAAAATTGCAAATGTGGGGTGAGCTAATGTATGGCTTTTACTTGGTTGTTTGACTAAAGATTGTCAGTTTATAATCCACTTCATAAGATTACAGCCTAGCAAACCACTTGGAATCCAACAGTGCTGGATGAGGTCCCAGTGTGGCTTAAGGCCGTGTTAGTAGGTCTTTGTGGATTGGAACTTTAAGACAATCTAAATCTTTTTTCTGCATGCTCCAACCATAAATTGTTTCCATGGTGTTCTCACTTTTGCCAGTAGATGGCACACCCAACACAGCATAACAGCTGTTCCTCAACACGCTTTTTACACATTTACATGGATTAGAATATACGGGTTTGGCCAAATGGTGCCCCAAAACATTCTCTTTGTTCTTGTATCTTTACAACTCATAGTTGATAAAATATCTTAGCACAAGGTCTTTCACTATATATTTTATCTTTATTTGGCCTGTCAGTGCAGCATGAATGAAACCAGGCCAAGGAACATGGTGGTTGTTTTTAATTAGCAGGAAACATGTTAAGTTAAATATGGCCTAATGCAGATATCATAATACAGCATTCTCAAACCCTCCTTAATCCAATTCAGGGTCACTGGAGACCATAGCCTACCCTGACCCCCATCGTGTGCAGGGCAGAAAACAGCTCTGGAATGGAGTCCTGTTAATTTTACTATAATGAATATATCCCAGCTAATTATAAGCTCTTACTAAAACAGAGAAAAAAAGCAGCACATCATCGAAAAGAAAACGGCTTAAAATGGGAAAGAAAGAGGAGAAAGGCCCAGGACGTTCTGATAAGACATTATGCAAGCAAAGATGTGTGTCACATTTTTTACCCTAATTCCTCCAATAAGTCAAGCATAAAATACCAATTCATGCCTGTTCAATAATGTTGTGCACTACAAAGTGGATAAGGTTACAAAACAGAAGCATTCTGAGACAGACTCAATTTATTCCTTATTTACCTTGTATTGTTTTCTTATGAATTTCTCAGGTCAGATTCCAGGTTCTGCCTTGAAACTTTCAATTTAATGGTCTATTTCTGTTCTTGGTCAATACCATCACAAATTGAATTCCGATTCACTTTCAAAACTTTTTTTTTCTTTTCTTTCTTAATCGGGAGGCTAAGTCCATAAATACAGCAAAGTGTGTAAGGCACGAAACATGATAGATTAGTTGGCTGCACCTTTTCTCAAACTGGGGCACAGTTCAGTGAAGCTATGCAATTGGAGGACACATCTTTCAACTATGGAGGGAAATCCTAAATTTTTGGTAAAGAAAAAAACTGAATGCAAGCCTTTGAGCTCTGATAGGACTCTTAACACACAGCACTTTCAGACATAAGAAAAAGCAAAATTTGATCAATGATAGAAGGCTATTCACCCCATCAAGCCTACTTGTTCAGCTTATAGTTAAGCTGTCCCAATTGCTCATCCAGATGCATCTTAAACGTTGCAAGGTTTCTGATTAAACTCTAATACCTGTTAGTTTTTCTTCAGATTCCCACAACTCTTTGAGTAAAGATGTGCTTCCTCGCTTCTGTCTTAAATGCAGTTCACATTAATTTCCTCTCATCTGTACTTTTTGTCCCCTGGGATTTTTTTAACCCACATTTTACCACTGAGTCACCACACAAATAGCCCAATTTGGAAACAAAGTGAATATTCTACTTGCTGGTGTGCATGTGTCTCCATGACCTGTTTTCATATTGTTTCTGTCCTTCATTTCTTATTTATTGATTTCACCATTACATAACAGATGCACACCAAGGGAAAATAAGCAAAGCCTGGCATTCAATTGATATTTACATACATACTCCTAATCTCAAATTCCTATCATTCACTATTCCTGTCAACATTTGCACACAACAAGAAGACCCCTCTTCAGTTACACATACACAAACTCAGATGATAGAAGAAAACTGACAATTGCCTACCACACACAAGTCTTTCAGCATGGGATTAAATTGGATCACCTAGAAAAATCCTACATGGACATAGTGAGAACATGCAAGCACCTTACAAACAACAACTCTGAGTCGCTGCAGCTATATGGTAAAAGTACTCACTACTACTGCATCAGCATATGATCTTAATTAAAATAGGATATTCAAATAAAAATTATGTATCCTTGAGAGGTCAATGGAATGGCTAGGATGCAAAGGGTAGAATTGGTGAAGGTGGATGAGTTTAAACACTTGGGATCAACAGTTCAGAGTAATGGGGAGTGTGTAAGAGAAGTGAAGAAGGGAGTGAAGGCAGGGTGGAATGGGTGGAGAAGAGTGTCAGGAGTGATTTGTGACAGACGGGTACCAACAAGAGTGAAAGAAAAGGTCTACAGGACGGTAGTAAGATAGTGAGACCAGCTGGGTTATATGGGCTGGAGACGGTGGCACTGACCAGAAAACAGGAGACAGAGCTGGAGGTGGCAGAGTTAAAGATGCTAGGATTTGCATTGAGTGTGACGAGGATGGACAGGATTAGAAACAAGGACATTAGAGGGTCAGCTCAAGTTGGGCGGTTGGGAGACAAAGTCAGAGAGGTGAGATTGCGTTGGAGTGCAGAGGAGTGATGCCGAGTATATTTGAAGAAGGATGCTAAGGATAGAGCTGCCAGGGAAGTGGAAAAGAGGAAGGCCTAAAGGAAGGTTTATGGGTGTGGTGAGAGAGGACAAGCAGGTGTTAGGTGTTACAGAACAAGATGCAGAGGACAGAAATATATGGAAGAAGATGATCCGCTGTGGCAACCCCAAAGGGGAGCAGCTGAAACAAGAAGATGAAGAAGATACAAAATAAGGAGCCACGATGAATGGGACATTGCTACATTGCAGTACTCTTACACGTATCCTCACCTTCATTCTAGGACAAAAAAAATAATTGGATTGCATAAAACACAAACACAAAAAATATTGTACACAGCACCTCAGTGGAACCCACTCTAAAGCATTATACACACAATGTACAATTGTTTCCAAATTTGTACCACTGAGGAACTGGAAAGTGATCTCTTTGGTGTTACACAGGGAGTCAGTGACGGGGACGGTTCTTGCAGCCTTATGAATTATAGTGAAATGCCTCAATCACAAGGCCATTCCATCTACTTTTATATGAAAAGTGTGAAATCAGTATAGTAAGTTATATTAATAGACACCACACATCCCTCTCCATCCTCCAATATAGCCTTACCTGAGTCCTGCTACACCCCTCACCACCAAGTTATCACTGGTAAGAGTGCCTGTTTTGTCAAAGCAGCAGATCTGCACCTTGCCAGCAAAGGGGATTCGAAACGGCTCTGTGCAGTAGACATCTGTTAACAGAAGTGGTGGAGACTCAGAGGTAATGTAAAACAATGAAACGCATCAGCCTTATTCTTGCACCACAGATAAATTCTGCAACAGGAAAGTGCATTAAGCAATGAGAAATTATGACAGGCTAAATGAACACCACAGATGAACTGTCACCACTTACAGAGTTTTGCCAGTGCAATGAGAGATGTGTTGACTGCTAGCGAGAGCTCGATTGGTAACTCAGGTGGCACAACAGAAGTAAGAATCAACGTGCATTCCAAAAAGAGTTTGTAGCGGTTACGGCTTAGGTCCTTTGTTCCTGTAATGAGCAACATTCTTTGTTTAAATGCCGTAAAGAAATGTTAACTAAAAGCTTTACTGTTTGTAAACAAGAAATGTATAAATGAAAATTATAAAAAAAAAAAAAAAGGTATTCTAACCTTCAACCCAGACATAACCAGCAGCAGCAACAGCAAAGATAAGGAGGAAGAGAATGAAAATGAATGTCTCCAGGTTGTTGGCTGTAACTCTCTTTACCCCAAAGAGAATGGTGCGTAATAGCTTGCCCTGCAAAATCAAGCAAAAAGTGGCCGAAATGCATTTTATCAAATTCAAATGTCAATCAACACAAAGTTTTTCACAAAATGCTCTCAAAATATAATATTCCAATGTAAAAAAGAGACAGTTTTGCCTTGCCTTGTCAATACATAAATGAAACAGAAGGCTGCACTATTAGTTTCAACACTTCAAATAAACTGCCAGACTGTATAACTTCACCATTACATTTGTTGATGACTCCACCATCACAGGCCTGATTAATAACAATGATAAGAGTGCTTACAGAGAAAATATTTGCATTCTGACACAGCTGTGCCAGCAAATAATCTCAACCTTAATGTCTGCAAAATAAAACAAGTGGTCATAGGAATCAGCATGCTGTTGAGGATTTTATGGTGAGGACCACCAGCTTTAATTTTTTATTTTTTTTTTCAGATTTACCAATACTGATGACCTAAAGGGGGCATAATAAATTTTTGCTTTCACCAATAAGGCTAATCAATGTGTTGTGCCCTTTACATCAAAGGAAAGCTCAGATGTCTCCATCTATGCTCACCAAATTATCCAGTGAAATTCACCTTCACGAGTGCTTAAGATCACTGGACACAAACACAGGGGGGAGAACTCAACTCACATCAATATTGGCACACACTGCCTTAGAAAAGCAGAAAGTATTACTAAAGGTCTTCAGCATTCTGCACAGTTACTTTTCTCTTGACTCCTCATGTCCATTAGCATTCACACCAGTAGACTGACAAACAATTTTAAGCACAAGTCATAGGGCTGCTCATCAGCCACTCATACTGACTAATGAATGAATGTTTTTTTTTTTTTTATATGCACCATGTAATGGTGCACCTAAAGCACAGTACTATACTCCTTTTACAATTCTATGAGACACACAAGTAACCATTTCATTGTACTTTTAACAAATGACAATATATTTTACACAAATTTGAAATTAAAGTAGGTTTTAAAAGAAATCATTACATTTTTTTCTTATTTAAGCAGTGCTGTGCAACAGCTTGGATACTGTGCTTAAAACCTTAAGGCTGCTGATTTAATTCATACTTTGAACAAGTCATATAACCTTCCTGTGCTCCAACTTAAAAAAAAAAAATATATGAAAAGCACTGCTTCCTGAACCTGCAGGTCATTCTGGATGAAGGTATTAGTCAAATCCTCCTTAATAAAAAAATGTGTGTGTGCCTGTGCAGGTGAAGAGTCGCATAGTGTGGGGTCTACTTAGTCTGTCAGTGGAGCAGGACGGTGACAGCAGTCTGTCGCTGAAGCTGCTCCTCTGTCTGGAGATGATACTGTTTAGTGGATGCAGCGCATTCTCCATGATTGCCAGGAGCCTGCTCAGCACCCGTCGCTCTGCCACTGATGTCAAACTGTCCAACGCCATGCCTACAATAGAGCCTGCCTTCTTCACCATTTTGTCCAGGTGTGAGGCGTCCTTCTTCTTTATGCTGCCTCCCCAGCACACCGCCGCATAGAAGAAGACACTCGCCACAATCGTCTGAAAGAACATCTGCAGCATCTTAGAAAGACGCCAGCCTTCTAAGGAAGTATAATCGGCTCTGTCCTCTCTTGCACAGAGCATAAATATTGGCAGTCCAGTCCAATTTATTATCAATGGGAAAGAAATATGTATTTTTTTTTACCTCCTCTTTGTCCGATCTGCTGTTGCCGTGCCCCGTGATCTGCATTTCATGCGGTGCTTCAAACGTTTAAAGCGTGTACAGCAGCTGTCCTTTTGTTTCACTGCCTTGTCTCTCTTCTCCCCAAGACATCCTCAAACACTATTCAATCTCTTTTTGCTATTCCGTTATTTCACAGAGTAATATTTTCTGTTTGTTTGCGCTAATGTGATCTTCACTCTCATTTTTTTTCCCTACTTCCATTAACTCTAACCTGCTCTGCATATGTATCATGGGACTTGTTTCCAAAGGTTGTAAGTATGACGTGACGTGACCGTCTCGCGGAACGTGAAAGTGTCTCCCTTCAAAAGATCACGTCTTGTTGCAGGAAAAAAGTCGTCCCGTCCCAAGATTTTTTTTTTTTTATAATAGAGAGAAATGTACTGCATTTGTCATTCCAATAGATGGCGTTTTTTACGAATGCCATACCAAATTGCATATGACAAAGGCATTGTATGGTGCACTGCACATTTTAATGCCAAGGTCTTTGTTGATTACTAAGATTTCAACCAGTCTTAGAAATCAGTTGATATCCATTAGTTGATGTTTTATCTAAAATGACAGAGAACTACTGATCGGACACTAGAAAGATGAGGTTATTCTTTCAAGATCAACAATGTGTCAGAGACTTGAGACTACACCAGCAAGTACAGCTATTATGCTTCACCTTGTACCATCTTTGTTAAAGTTTACCTTTAGAACAAATCAGTATTCAACGGTGGTCCTGGAGGAATGCAATAAATGTGGATTTTTGTTATCACCAATTTCATTAAGTCAATTCCTGCTGCTAATTAAAAACTTATTTAATCAGATGGCTTACTATCCATCACTTTGTCTGCAATCTTCAAAATTCCCTATAGTGAGTATTTAACTTATTTATGAACTTCAGAGTGAAGCTTAGTACTGACACAAGAGTCAATTCAGTCAATATGTTCTTTTAGTGAACTTGCCTGTTGAAATTATTTATTTTTATTGTTTCACAACAAACAAGGAGGCTTTAGTAGCAAGACCACCAAAAGTGAAGCAGTTAATTTGACTTCATTTACACAGGAGTGTGTTCAGCATACATTATCAGACAAAATATGTAGAAAGAATTAAAAGGTATAGTTGAGAACAAGAAGTTACTAATTCATTCTGGTCCACAAAATGTTCAATGACTTACAGTTAGGTCCATAAATATTTGGACAAAGACAATTTTTTTCGAATTTTGGTTCTGTACATTACCACGATGAATTTTAAATGAAACAACTCAGATGCAGTTGAAGTGCAGACTTTCAGCTTTAATTCAGTGGGGTGAACAAAACGATTGCATAAAAACGTGAGGCAACTAAAGCATTTTTTTAACACAATGAACATTTTATTTCCAGTTATTTAATTTGTCCAATTACTTTTGAGCTCCTGAAATGAAGGGACTGTGTTAAAAAAAAGTTTTAGTTCCCTCACATTTTTATGCAATCGTTTTGCTCACCCCACTGAATTAAAGCTGAAAGTCTGCACTTCAACTGCATCCGAGTTGTTTCATTTAAAATTCATTGTGGTCATGTACAGAACCAAAATTAGAAACAATTTGTCTCTGTCCAAGTATTTATGGACCTAACTGTATATACTGGTAGAACTTTCTGTCTCTGCAGAGTAGCAAGAAACAACAAGCACAACATTTTGTTAACAACGTGTTCCTAAGAAACTGGATGGTATGAAAGTCTCTGGCCATTCGTGGTTAGGATTGGTCATCCGTACTGACCCCTACTCTCTCTTCCGTTTCTTTTTCCGGTTTCTCTGTGGTGGCGGCCTGCGCCACCACCAACCTACTCAAAGCACCATGATGCCCCAGCATTGATGGACTAAAAGCCAGAAGTCCACGTGATCATCATCATCATCATCAAATCCTTCCGTGAAAACCCTAAATCCAAAGAGGACTGTTTCATTTATGTTAGGTAGATTGCCCAGAGGGGACCGGGCAGTCTCATGGCCTGGAATCCCTGCAGATTTTATTTTTTTTCTCCGGCCGTCTGGAGTTTTTTTTTTTGTTTTTTCTGTCCCCCCTGGCCATTGGACCTTACTCTTATTCTATGTTAATTAATGTTGACTTATTTTATTTTATTACTGTGTCTCTTATTTTTCTATTCTTCATTATGTAAAGCACTTTGAGCTACATTTTTTTGTATGAAAATGTGCTATATAAATAAATGTTGTTGTTGTATCTCCTTCTGTAGACCAACTTCATCTTGTGGAACTGAAGCCTGTGGACATGTTTGTTTTGCATAGACAACATGTGTAGATAAACAATTTGCTGAAATTACAAAACTTACTGAAATGAAAGCCCGTAGCCTTACAAGACTAAAAGTAACCATCTCTGCTGTATAATTTACTTTTTCAAACATATTTTTGGAGTACACTAAGACAGCTTCTTCTTTACAACTAAACTGTTTTAACAGAGAAAAAAGGCACACCTGTTTCTTAAAATTCACAATGGCTGCAAGTTTTTTGCTGTAATTATTATTATTATTATTTTTTTTTTTTTAAAGTCAAGCCATTTTGGAACTTGAGCTTTTCTTTTAATTAGATGGTTTACCTCATCTCTGTCTACTGTTGTAGAAAGTCCCACCAGTGTTAGTTTTAACCATTTAATTAAATTCAGCTCACATGTTATTTTAATCAATTATTGATCAAAACAAGGCAGTATCTAATACTTCTTGTACACTCTGCAACACCACACTGATTTCAGACCAGTTTATCACCTCACAACCAATTTGTAATAATTGCACAAAATGTAGCTAGTGACACAAAACAGCATAGCTCACACAGTGGGAGAGGTTCAACTTGTTCTTCTAATGGCTCTTTCACATATAGATGTTTTTCTGTTACTATAGAAGAGAACCTGAACAATCCATCAAGTTAAAAGGCAGATGTCACAAACCACTGTATAAAGGACAGACGGTTATGCCAGCCAAATGGGGAAACGACTTCTTCCCAGCCAGAGGGTTTTAAAAAGTGGAGTAGTGGAACCTGGAGGCCAGGCGCAGTTTCATCCCTCCGTAAGACAGGTGGCAGTGCATCTCCTGAGGCATCCCAGTTTGGACACCCACAGGAGTACATGGGAGTTAGAGTCCGGAAGTGCAGCCCTGTCAGGGCCAGTGGGTTCCATTAGAAGGAGCTGTCAGGGGAAGACCTCCCTGGTTTCCACATGATTTGAAAGAGCTTTCAAGAAGACACACTATGGCACCAGAAACATGAAGCTTAAAAGGAGCCCGCTGCCTACAGACTCTGACTCATCTATGCGAGGCTACACTCTAAAGGACGAGCGCAAGGAGAGAATGAAGATTCACTTGCTTTATAATCGTTGTTTGGCTGGTTTTACACACTTAATAATTTATATTGGGTAATAAAAATCCTTTATTTGAATCCAGGACCCTGTTGGGTAATTATTATGTCTTAAATTAGGGTTCAGTGGCACCCCCTTGTGGTCACATCACACAATTACATACCAATTAATAAATTGACTGGCATAATATCCTGTAATCAGTGCATGTCTACATAGCCAAGCCCCACGGTGTTGGGGGGGGGGCTTTGGGGGGGAGGCTGGGGAATGCATTTTTCTGCCATACCTGTGAGGTGTAAAATCCAGTCCGGAGCACATAAGCTACACATCCATTGTCAACAGCTAAATAAAAGAAAAAAAACAAATGAATATTATTAAAAATAGAAAAGATCACACAGATAAGGGAGTAGAGGTCCAACAGAGTACAGATACTTTTAAACCTTAAGGTTCCATTGGTTTGCAAGCATTAAGTAGTACTCTGCTAGTAGAAAAAACACACATGATGACTGTTAAAAACTATTTAACAGACAAAAGGTCATAATTTTACTTATCAGTGCAGTGAGGAAGTAATATGGTCAGTGTGAGAGTGCGAAATTAGCTTAAATGGTTCAAGCACAAAGGCTTTACGTTAAACTGGCTGAGCAAAAAGCATTACTTGGCCCAAGGCATTTTACTACCTTAAATAATATAAAGTGCTTAAATTATTTATTTTGATTTTTTAATGAGATACCTCATATGAACTGAAGGTAGTAGGATTCAAGGCAGTTTGTAACACTGGCCCAGAAACAAAGGTAATAGGACAAAGATTACAGTGGAAGATGCAATTGTTTATCTGCTCCACCAGGTTTATTCCCACTTGGACAAAGATGGCAGCATTGTGAGGATTACACATATATAATTTTCCCAGTGCCTTCAATACCATCCAGCCATGCCACTTAAGGGGTATACTCAGAGATGTGGAGGTGGATGAGCCAATGAGGTCCTCGATAATGCATGGTCTATCATACAAACTGCAGTTTGTGAGGCAAAAGGAATGTGCCTCTGATACAGATGTGAGTAATACTGGAGGGGGTGCCACAAGAAACAGTCCTGCCTCCTTTTGTCTTCCATCTGTACACCTCAGACTAGAAGTATGACACCAAGTCGTGCCACTTGCAGAAACTCTTTGATGATCTGCACAAATGGTGTGCAATGACACGGGGGATGAAACAGAGTATAGGAGTAAGGCGGAGAAGTTTGTTTCTACTTGCAGAAAGAATTATTTTCAAGTTAACATCAGCAAAACCAAGGAAATGGATTTTGACTTTTTCCACCCCAAGAATATATTCAGCAATTGGATGTGGTGCACTGCTACAAGTACATGGGGGACCACATCAATAACAATCTGAACTAGTCTCACCTACCTAAGAAAAGGCAGAGAAGACTCCTTTACATACTCTACATGAATGATTTTCTACACTGCGGTGTGCCAAGCTGCTAACATCATTTCAGGAGAGGTCCACCGAATAAAGCAGATAACTTAAAAAGCAGGGACAGTTATGGGATGTACTCTCAACTCCATGGAGGAAGTAATGGAATGAAGAGAGAGAGAGAATAAAGACAAAGGTGAGTGCCATTATGAACAATTCTCCACATCCTCTCTCTGACACACAAACACATTGAGACTTTCTGCCAATGAATTATTTAACAGAAATGTGCCAAAAAACACTACGGATGTTCCTTTACATTGATGGCAATACATCTGCATAATGCCTTATTGTGATTGTGACTTCTCTTCTTATTTTTAGCCAAGTCAGAATCTTTCTTTCTATTTAATTTTCTTTCTTTTAGTTATTCGAATGTGTATCTAGACAGATGGTTTGTTGTTTATCTTAATGTAATTGTATTTAATCAAGCTTCTGTAAAAATATAAATGTCCCTTCTGGAGACAAATAAATTTCAATCTAATGAAAGGTAGATTTTTTAAATTAGTTGATGTACAAAGTGTTATCCTTTATGGTCAGTGCCTACTCTTTTTAATTTATATAAAAGGTCTCAATAAAAATACAACTGAACACCTTGTAAAGTTTGCAGATGAGACAAAATTAAGAGAAGTGGACAATACCCTAGGCTCATCAATAGATGGACCTAGCCAGAATTCAGAGTTGAGAAGATTTGCGACTGATGAAGTTCAATCAAATTATTTTTAAATTATTTTATATGAATACTCAATAGAGGTGTAAATCCTGAAAGTACTCTTTATGAGAAGGATTTGAAAGTCTAAGTGGGACTGTTGGGTTATATAGCAGCTACAGGGAGTTCAGCACAAATCAAGAGGTAATTTGTAAGGTATATAATGCATTGTGGGTACACATTTGCAATACTATGTTCAGCTTTGCACTCTGTATTGCAAATAAAACACCTCACTGCCGAACAACGTCCAGAAGTACTGCAGAGAGAGTCCCACGGAAAAAGCCAGAATCTGCTCAGCTTAAACTAACACAGAGTAAGAGGAGGAGACATGCAGAAGGGCCAGAATTATAAAGAAGAATAATGAAGTAAATGACAGCATGGGGGGAAAAAACAAATTAGTTAAAATACATTTTATACAAGAGGTTTTTATTCATACACAAAACAATAGATAAATGGAAGAAGCACAAAGTAATGCAGACAACAGTAGTAGCGTGGGAACCTGCCTAGACTTCATGACATGCATTTTATTCAGTCTTTTGTCAAATGCCCTTATCTGGAGCAGGGTCACAGGGAAGCAGGAGCCTATTCTAACAAATACTGGGTATAAGACAGCAATAATTTGTGATCACTTTGCAAAAATTAAGTAAAAAAAGACTGTCAAGCTATGTTGGGCTGAATGGCATGATGTCATGAAAACAAAAATCACACGTAAAGAAAGATGTGTGTAAACAGTGAATGGCATACCTGTAGAAACTCACTGAATGTTGTCTTTTGTGCCAAGAAACATATATATTACTTATGTGTTACTCTGTGATAATGAAGAACAAACAATTTAGGGCCTGCAAATCCTTAAATGGAGCAGGTACATAGTTTAGGGCTGTTCTTAATGTCCATGCAGATATAATTGTAACAATGTTATTTTTTGTAAAAACTTAATCAAAAGGTCTGCGGTTGGTGTTGATGGCATCATGTTTACACACAAGATATCAAAAATTACAAACCAATACAACTGTGCCCAGTTTCCTCACTTGCCAAGTGCTACTGATAACACTATGGCTTTCCAAATCAGGTGATCAGTGCTGGCAAGTATAACAAGTAAAATTAAACAGTTTATGCCACTTACTGTAATTGATCTGTTACTGTATATCTCCTTTCTTTCATTACTCTCTAAATTATTCTTCACAGATACTGCACATTATAAGTGTTCTGCTAAAGCAAAAGCATGTTTGAACATAACTGAATAAGCACAAGCCATATATTTTTAAGAAATGTTAATGGATCATTCCATAACCTATAGTGTTTATGTACAGCTGGTTTCAAGTGTATTGCACAGTGGTTATGTATAATTCATGATGGATATACCAGCAAAGACAGATTTCTGTGGGAAGGGCCTCAAACCAGACTGTATGCTATATTTTATGATGATGTTATTTCTTACAAAGCATCTTCTGTGAAGATTGAAGTTTATTTTCATTGGTGAACAAGGCTGCTATGTAAATGGGAATTAATAAATTTAAATGTCCTATAATGTGTAAATGTATTTGTGCTCATGTATGCAGTGAACACAACAGCCTCTAGTACACATGAGGCTATTTTTCCATTAAATTTTACCATTGTGTGACCTTATTTAGGATGAAGCAGTTCAATAATTCCATATGATAATGCAAATGCCGCTTCACGGATCCAGCAAACATGTAAAATGTGTTTTTGCCTTATTGTAACCAGTCGGTACATATTTAGCAATTACGTGTGATGAATAATGGTACTCTTATAAAGAATTGAGACGGTAAAGCAATCACATACGTTTCAATCCAGCACTGGCCTTCTGAGGTGGAGTGTGCTGGACTACTTTTGTTCCTCCAGATATCACATGAAGCCGGGAATCCAGCTGAAGCTCTAAGAGGTGGTTGGGATCCAAATCCTCCACAGGTTCCTGTGAATTAAAAATAAAAGGAAAGTAGTATTTATCAAAATCACAGCATAAGAACTTAACAGGAGAGTTGAGGAAAACTAAAAAAAGAAAGTATGTTGCAGGTATTGAATTAGAAAAGAGAAGACAGAACAAAGGCGGAGAGTAAATACATGGCACAAGTAAAAATTTCAAAATAATAATTTACTTTCATCTGGGGGACAGATTCACCAGTCAGCATGGCCTCATCCACAATACATCGACCACGCAAGAGCAACACATCACATGGAACTAGATTCTCCTGGGGAGAGCGACCTGCAGAAGGAACATCATTAAATGCACAAGTGTGAAAAAGACATGACATTCACAAAATAAAATTCAGGGCTGTAGTGAGGTCCACAGTCAGCAGTCAGAATCATCAGGTGCAAGGCACGAAAACACTTTGGAGACGATGCCAGTCTATCGCATGGCCCACTCACTCGCGCACACACCCTCAAACACACCAAAACTGGGGCACATTTAGGAGTAACCAAATTAAAAATTGTGCATGTTGGAGGAGATGTGGGAGGAAAACTGGATCACCCGGAAAAGAAAACTTGTGCAAGAAAACATGGGGAGAGCATACATCTGCCACGGATAGGCATTGGAGTGGAATATGAACTCCGAATGTTGAATGTGACATCACCCCCAAGAAGGAGACCAAAAACTGAAAATAAGCGTAAAGTATGATAAAATACCTATAGAAACAATGTCTCCAGGAATTAGCTCATCGCTGGAAATTGGCCGCCATTTTCTGCTTCTGTAAACCTAGTGAAAAAAGAGGGAGGGATGAAAATGTGAGAGAAGGAGAGATATAAATAACAAATTTTTCACATTTTTTACTCCTCCTGGTCATTTTCAAAGACTATATTAGCAGAGAGGCACCTATAATGGATTACCATTGAGAAATATCAACATTTTCAAAAATTTAGTCTGTAATGAAATCAACAGGCCTCAGAACTCCTAGGTTAGCTACTACATACGGCTGGCTGTCTTTTAAATCACAATATAAAGGATTACTCAAAGAGAAACAAGCACTTTTAAAAATATATACTAAACTAATGAGAGATGGGTTACATACCATTTTAATCAAAAAGAATTCTGCAGTTTCAATTTTTAACTAAAAACTTAAATTGAGACGTGTAACATTGATACTTTTATCGTATTAATTAAAATTCTCATTCCTGCCATTTCCATATAACTTCAGGGCTGCAGAGATGGTTGGCTCCCGTTATTGGTTGGCATTAAGGTATAAAATAAAATTAAAAAATTGCACTTTATAACATGGAGTATCTTAAACAACTAGCCATTTAATAGAGCTTTATTTGTGCCTACAATTACAAATGAGCAAAACTGAACCGTGACTTAAAATTCAAAAGTTTTATTTGGCATGACATGTTGAATTTGTTAACTTAATCAAAGTCAGTATGGATTTTGTTTACGTCTGAGTATAGATTGTATCTGCATAAGAGCTGAAAATTATTACTTTTATATTTTAAAATGAAGGATTTACAGAATTATTCAATCTTAAAATCTGCAGACTTTTGAAGACAAACTACTTCAAAATATTTTTTACTTCAGTCTGCTGTTAGAACCCATATTTTTATTAATTGCTTTTGATATCATTATAATATATTTTTGACTGCTTTTTCAGTTTTTTTAATTCAGTATAGTCATTTAATTATGTCTTCTTCATGTCTAATTGCTGACATAGAATACAATTTTGATTTGTTTCAGTTAACTAGGCAGTCTGTTTGAGAATCAAAGGTTTAAATTTACAGTAACAACATGAGCGATCCAAGATCTCAATGTTTGCAATCATTTTCAGCAGAAAACATAGGCACAGTAACTGTGTTTCAGCATTTTCATTTTTCCAACTGGGCCCTGTATACAATCATATGAAAACGTTTGGGAACCCCTCTCAGCCTGCATAATAATTTACTTTCAACACAAAAAGAACTGTAAGTACTGGGGTGTTTTCCAGAACAAAGATTTTTTAGTGAAGCAGTATTCAGTTATATGAAATTAAATCAAATGTGAAAAACCGGCTGTGCAAAATTTTGGGTCCCATTATAATTCTACTGATTTGAATGCCTGTCACTGCTCAATGCTGATTACCTGCAACACCAAATTGGTTGGATGAGCTCGTTAAGCCTTGAAATTCACATACAGGTGTGTCCAATCGTGAGCGGTAAAAGGTATTTAAGGTGGTCAATTGCAAGTTGTGCTTCCCTTTGACTCTCCTCTAAAGAGTGACAGACAGCATCGGATCCTCAATGCAACTCTCAAAAGATCTGAAAACAAAGATTGCTCAGTCTCATGGTTTAGTGGAAGGCTACAAAAAGCGATCTCAGAGGTTTAAACTGTCAGCTTCAACTGTAAGGAATGGAATCAGGAAATGGAAGGCCACAGGCACAGTTACTGTTAAACACAGCAGGTCTGGCAGGCCAAGAAAAATACAGGAGCGGCATATGCACTGGCAGGATTGTGAGAATGGTTACAGACAGCCCACAGATCACCTCCAAAGACCTGCAAGAACATCTCGCTGCAGACGGTGTATCTGTACATCGTTCTACAACTCAATGCAATTTGCACAAAGAACATCTGTATGGCAGGATGATGAGAAAAAAGCCCTTTCTGCACTCACGCCACAAACAGAGTCTCTTGTTGTATGCAAATGCTCATTTAGACAAGCCAGATTCATTTTGGAACAAAGTGCTTTGGACTGATGAGACAAAAATAGAGTAATTTGGTCATAACAAAAAGCGCTTTGCATGGTGGAAGAAGAACACCGCATTCCAAGAAAAACACCTGCTACCCACTATCAAATTTGGTGGAGGTTCCATCATGCTGTGGGGCTGTGTGGCGAGTTCAGGGACTGGGGCCTTTGTTAAAGTCGAGGGTCGGATGAATTCAACCCAATATCAACAAATTCTTCAGGATAATGTTCAAGCATCAGTCACAAAGTTGAAGTTACGCAGGGGTTGGATATTCCAACAAGACAATGACCCAAAACACAGTTCGAAATCTACAAAAGCATTCATGCAGAGGGAGAAGTACAATGTTCTGGAATGGCCGTCACAGTCCCCCAACTTGAATATCATCGAAAATCTATGGAATGATTTGAAGCAGGCTGTCCATGCTCGGCAGCCATCAAATTTAACTGAAGAGATTTTGTATGGAAGAATGGTTAGAAATGCCTCCATCCAGAATCCAGACACTCATCAAAGGCTATAGGAGGCGTCTAGAGGCTGTTAGATTTGCAAAAGGAGGCTCAACTAAGTATTGATGTCATGTCTCTGTTGGGGTGCCCATATTTATGCACCTGTCTAATTTTGTTTTGATGCATATTGCATGTTTTCTGTTAATCCAATAAACTTAATGTCACTGCTGAAATCCTACTGTTTCCATAAGGCATGTCAGATATTAAAAGGAAGTTGCTACTTTAAAAACTCAGCCAATGATAAACAAAAATCCAAAGAATTAAGAGGGGTACCCAAACTTTTTCATATGACTGTATGTAGATATTGCATATTTTCTGCATTTCTACATGGGTTTTCTGCCACAGCTAAAAGATGTGAAATGTAAATTAAGTGATGAGATTGGCTCCAGCTCTCAAGAACCTGTACTGGAGGAAACAGATTTGGAAAACAACATCTGAAGGTTAGAGAGCTAATAATATAAAGATTTACTGTGGGAAGACCCTAACTATTCAGGTAAAAGTTATTCACATTTAGCTCATATACAAACAGCACACCAAAAGTGGCAATGCTAAAGCGATATAATACTACACAACTTTGGAGGGGATGTCAAATTTAACGATTACAGTTATTGATCTCGTCACTCTAATACGTTCGATTACAAAGTCTAGATTTTACAAAATCGCAGAGTTAAATTAGCCAACTACGTAATGTCATCATAAACCTTTTCACATTTCAAAAATATTCCAAGTTTGTCCTTTTTTATGAAAGCTAATAACATGCTGCCTGACAGAGCCAGTTCCCATGTAAATGGCTTTACACGGCAGCAAATTCAGTCACAATATCGGTCCCTTTTTTCTCTTCTTCCATTGTGTCATTGCAGGTAAAATATGAAATAGTAGACAAATTAACATCTTCTCTGGTTGTGAGATCCAAAATACCCACATTCCTTATTCTTCATAGCTGCCTTACACGTGTTGAAATTCCAGGTGAGTGCTCACTGGTTGTCAGCTTTCACATGCACACCAATCTGCCCCTATATCTCTGATTTTATTTGCATGAGTCAGAAATTAGCTGGGTATACCACACCCCACAAATTACAGTCACGGGAGCAAACTGCGACTGCACCTGGCATGCCAAAATTGTGTAAATTAACTATACGACCGAAAATTGCTTGAAAAGTCATGTAAGCTTAAATTTGTAGAGAAAACACTTCCAGCAGTGAGCCATAGGTAAAATCAATCAAGCAACCCAGGGACTGGTAGCTTTTGGAGTCATTTGTTTCATAACACTGACTTGGTTGTCTTATTATTTAGAGGATTCTTTCTAGATGATATTGGAAATGGTGGGTCTGCTTTCCTATGCTGTATCAACAGATCTCATACCTGTATCATGTAGGGTTTGTTGCCCATCTTTCTTATCTCTGACATGTTCCTCATCTGCTGTTGTACAAGAGAGGCCTCAAAGGCTACCAGCATAAAGAGAGTGAAGACACTGTAGTACCAATACTCATCTAGGCACCACAGGCCAACACAGAATACCTGTAAAGGGATTAAAGAGCAAGCACAGTTTACTCATAAATGCATTTAATTACCGAAGGGTTAATGAGTATTGTTGCATTACTAACTGCAGAGTTTCAAATGCATTGCTGTGAGAGACATTCACCTGATATATACAGATATATATATAAAAAAATACATCATTAATGTAAAATTTTCTAGTCAATTCCAGCTGCACCGTCTTTTCAGAAGTCTCAGCTTCCTTCTTGCTCCTGCCTCACCAACTCAGAGTAACCCTACACAGAGGTCAGAAAAGTTTGGATACCACACAGAATCACTTCAAGCACAGTTCTCCCCCCACAAAAAGGAAAGTCAGAACCCCCCTCTCACCCATCACTACACTTAATCAACACAACTTCCAAGGACAGAGCAGGCCTCATTGAGCGGAAAGGCATCCTCCCTCTTACACTCCTACTTTTAATGCCATCCAGCTGTCTGCTCAGTTTCAGGTTGAGTGGCAAGTTAGCAACTCACAGAAGAAAAACTCCCACTAAGTGCAAGCAAAATGGCACAGGAGCTCAAGGTTAAGCAGCACTCAGAAGGTCTAGTTAATATGTCAGAACTGAAAATGAAGGTTCTTTTGTGCAGTCAGAATAAATGTAACTTTAGCATGCAGGTATAGTGTGTGGTTAACACACTGGTCACCGTGGGCAACCAATTTTACAAGGCTTAAAAAGTCTCGAAAGTATTCTTTATTTAGGGCTAAAGGTTTTACTTCACGTTAACTTTACGATAACATCACAGAAGCTTGACAATTGAGGGAATGCAAAAGTTGACAGGATAATGCTAACCAGCAAATACTGAGCAATAAAAATATTTAAATGACCAGTGGTGAAACGTCATAATTTTAAGTGAACTCTTAGATTTTGCCCAGGACTGATTTCTGCCTTGTGTCTATGACTTCTGGAATATGCTCCAAATCCCAAGAACTAAACAGATTAAAAAAAATGCACAGATACACAGAAACTTTTCGGAGACCCCCCCCCCCAAATCCCTAGGGTACTGCCTCTTTAGATTTCACACCCCCCAAAAGCCTTTTCATCACTCACCATTAATTTCACACACACACACCAAAAAAAAAAAGTTTCCATAAGGTAGCTGCTCACCTACATGTGATCTTGCTGAGAATATTTGACTTAAACACAACTTTTTCCAAAAAAGATCTCACGTTAAAGGCTTCCACTTAAGTATTTTTTGGCATGGTGTCCATATTCATTGTGGTGTTGTTAGGTAGCCCAGTATTTGGCATTGGTGCATCACAGCGTATGAGGTTTGAATGCAGCCTGAATAATGTCTATAGGTGTTTTTTTTTGTATTTCCTTTGTGGGTTTTGCTGCAGATTGTATAAGTCTCCCTTATACACCACAGTGTAACTGGCAATTCTAACCTGGCTTGGTGTGGGTGTGCCCTATGACGGACTGGCACAAAATCCAGGGATAGTTTCTAATTTATGTCCAGTGCTGCTGGTTAAGCACTAGTTCTTTTTGCACCTGAACTGCATAAGCAGGGCAGAAATCAGGTGAACTAGGTTTTTATATACAGTACAAGGTATACACAAGGTGCTGTGTATCATTAATTAATTAATCACTAATCAAGAATAAACTGAAAAGGAATTGAAAGCAATACCCTTCCCTGTCAGATTGTCATGCTTTACAAGTCTTTCCTGCTGGCTTTTGTTTCTAAACTGAATCTTGTGCTATTAATTGCCTCGACCGGTGCCAGAAAAACTCCATCATCTGGAACTACATACACAGGGCTGAAACCACGATGAGATATTTATACAGACACACATTCGGAGGTGGGAGTGAATTTTACAGTGGAAAAAATGTTTGGTATGTTTTATGACTTTGTTTTTGTACCAAGAATGATAAAGCCGTTCTCCACAAAAACCATTACTTACAACCACTGATAGGAGCAGTTTTTTTTTTTGTTTGTTTTGTTTTTTTTAAGAAGATGGCAGCTATTTTTTTTATCACCTTTTTCATACATGTCCTTTGAGGGAAGGATTTCAATTCAAGATATTTGATACCAGTGCTGCTACTGCCTCACAGCTCAAGACCTGGGTTTGAATTCTAGCCTGGGTATTTTTTAATGTGTAGTCTGCACCTTCTTATAGTATCCAAGTTTTATTCATTTATTTTCATTTTTCCTCCTTCATTCAAAAGATGTGCGTCATGTTAACTGGTGACACTGAATTGATCTGGAATAAATGAATTTCCTGTCAGTTCAGGAGGAGCACTTGCCTTATACCCTATGTGGACGGGTCTTACTTCCTATTTCCTTGTAAAGGACTGCAAGTTCAGAAAATGAATGTAATATTTTATTTTGTGTCTATTTATTTAGCGGAGTACTCCCACTCCCAAAGACACAAGTGTGTGGTTATTGGCAACTTTAAATTGATCAATTATAAGGATGTCTAATTTAAGTTCAAAATAATTCAAAATGGAAAAAAAAAAACTAGTGTTGTAGTGAGAGATTTTATAAGTGGATCCTTACAAAGTCAAATGTATGAAGAACATAAGGTTTTATGTAAATTTAAACTCATCCAAACTCCCTCATATCCACCTTTGTTAATTCACATTTAAAGCATACAAAGTCTTCTGTGTGTTGTGTTAATGAATCTCGATCTCCTCTTTTTTGACTCCTAGTAGATATTTGAACTTTTTCATGGAGGTAACATGATTGCAATTAGAGTGTTGTTAATGTTTTATAAGGGAAAAAATTCTGCACATTATGATAAAGATCATCACTATGCAATAATGGCACAAAAAAGAAGGAGTCACTTTATATGTATAAAGTGTACTGGTCAGATGCCTATTAAAGTACCTGAAAACTATGGGCATCTAAAAATGTTACATGTTATATCTATCTACCAAAATATTTCTCTAAGGATTGCTGCTCCTAATGTACCATCTTGTTTGACAGTCTGGCCTCTCCTGCTCTCATGCTGCATCATATTTTAATGCACAGGTGTCAACTTTATTTTAATGTTTACTTTTCAGTTTTTCCTGTCTTATTGGTTCCCTTAATTGTATTAAAATAGAAACTATTAACCGAGAGCAGACATGAGTGCCGATATCAAAGGATATTACAAAGAAGTCACTGTTTCAGAGTTATTTCCAATCATGAGGAACAACAGTAAGCAAAAATAAAGAAAGGAAAATCTAATCATGCTTATTAAATTGCGATGAAAAGTGAATAAACCCCATTGTGCAATAAAAGGATATAAACAAGATTTTTAAAGTTTAAGTCAAACAAGTCGAAAAAGAAAGCAGAAACTGGAAGGAATGAAAGTCTATGGCTATGTCGGTACTTCTATACCAGGACAGGGCATCCCAGGTCCAAATATTTGCTATTACTTGACAACTGGTTTGCTATGCCTAAATTATTACCAACTTAGGAGAAAATTGTGTGTTTTTTTTTCCCCAGAAATTGCATTTCCGGTCATTGGTTATTTGCAAAGTGCCTCCTTTAATTCCCATTATTCAAATTGATTCACATTCACTTAATAACAACACAAAGAGGAGGATCAGATTTCCATATGTTTAAAATATACAATTTTAAGAGGGTGTCCTAAATTTCTTGCACAGCAATGTATCTTCTTTGATTTTACAAGCATGTCATGAAAATGTATGCGGCTAATGAATTTATCAGATAAACTTTCTAAAGTTGGTTAGAGGAAACAATGAACTTAAAAAAACTAGATATTCTTACATTCCTCCACTTAATGAACGCTTAATCTAATATTGGGCTGTAGAATGTCAGATTCTATGCCAGCAGTGTTGGGCGGAAGAAAGGATACAACACTGGACTGGAGTTTCTGACTGACAAATCCCCACTGGTCCAATTCAGACTTGTCTGTTAACTACATCATTGCTACCCATTACGTTCTACTCTGAAAAGAAACTATTCAGTCAATGTCCTCTCCCAGGCAGATGGAAAATTCAACTTTAGAGGTTAGTCTTCATTGATCATTGAATGTTAAAATAAAAAACAAGGACCTATTATGGCAACAGAAGCATGTTTACTAAGATACTGGTCAGTACTGGCTCAAACCAAAAAACAGGTAGAAAGTTACAAAACAAAGATCACATTCCAACCTGAAAGACAAAGAAGGGTGCTGTGGCACGCTCCTTGAACAGCTCCAAGAATTCTGGTACCATCATTTCAGCCCTGGTAGAGAGGAGAACAGAAGAAGAAGAAGAAGGAAAAAAAAAAAAAACTTGTCATCAGAATGGGCTGCAAAGATGACTTCTCATTTCAGATCAGCATCAACAAAATATTACACAGAGTAAAATAGCTATTCAGGGAGGCCACCAAGAATGTAAAGTCACATTTGAGGGACCCACTGGCAATTATGCGAAATAGCAGTTAACATCTTATTGCTACCTCCCTAAGTATGGCAGGGAAGCATTTTAAAAAAAAAACAGTAATTCACTGTAGGATGAGTGGATGAATCCATAGACGGACAGACAAAATTAGCCAACAAAATTTTCCTGTAAGTGTAAAATATTGTTTGGCAAAAATCCAATAAAGAAAAGTTCTTAATGAGTTCCATCCTTTCAGTAAAACATGGTTTTAGACATCGTTAGCATCCTGTTACACAGGTGCTCACTTTAGCAGTAATAGGGGCAACTTATTGGGGAAAAAGGATAACCAAATGGAGCAACATTTACAAAAGAAGGCCTACTTATCCTCTGCAACAAAAATGGAAATTAGGAAGTTTCTCTTTCAGCATGACATAGCCCAAAGCAACAGTGATTTGATTTACCTTTGGTGTCTTGCTTTTACTTAATTTCATTTACGGTTTTGCATTAGGTTCATCTGTCTGTCTGTCTGTGTCATTTGGGTTTGCAGTTATGTCTTTTGCCCCTCTACCTTTGTAATGAGTAGATTTATATCAGGGTACCTCAGACTTTGTGAAGCTTAACAGATGAAGACAGTCCTTGAGGATTTTATCATAGAAGTCTCAAGCTACTCCAACATTCAGGTGACTTTCATAGTCATAAGAATCTTTTCAATAAGTGTCATTATTAACTTCATTTTCCTTGTGTCTGCTGCAATTGTGCCAGACTGCAGCAAAAGCACAGGTGGACTTTCTTGGGTAGCAAATCAACTCCATAAAATATCATGAGCCAGAAAGCCATCAGTTGGCTACCCTCCTCAGACTGGACGAATCACCTTAGTGCAATGGGCTCTAAGCTAATGTGTTATTCAAACCTTTTTTGTTTTCGCATTTAAAGCTATTGGAATTATGATGATTTTGAAAAGTCACGTAAATTTTCTACAGATACTTCAAAAATACATGAAAAATTCAATGAGGCTAACTTCATAGCAATCTCAAATTTCAAAATGATCATAGACACGAGTATTTTTTTTCCCAAGCTAGAGAAGAACCAGTGTTGATATTGTTAATTATGTTTGACACAGTGAACCAAAAAAAATGGCATTCTTGGAAACCATTATGAGAAAGGAATACACTTACTTGTTGTTCCCATATTTCTTTTCTGCCATGCGCAACTCTGCCTCTTCCTGGTAGCCTTTCCAGTTTTGGTAATAACCAAATGATTGGTCAACAGGGAAGGCCACGGGTATGAAGCGATTTTTTTCGTCACAGTCGTACCAGTATCGGATCTTCTGAAACTCGAATGAGATAACTTCCCGCCCATCCTCATCCTAAAGAACAGGAACATTTATACTGTTTGATAGCATATGGGTATTTGCTATTTTGATGACAGTAGAGTGCAAGAAGCAATATTAGCAGATACAGATTTGACAGAAAAGTTACTACTAGAAGGACCTGCTGCAAATAGGCTTATATTTAACACTAAAAACAAACTTGATATTATTCAGTGCTTTTTAACTTGCAGACATTATGCTGGAAATGTTACAGGTATAGTACTAGTGTTTCCTTGTTTCTGCAATGGCACTTAATCAGAGTCACAAGTGGACACTTTCAATCAAATAACCATGCAGAGGCACTTTAAATGTAAATAATAATAGAATTGGTTTCTAAAATTGAAATCCTGAAAGGTATGGGGAAATGCTCATTGTAACAAAAAGAACAAAAAATATTTTATATTTTGAAAGTGAAAGCTATCCTAATATAGAACATTTGTTCCTACTATTTACAGTATATCATCAAGTGGAGCTGTGACAGGTTAGTGAACTGTTTGAGAACAAACATTCAATCAGTCATCAGGATAGAACTAATCGTCAGTTAGGTGCTGGACTGAAATCAAACATTTAAAAACAAATATATTAAAAATCTCAAACATTAGTTCAACAAACAGATAATGCTCATCAGATGAATTAAACCACAGCTGATTGCTTTTTATTCAAGACCAAAATTTGAAAAGCTTTACAACATAATGTCTGAATATTTAACCTTCCACTCAAAAACTGATAGAATATTTTTCAGTAAACTGAAGCCTGGCACAAAGGATACTTGATTTAATAAGCACCAGGTTGAAGCAAATCAAAATTTGCAAAGGGGATTCTGAATACAGTGTCTTCTTTAATGTCTATCCTATATTAGCCGTCCCCTGTGGCTCCACCGCCGTAGTAGTGAAACAGGACATCGAGGAGGACCCTGCCCGGCTTCCCACTCCTGAAGTCACGCTTCCCTCTCCCCTTGGTACGTAGCCTGTCTCGGAATTAGCGTAAATATATCGCTCCTGTTGATTCTTAGCTCAGTGACAGAAGTCGCAAAATCAACCGGAATGTCCAAGCAAATCATAGAAAAAAAAACCTGATCTAAATTCATGAAGTAGTTCTCTCCTTTGATAGCTAAGTGGAGGTAAGGAACGTCCCAAGGTTGACGCGTGAGTGAAGAGGGCCCCGCCAACCTCCCTTCGGCCTGCTGCGTGTCTCTCGGATTCACGCAAATAAATCGGTACTGCAAGTGAACTATGATACATAGCGCAATGAGAGAAGTTGTAAAATCAACCAGAATGTCGAAGCAAATCATAGAAAACAATATGATCTAAATCCGTTAAGTAGTTCTCTCGTGAAAAGCGGACAAACATACATACAGACAGACAGACGCTGGATTTAATATACTGTATATAGAGACAAGAACAATTGTAGGAGTTTAAGACATATTCTTGGACATTGCAGGACGAGGAGGAGTAATATGAGGTAGTCCTGAATAATTTTATGAACTGATGTTTATCCTCATTTACAGAGGCATGAAAAGTTTGGTCACCCTTGCTTAAAATGTCTGTTACTGTGAATAGTTAAGTGAGCAGAAGATGAACTGATCACCCAAAAGTATGCAGTTATAGATGACATATTTCTTTAATATTTTAAGCATGATTTTATTTCCATAATTCACAAAAGTGCCTGAAGCAAAAGTTTGGGTACCCAACATGGTCAATACTTCGTAAGACCCCCTTTGGAAAGATTCACAGCTTGTAAACGTTTTTGTAGCTTTCAGTTCTAACTTGGGAGTATTTTCGAATAATTAAGCCTTGGATAAGTCTTCTAACTCTGCAAGATTCTTGGGCCATCTTGCATGCAACTGCTCTTCTGAGTTCTCTCCAGAATTTCAACAATGCTTTGGTCGGGGGACTATGAGGGCCATTGCAAATTCATTGTAGATTTTGAGGTGTGTTTTGCATCATTATCTTGTTGTAGGATCCATCCTCTTTTAAACTTCAACTTTTTTACTGGTGGTGTGATGTTTGCTTCCAGAATTTTCTCTAATTTATTTGAATCCATTTTTCCCTCTACCAAATACATGTTCCCTGTGCCACTGGCTACAACGCATGTCCAAAGCATGATCGATCCACCCCCACACTTAATAGGTGGAGATGTGTCCTTTTCCTGGAATTCTGCACCCTTTTTTCTCCAAACATACCTTTGCACATTGTAGCCAAAAAGTTCTATTTCTTATTTCCAAGATGCATCAGGCTTGTTCATATCTTCATTTGCAAATTTCAAGTGCTGAATTTTTGTGACTAGGACACAGGACTCCACCATGAAGGTCATATTTGTTCAGGTGTTGGACCACAGTAGAAAAGTGTACCATCACTCCACAGTCTGCTAAATCTTCCTAAAGGTCTTTTGCAGTCAACCGGGGGGGTTGGGGTTGGGTATTTGCCTTTCTAGAAATCCAACGAGAAGTTCTTTCAGGAAGTTTTCTTGGTCTTCCAGTACTCAGCTTGACCTCCACCGTTCCTGTTAACTGCCATTTCTCAATAACATTGCAAACTGAGAAAACAGCTACCTGAGAATGTTTTGCTATCTTCTTGTAGCCTTCTCCTGCTTTGTGAGCATCAATTATTTTTCAGAGTGCTGGGCAGGTGCTTAGAAGAACCCGTGCCTACTGACTGTTGGGATAAGGTATGAGGAGTCAGAGAATGTATACAGCTTTGCACTTTGCATCACCTGGGGTTTCCTAACAAAGACTGAACAAGCCATAGTCCTAACATGCTAATGGAGGTCTGAGACTAATATGGCATAAAATACTGAAAAGAAATGTGCCATCTTTAACATTATACCTTTTGGAGATCAATTCAACTTCTGCTCACTTAACTATTCACAGTAACAGACATTTTAAGCAAGGGTACAAAAACCTTTTTGCATGCCCCTGTAGATCTGCGTATAGCATATATAAAACAAAGTTATATCAAGTGTACGGATGCCTGATGATTTCTTATAGCAATCTCCAGCTCAGCTAGAAAAATGTGGCTGCTTCTTGCTGGGTTTCTATACCCGTGAACTTCTACAATTGCTTTCTGTCACCAGCCTTAGAGATGTGTTCAAATGTACTCTATAATATGCCAAATTACATTTCTACAGAAGCTATGACATCTTTCTACAACCTGTAATACATTGCCACAAGTCCTGCTTTTCTGATATAGAAATATTGTGCCTTAATCATTTCTCGACTGGATTACGGTAGGTCATGTTTTGATGGCCTTCCTGCTCACATTACAATGGATTAGAAGTTCAAAATATTAATTCCAGCATTCAGACACATACCACGCATAACACATACACTTATCTAGACTTCTTAAAGTTTGTTTGCTTGTAATTTACCAGGTATTGATTTATCTTGTCTTTCATCTTCTTTCAATTATAGTTTTGTATTTTATAAGGTGTCTTTTGATAATTTGGCCTATGAAGGATACTGTACTCTTGCTGAGTCAGTCTACCACATTAAGCAATGTTACCATCTTGGGTCAGGCAGGGCATACAGATTTTTTCTGGCCTGATCAGTGCTCTAAACTGCACAGCAAAATATTGTATACTTTTCTGGTTTAACCAGAATGTATGCAGTCTTATGAACAAGAGACATTTTTAAATTTCTCAGTATAATTATTATAGAATTTCCCTCACATAACAATCTGAGCTAAAACTAAATAATGAACTACTACTTAAATATTCTATATAAAACTTATTCATTTTTATTTTCTTCCTAGACACTGAAATTATGCTCACATAAAATATTTATATGTGGCCTTAGATAACTCCAGATATGCTTGTTTTTATGTAGAATTCAGCTCCTATTTCTGGCTTTCCCTCCTGAATCCTCTCCACCAATATTCCTCTCTCACCCCATCAGCTCTCTGATCTTCTCTACTTTTCTCTTTGAGCAGTATCATGGACATTGTGACACTGGTCTCTTGCAAGGAATCTACCATTTGCCTCTACTCTAATTTATTGAAGTCTCTTTTCTAAAGTCTAGTTCTTTGCAAACTTTATGTATCATTAAGTAATGGGTGATCCGCTTTCAATATTAAGCTGTGGTTGGTTGGAAACTGGATGGTCGGTGATCATCCTTAACACTTTCACACTTTGCTCTGTGGATTTTTAATCGTTCACTCTAGTGAGAAGTCTCCTGTTCTCTGTCTGTTGCATCTCCTTATAGTGCTAGGGTGTCTGTTGGCTATACTTTTTTATGCAGAGTCTTATTCATTTCACTTTTTGAATTTGCTTCGTTCAATAAAAATTCCATTACAGAAAATAATTTGTTACATTGACATAGATGAATAGCCTCAAAGCTAAACACGGTGAGCACACGGGTGAATACAATAAAGTAAATAAAATCAAAGGATTCATATGGCTGAGGAATTTTAATCAAGAAACAGATCAAAATAGCTGCTAATCAGCACAGTGTAATTAACGTGTATGTTCAGCTATAAGAAAAATCCAGCAGCCAACCAGGACTAAACTTGCAAGTATATATTTTGGTAATGAGTTCTTTTTAATGTAATTATAAGGTGCTTTAAAATACAGTACCAGTTTTCTGTAGATGTGAAGGACTACAATGAAAACTTTTAAGAAATGTCAAAATGGAAAAACAAAATATGAATGAAGATCTCACCATGTCTCTCTGAAGAACAACCAACTCAGCAGATCCATTATTAGGAGTTGGAACCACTTTAGCTAGCGTGGCCTTTTGAGGGTTTGGCTCCTGGAAGGCAAAAATAAAACCTTTTTAGAAATAATGTGTGTAGCCTGCCAAGAACAAAAATTACCCTCAAAGCACAGTGCTCAAATTATCCAGGAAAAAAATGTATATATATTTTCACATTTGCAAAGCAGAGTAGTAAAGCAGATGCTTGTTTATCCCCAGATATGTTTAAAGTAGATGCTGCTCTATCTCAGCAGGTATTTCTAGTAACTACAATAAAAATGTCATTACTGGCCAGTAATGAGAAGTCAAGCAAAATGACACCTTTTATTGGCGGACTAAAAAAGATTACAATATTCAAGCTTTCAAGGCAACTCAGGCCCTTTCTTCAGACAAGATGTAATGATAATAATTACTGGCCAGGAAAGTTTTACATTTCCCAAAAAATAGCAATGATACATACATATTTATTTGGCAACAGAAAAGAAATAGCATGTTCAAAGTATTTTAAAAAATAGGATAAAAAGGATGACGGATCACACAATGCCCATGCTGTGTAGGGTACAACTCTTACTGCCATGATAGAAAAACAATCGTGTGGCCATACTCGGTATACAGTATGCTATTATGGTCTTGTATTAAAAGAAGGAGCAAAAGAAAGACCTGAGCAGAGTAACTAGACCAAATGTAAACACTGGCAAAACACGTGCCATGCTCAGGCTTTTGGCAGTGACCCAACACCGTGCCCTCTTTGCAGATGAGCATATATAAATTCTTTAGCAGTGTACTGCTTGTATCTGAGAAAAAAAACTGTTAATTAAAAATTAATGCTAAACTCCTCCTTAGTATGAAACAAGTCCAGAGAATGATTTGTAACACAAAACATTGCTTTGGGTGGTGGGATGGGGCAGAGGTTAGAAATGCAGCCTCACATCTACAGTTGGCTTCCCCCAATCCTGAACCAGTCACCATCAGTGTGGATATTACTGTATAGAAGTTCCCTGCATCCATTGTGACTTGTCTCCATGTATTCTAATTTTAATTCCACATTTCAAATAAGTGATCTCTCTAGACTGTCCTTGAAAGAAACCACAAGTGCCTATGCCCTGTGATGGTCTGTCACCATATCCATTGTTAAATTCTGCCTTGCATCAGATGCTGCCAAGACAGGATCTGAACCAAGATTACTATAGGCCTGCCTCAGGCAGACCAATATAATATAATATTAATCTTGGTGCATGTATTGGCCTTAGTCTTAAGAGGACTTGATGTGATCAAAGACAATTTAAAACAGAGCCTACCATATAGTGCATCTTTTAGTCGCTTTCCATTACAGGACAAGACTTAAAAATAAAAATACATTTTTGTCTTACATTGCCATAAAGTGACCAACAGATGCACTACAGAAATCCCTTGAAGGACCTTTTCTCAACATTTTACTGACAACACATTGGAAACTGTGTGCCAAAACAAACACACCAAGAAAATGACTTCAGATTACACAAGGAAAAGTTATTTATGGGTCAGTTTTTATGTACAGCCATACCCAAAAACTGAATTTTAACAAAAGGAAAAAAGGATTCAAGAGTCTTCCGTGGCTGTGATCTGCGATACTACTCATACAACACATACACAGGTGCTTCCAACATTCTAGATATAGTGAAAAAGTGTAAAAACAAAGTAATAGAACATTGTCAGATATGGGATGCACTGTCGACAGACAAAGGGAAGAAAGGAAGGCAAAACTGAGTGCCATTATAAACAATGCTGTAGATAGATAGATAGATAGATAGATAGATAGGATAGATAGGATAGATAGGATAGATAGGATAGATAGGATAGATAGGATAGGATAGATAGATAGGATAGATAGATAGGATAGATAGGATAGATAGGATAGATAGATAGATAGATAGACTTTATTAATCCCAAGGGGAAATTCACATAATCCAGCAGCAGCATAATGATACAAAGAAACAATATTAAATTAAATAAAAATAAAAATGAAAAGAATTAAAATAAAATTAATGTTCGCATTTACTCCCCCGGGTGGAATTGAAGAGTCGCATAGTGTGGGGGAGGAACGATCTCCTCAGTCTGTCAGTGGAGCAGGACGGTGACAAAAGTCTGTCACTGAAGCTACTCCTCTGTCTGGAGATGACACTGTTCAATGGATGCAGTGGATTCTTCATGATTGACAGGAGTTTGCTTAGTGCCCGTCGCTCTGCCACAGATGTTAAACTGTCCAACTTTAATCCTTTAATTTAATCTGTACATCCTGTCTCTGACATATTAACACTGAGGACTTCCACACAACAAATTATATACATAAAATGCCACTGTAGCTCCTTTACAGCAATGACAATATCAATTTTAATAAAAGAATAAGTGTCAGTCTTTGTGTCTGCCCAGTTGACATGACTGCTCTTGTTTATCTGTAGCCAAGTCAGAAGTAGTCTTTTGTTTTAGTAATTCTGGTGTGTATTTGGGGGAGGTGGTTGTTTATTGTAATATTTATTTAACATGCTTCTGTAAAAAGCTAAATTCCAGCTTGGGACTCAAAGTATTATCTATCTACGGTATATATCTAATTCAGACACAACTTATTCAGGACGCATCAGGTACTATGCAGGAACAAATTGTGGCACCACATAATCAGCCCATCATGGAGTCCACTCACACACATGCTTCCAATTTCAAATCAGCAACAAACATTCATATCTTTGAGATGGTGGAGAAATATCTAATGTGGGAAAACGTAAATCACTTCATAGACAACAACCAGATGCTTGATTGGAACCAACAATGTTAGTTGTTAGTGTTGATACCTCACAGATCTATGTTATTGCACCACCCACTCTTAAAATTATAAAGAAAAGCACAACAAATATTAACTAAAATTGGCCAAAAGGCACACGAGAGACGAAGTGTAAGAAGATTCTATGGTCTGACTAGAATATCTTTAGATAAAATGCTACCTACGTCCTGCAGTATACTGAGCCCAAGCATAGTAGCACACATTATTCCTCGCTATGACACACAGTGGTCACCTCATTTTAAAAAAAACAAAAAAAACACACAATTGCAGAAAACATACTGGAGGTAAACCAGTACCCCAGAAAAAAAAAAAACAAAAACAAAAAAAAAACACATATGGTCCAGTGTTTCCTGCAGAGGCATTAGCTCTCTTGGAAATGTGTTCTTTTAATATTGTGGCTTATTAAATAATTAAACAATATCATAATATACCAGAAAAGGCGATATCCCTCCCATAGTGATTACGGCGGTACAAGAATCACATGAGACAAAATATCTTTTAGCTTACATTTACTGACGTTTACGCAGTTACAGACGGGAGGCATATGGACAGACTTTTTCCAGGTGGGAATCTGGATCAACACAGTCAGCCATTTTTTCCGTCCCTACGCTGGGAGGGTTTCCAACACCTATTGTTGGCACAGCCTCGAAGGGTCTGGCCACTGTCCAGACCTTTTATATGGTTCTTGCTTCATTTGCTGGTCTTCTCCGTCTCCGAACAAGGGCTGAATTCCTCTCCCACAAAATACAGAAATATCATAGTGCTTACATGTCGATTCTCATTCTCCCAAGAAGGAAAGAAGGTTTGTGCTGATAGAGGACAGAAATACCTAACCTGTGTTTAAGCTGACTATACAAGCCTCCAGTTGTCTTTGGCTATCTAATCCAATGCTTGGTCAGCAATTCTAACTGCTGAGCCTCTGTGTGCCACAGTTAACATGCACATGTGAATAAAACTCATAACAGTACTGTCCAGATACAGTGACATAAAGAAACATGTAGTATTACATCCAGCCGAACAAGTATCAAATACAAAAAACAATAATACACAATATTCTAAAATGATCCACTCAAAGCCCACACTTAAATTCAAAGACGAGTAGGTACCAGAGGTTGGAAATGTGCTGCTCAACTATAGATCCCAAGTAACAAAATGAAACATGAACAAGGGCATTAAAAAAAAAACTCGTCAGCTGAAAATGACTGATACTAAGCCAGTCTAGACCTCTACCAACAGGTATCTTCAACAACAACTGGTGAAACGAGGGGAGAATATTATGGAACCAGCCATTTGCATTTTTAGGTATGTTTGCATATAATGCGAGAAACACCTATTGCACAGCCATGTCTGTCTCTCTTTCCGCATGAAACAACTAGGCTGCCGGAGGGCCAATTTTGTTGAAATTTTGCACATGTATTCTACAAAGAAATTGTAATAGTACAAAAAAGTCACTGCTGTGGAAATGAATGGCAGAAGAAAGCAATTATGGAAGCATAAATAGTATAAGACTGAATTGATGTGAAGGTTAGCAATGTGAAGAACAGATGTTATCAACCTGCAGCTACATTAAGTATGAAGAAATTAATAACAAGAAAGTTGTAGCTCCCATAAGTGATATAAACATACTTGTAGGACAGGTTTAGAAAGGGAGCTGCACTTGATCTGCAGACAGAAGACTGGGCATGCAACAAGGACAGCACCATTGTATACAGTTACTACAGGGCATGGAGAGGCCATGGACAGAATTACAGTTGAAATGTGCTGAGAGAGTTACTACTCATCTGTATAACATACAACAGACTAAACTGGGATTGCCTTCTGTCAAAGCCGATTTTGCTTCCATTCGTCTTCAGACTGGAGTCAAAATCTTTAACATAATTGTCACCTTTGGCATTCCTGTTATACAATAAATCAGTTCCTTTCCATGTTCTTAGTTATTTATAAAATTTTAATGAATTACGGGGCTTAAACTAATAGTAATAGTTAGATGGGGAACTTATTTTGGTTGCCTTTCTCCTTTCATACAGTAATATTCATAATGATTTTAGGACAGTATTGGTCATTTTGCATTCAGTTACTTTTTATTCGGTAATTATCAGCAGTAGCTCAGTCGGTAGAGCGGGTGGTCCAGCAATTGGAGGGTCGCAGGTTCGATCCTGGCTCCCGGCATGAGAATGCAGCTGTTGTGTCCTTGGGCAAGACACTTAACCTACCTTGCCTGCTGGTGGTGGTCGGAAGGATTGGTGGCGCCAGTGTTCGGCAGCCTCACTTCTGTCAGTGTGCCCCAGGGCAGCTGTGGCTACATAGTAGCTTATCATCACCAGCGTATGAATGTGTGTGTGAATGGGTGAATGACTGTTGTGTTGTAAAGCGCCTAGGGGGGTTCTTGAACTATATCAAATACAGGCCATTTACCATTTTTACCATTTACTCTTTTTGGTATACTTTCCCTGCCCCATTGACACACATCAATTGAAGACATTTTTATACCACTTCAATTGGAATCTTCTGTGTATAAAAGCTGTTGAGCCACCACAAGCCTATTCTGGCTCCATTTTTAACTCCATTGTAAAGATCATGGAAAAGCACACATTTAACATAGTCTATCTATTAACACCTGTTACTGCTGTTATTTTTGAATATGTAAATCTCATTTAAATGCAATTGAATTCTATTGTTGCGGTTACATTTCAGTATGACTCACTACTACAAAAATACTTACCAATACGTCACCACTGACTCCTGGATGAAGTGGGAAATCCTCCAACTTAATATCTGTTAAACTAGTCCCTGAACACACATGAATGTTATGCCACATGTACATTTTCCAACTTGTTTAACACTGACTGCCACTTTAATATCATTGAGTCAATACTAAAATACATACAGTAAATAACCACAGTGTAATAATATGTTAAAATTGCACTGAGTTCAGCAGAAGGGGTTTGAAACTCACTTCTGTGAGATGTCTGTGTAGGTTCAGCACGAACTCTACCTGTTTGTATAGGGTTTCTCCTACTGCATTCCAAAGATGTGCAGGTGAGGTTACCTGGTGATTCTAAACTGACCACATGTTATATGCTGGCACATTGCCCATGGTTGTTTCCTACTTTTAATCCGATGCTGCCTTGTTAGGCACCCTGAACTGGATTTGTTGTGTTATTTTATGTTATGGTTCCAAATATTAATTATACAGTAGAATGTTAAAGACAGGACGACCCACCAGATCCTCGTCCCAATTCATCTACGGCTATTTCATTGTCTTAATGCCGTTGTGAGCTGCTAAAAAATGACTCTTGGAATTAACATTATTCTCCAAAGGATGAATGATGAAAACCAATCAGTAATGGTAATGCTGCCAAGATGAAGACCCCATGTGAGAGAGCTTCACACGTCAGCTTGACTGATTCGTTAGCTTCCCATTAAGGACTTCCTGACCAGACTGGTTCCAGTGCTCAATGAAAGGCCAAGTTGCTGGTTCGCACTGGCCTTTATCATCACATCAGAAGTATCCTACTCCTCCTTATCATCATCATCTGCTGCCATATGTTCAGTGCCCATTTGCCGATAGAGCTGCCACGTGACTCAGCGCAGGGTACCGGAAAAGTTTGCACTTTTTGGACTTGGAAGTGTGTTTTGGGACTTGTAGTTTCACGACTCGCACGAACGTAGCTAAAACACTTCCAGTTCACCTGCAAGCACAGCGTGGACAAAAGTGTTCCGAGGCGACAGCAACTGCCAGTAAGCAGCATGTTTCAATTTAAACTTCAAGCCCCTCAATGCCCGAAACACACAAGCAACCACATCCACCTCCCCAAGCAAACCCGGTCGGTACCTTGGAGCAGGTGAGCCAGCAGTGCGCGTCCACGGACCAGTGACCCGACAGCGCAGTGAGGACGTGCGCGATGCCGATGACCGCGAAGGCGATAAGGCCGGCCTCTGGATATTCCGCTGCTCCGTATACGGCCAACCACAAATAGAGCCAGGCCGGGTAGAGCACGGCGACGAAGGGCAACACAGTGCCGTGCAGTATCCGGGGCCGCCGGCGGTAAAGCGACACCGAGCTGACTAATTCGTCCGTGGGCCCGGGGGATGAAGCAGCTCCGCCACCACAACAGTCTTTTTGCGGTCGCTCCGGCTCTCCAAAACCGCGGTCTTCTGCCATCTTCTCTACACTACTAGCCCCCGGACTGAGGGAGGGAGACAGGGCCGTGTAGCGGCCGGCGCCTTCCGCATACGTCAGCGCGCAGCGGCACTTCCGGCCCTAAATCACCATGGCAACGCAGCCACCACGGAATATCATTAGAAAACCTGAGGCTGGGAACTTGTCGCTTCGCTTTATCGCAGACGGTGAGCACGCGAGCATTAAAAAGAGGGCTTTTTAGTTTGTACGTGCGCACGAAATTCTTACTTTATAAATCATTAGGTGTTTCGGAAAAATAACTTTTTTGCATTCCATACATCGAACTAGCGTGTGCATGAAATCTGTTCATTTATCATCCGGGGACTCTGAGGTGTTGCGCCGTTAAAGTTGATCGTTGACTTAGAACTGTCAGGCTGTACGTGCGTTTGGTAGTGTGAGTGATCGTGTGGTGCACTTCTGTCCAGGTATGGCCAGGGCCCGATTTACCTCAAATCGACATATTGGCAAGGAGGATTTCTGGGTCCGCGATATTTCCTAATTCAAAACTATTTTTGCATCTAATTATAAACTGTTTGGGAAGTGAAAAAGGGACAGTGACTGTAAATATGTATTTTTAAATATATCTGTTATTCATTTTTATTGTTGACATTCCGTACCCGATTTCACTGAAAAATGGTTTGCTAGTTGCACATAATAACTTTTGGGATCATTTTTTTTATCAAAGATTTTTAGATTACGCTCAATATACTTAATTACAATGCTGAAACAATATATTTGTATATAAAACAAATACATTTTTTAGTCAGTCAGTCATTTTTGTCATGGGGGGGTCTCTGCTAGCATAGGGCACAAGGCAGGAACAAACCTTGGACTGGATGCCAGTCTATTGCAGAGCAGACACACACATCCACCCCAATGGGCCAATTTAGGATCACCAATTCACCTGACCTGCATGCCAATGGGAGGAAACCGGAGTACCCAGAGGAAACCCACACAGACACAGGGAGAACATGCAAAGGACCCAGGATGTAAACCCCAGACTCCTTACTGCAAAGCAACAATGCTACCACTGTTCCACTGTGCCACCCTAATGCATTTTTAATGGTCTGTTAAAAGAATGATCTTCTTATATAATACGTCTGTCCGGGATTTTAAATCACCTGTAGCTTGCAAACCGTTTGAACCATTGACCTGAAATTTGGTACACATATACTACTATCTGCTTTCGGGGTGATAATTGACCTCCAAGGTTAGTCCTCTTTTTATTTTTGTTCTATTTTATTGTAAAGTCAACTCTCGGTAGCAGCCAGCAGGGTGGCCATGCATACCTACGACTTACGCCGTCACTTCCCTTACCTCTTCATCTCTTAAATCATTTTTGAGGCAGATTGAAGACTTAAGTGCCAGCTTAAGTGATAAGTTAAGGAAAATGTACTAAGTAATTTCCACACAAATACTGAATCAGTTTTAACGTGAAAAGATGCAGACGAAAGAAGAAAAGAAGCGGGCCGCTAAGGTAGAGAGAAGAAGAGCTATTCTGGAAGCAGCAAGCGCATCAACCTCTGAGCAAACGAATGCTAAATGTACAGAGAAAGAGGATGAGAACTAGGAATGCTCAAGTCAAGAGTATTCGTGCAGTGCACCATTACTGGTATTACGTAAAACAACATGACTCAGCAATAAAACAATATTTAAACAAGTTTTTGTTTTTTTTTTTATATAAAAATTTAGCTATAGCCTATTTAGGTTGTCTATTATATTTGTTTAATTATACTTTTTTAAAACGTCTTTTTCCCGTTCATGTTCAAGGTGACGAATAATAAATTTGTTTATGCCAATAATTCAGTTGTATAGGTGGCAAAGATGCTTTTGTGATGTGGGATGGGCGACAAACTTTCTAGTGTATCAAAAATAAATAAATACCATAAATCAGCATCCTCCACAAAACCCACAGCATTAATTTAAAAAATTACCAAAATTTTACTTTCTTCAACAACAACAACATTTATTTATATAGCACATTTTCATACAAACAGTAGCTCAAAGTGCTTTACATATTAAAGAATAGAAAAATGAAAGACATAATTATAAAAAATAAATCAACATTAACATCGAGTAAGAGTAAGGTTCAATGGCCAGGGGGGACAGAAAACAACAAACTGTGACACACAAACAGACACACATCCATCATCGAGCTATCAACGTTTGCGGTACCAGGGGACCCTAAAATGGCGAGATCCATCGAAAATCAGAGATCGAAATTTCTGACAATTCTGAACCTTTCGCTCCTCCCCTGTAGATGGTAGAATATGGTGGGGTGGGCACAAAGCAAAATTGCAGTAGGAGAAAAATCAAACAAAAGCCAGGAACTGGGAATTCTTAATACATGGTCAAAGACTGATTTTTTTTGCTTATCTGGAAACTTGGGTAGTGACACATCTGATGTGCCAATTTTGATGATGTCAATCACGTAACTTCTGGGATTCCCTACTATACCATAGACATAAAATGGTGGTGCTCAGTGAAAAACAAAATGGCAATGAGAATGACAGCAAATACAAAACATTGCCAACAGACAGAATAATAACAATTTGGAGGTAAGTAAATTGAACGTGGACTATATCATACTAGAAATATCATACATTTCTTTGCAGTTGTACAAAGGTGTGGACCACAGTGCAACAACAGAGTGGATCTTTATGCCAATATAGGACAGCCACATACAGAAAATTTGTTTATTTACAATAAATCAACTAAACTGTGTATAGAAAAATGGGAATTGAGAATTTTAGAATTAAAAAGTTTAACACAACATCAAGATTAACATAAAATAGGTGAGTAAAGGCAACAATCCCTGAGGTTGATTATGCTTCTGTTTAAAGAAAATAGTTTAATGGTTTTGTTTCAGCATAATTCAATTGTCTTAATGTGACAACTAAGAGAATTACATCAATATAACTAGAAAAAGCTACGTAATTTCAACAAACATTATTTTAAATTATATTTTAGTTAATTTAGAGCCTAAGAGAAGGTTTATGGAAGTGGTGAGAGAGGATATGCAGGCGATGGGTGTAACAGAGCAAGATGACAAGGGCAGGAAGAGATAGAAAATGATCCGCTGTGGCGACCCTAACAGGAGCAGCTGAAAGAAGAAGAAGAGAAATAAAGTAAACAACCCCATTAGTTCATTTTTTCAGTGTTGTTTGTGCACAGTACCATAAGGGCTACCGTATATCTTGTTGCACATAGTGAACTGTATGACAACTGCTGTATATCAACAGCTGTAGTACAAGTATAAAGTATCGATTGGCACAGACTATTCAAAAAATGTTTTTTTCTTTTTAAGCAAGTAATACTTAAAAGCATTTGCCTTTCAGTTTTGGTATTTAAATGTGTGGAAAAAGTGACAACAGTTATGTGCTATAATTGGGGCCCACACAGGTCGTGCCTCCAAAACTTTTTTAGAGCTGATGTTGACTTTTGTCAAAATTCAAGGGTAGAGGACGGTAATCGGCTGTAAACTGCGACAAAACTCGCCCTTACTTTTTAGTTCGACGCTCTTTGCTTAAAGGAAAAGCTTTGTTGATTTGACCTCATGAGTAGTGAAGAACAAACATCATCTGAAACGGCATCAACATCTGGCAAGACTAAAGCAGATGTGCAGAGCAAAATACTCCATAAATGTTTTATGTATTATCGATGAATCGCACTCTGACTTTTCGGACTCTGAGTTTGATGCAAGTAATCTGGAGGTGGATATCGAAAACAAAAGTGACGTACCAGCATCAGCCTATTGGTCCCCAGTTGATTGTGGTACTGAACATGTTCGTGTAGCTGATATGCTTACAGCGGCGTTCGCCTAGGAGGACCACAAATTATGATGATGAAGTGCAAACTATATTGTGTCACACTGTGACTGCCACCATAGCCCACCTGCTGTGCAAAGTCAGAGAGGTAGCTGGCCTGCTGTGCATTCTTGCTGGCCATCAAGCCGCCTCTGCGCAGTCACTGCTGCCAGAGATGCCAAACAGGCGCCAACAGCAGCCACAGCACATAGCAACAGACGTTTTATGTTGATTTATGTGTGAAACTAGTGCATTGTGTGCTTTTCAGAAAACTGAGTTTTTTGGAAAAAATATTCAGCCCTCAAAACCCGGACTTGGGTATGGCCCAGTGCAATGGTGAGAAGCTCTGTCTGTCTGTGAAATTTGAGTAGGTAAAGAAAACTGAACCTCCGGTATCATGCAAAAACTTTTTGAAGCAAGACACAACAAAAGATAGATGATTTTATTTTAGAAAATGAACAGGTGATTGTGAAAATGAGTAGGTTAATTTTATTTCTTTTTATCTAACAGCAGCAATAAATTGAAATACAACTTGCAAGGACAAAGCATTTACAAAAATTAAATATCGAAAGCTCAGATTTGACAGCATTCAGTTATGAAAATGATCCAAAGTACACTAGGAAATCCACCGTTGAATGGCTCTGAAAGAAGAAATGGAGGATTATGGACTGGCCTAAAATAGTCAAAGCCCTGATTTTAATCCCATTGAAATGTTGTTGGGGGGTTTGAAAGGGGCAGGACATGCAAGAAATTTACAACCAGCTTGCAACTGAAGGAGTCGTGTAGGAGATAAATGGTTTGGGGTTGATTGTAGCAGGGGCAGTTATGCAAAACACCTATAATAAGTCATTTTTGCTAAAGGGGGCAATACCAGCTTCTGAGACCACAGGTAGACTTGCTTTTTCCCTGGTAAACTATTGTATGCATTAATATTTTTGTTGAATAAATGATTGAAAAGGATAATTTTCCTTGTGTTTTATTCAAGTGTACCACCTTTATCTGTAGGCACTGTCTTCATGAAGATATACTGTTTGCCTGTTCAAATATGTTAAAAAGTCTTATACTTTCCATGGGCTGTACTAACCTTTTCACAAGATTGCATTTGTATATGTGAATAATATCTCTTATGCAAATATATTTCTATTTCTTTGTTCATAATGCCAATACTTCTTTAGTTTAAAACCAATTTGCATCAAATGAAAATTAATTTCGGGCTCTGGACACTTCCATGGTGGAGTACCTGCCAAAGCCATTGCTGAGCTATAATTAATGCCCACAATATTGTATTCCAGAGCTAATATGTTAATTATCTAGCCAAAATTATTTCCAACAGTAGAAGGATATTCCCAACAATTGTTACCTCTGATTGAGTCCAATGTTCCCCCTTAAATATTTTTAAATACAGTATATCCAATGTGTTAAATACACATGTGTTCTCCAGCTGTCAACTGGTAATAGCGACGTCTTTAAGGATCCTCTTGGCTTTAAGAGCTACACGCGTGACGTCTTACCGGGAACGTCACAGAGAAAAGATTGGCACTACCGAGAGCAAAAGGAATTACAAGTTGAAAAGGTGTCGCCAATCAGAAAAATGAAGGCGGGGACTTCTGCGTGACGTAAAAGAATTGCGGAAGCTTCCGCGTGACCTCTGCTGAGCGCAAGAGAGGCGGCATCTTCGCAGTAATGTAAGTTTTTTAGTATACACGTGTTTGGTTGTCATAGGCTTTCAAAGCGAGATTCTTTTTAAGTGCTTTTATTTTACATAGCGGACTATTCAGTATATAAAAAATGCGACGGTAGTCCAACTGAGTTTCATGCTAAACAGGTTGTCAACATGTGATATCATTTTAGACTTAAAGTTGCATGTATATAGTTCTGATTCGTTGCGTGTGTAGTATGGCTTGGATGTAGACGTGGCTTGTACTTTGACCACTGGGCCAACTTTGTTTCTTGTTCCTGTTCGTCGTGTTCACCAATCACAAATGCTTATCATGTAACTCATTTGAATAGCAATGCATTCTGAAACTGTCCAATATGCCGGATGTCACAACGATGTATTCACCTTACATTATTAAGGTTGCAGTTTTTACTTTTTTTGCCTACTTTCAGTTCAGCCCTTTTTTATCAGCTTGCAAATATCTTATTTTAGGTAGCGTCATTTATATTTCCGTTACATTTATTTGTTTAACGGACACTTTTAACCGTAGCGACTTACAAAAGAGGTAACCGTAATCGAATAAACATTAGCCAGGGGGACTTGCTTGGGATCAAGTGGTGAAAGAAAAGGTGACAAGATTGATGACCACAAGTGAACAGCGCAGAACAAAATGCAAGCTCGTTAAAATTAATGGTTTCAAACACCTAATAGCTAATATCAGAGAGGATTTCACCAAACATGAGTTCTGTGGGGCCACATAAACACATCGAGGGAGCAAGAATTTCAAATGGAGGTGGATGACTCATTCCACCAGGTAGGAGCTACACACAAAAAGGGTCTGGATTGAGACTTGGTGCCACACAGAGATGGGATTACCAGAAACCCCAGGGAACCCTCATCAGCAGACCTGAGTGATGAGGAAGGAGTATAGGACCACGCAGGTCTCTCTCTCTCATATATATGTGTATATACATATATATATTGTCAGGGATGCCAGGGGTGACGACCCGGCCGGGACGCCTTTAGGGACCAGAAGTGGGCGTGCGCCCATCTGGGATCATGTGGGGGCCGCCATCCTGGTTGCTTTGGGGGCCACGGGTAGAGGGCTTGGAAGCCCAACCCTGTAGGGACCCGTGGTCACCGCCAGGGGGTGCCCCAATGCCTTGGGGACCCTGGACCTTAGCACTTCCGCCACACCAGGAAGTGCTGGGGGGAAGAAGAGGGATACCCGGAGAGCTTCCGGGAGAACAGCTGGCATTTCCACCACACTTGGGCGTGTCCAGGAGGGGAATGCCGGGAACCACCTGGAGCTCATCCGGGAGCACATAAAAGGGGCCGTCTCCCTTCATTCAGGGCTAGAGTCGGGTGGAAGAGGACAAGGCAAGAGAGGAGAGTGGAGGTGGCCCAAAGAAAGGCATTAGAGTGGCCAGGACTGAGTGTTGGGGTTTTTTGTGCACTGAACTGGGTCTGAGTGACCATCTATTTGATTGTAAATATTGTAAATAAAACGTGTGGTGGTGAGTAACAACATGTCCGCCTGTCTGTGTCCGGGTCGGCTCCACAATATATATATATACTGTGTATGTATATATATATATATATATATATATATATATATATATATATATATATATATATATATATATATATATATATATATATATATATATATATATATATAAACTGCTCAAAAAATTAAAGGAACACTTTGAAAACACATCAGATCTCAATGGGAAAAAGAAATCCTCCTGGATATCTATACTGATATAGACTGGGTAATGTGTTAGGAACGAAAGGATGCCACATCGTTTGATGGAAATGAAAATGATCAACCTACAGAGCCCTGAATTCAAAGGCGCCCCAAAAATCAGAGTGAAAAATGATGTGGCAGGCTAGTCCATTTTGCCAAAATTTAATTGCAGCAACTCAAAATTGTCCGCAGCACTTTGTATGGCCCCTGTGTTCTTGTATACATGCCTGACAACATCGGTGCATGCTTCTAATGAGATGACAGATGGTGTTGTGGGGATCTCCTCCCAGATCTGGACCAGGGCATCACTGAGCTCCTGGACAGTCTGAGGTGCAACCTGGTGGCATTGGATGGACCAAAACATAATGTCCCAGAGGTGTTCTATTGGATTTAGGTCAGGAAAGTGTGGTGGCCAGTCAATGGTATCAATTCCTTCATCCTCCAGGAACTGCCTGCATACTCTCACCACATGAGGCCAGGAATTGTCGTGCACCAGGAGCCACTGTACCAGCATAGGGTCTGACAATGGGTCCAAGGATTTCATCCTGATACCTAATGGCAGCCAAGGTGCCTTTGTCAAGCCTGTAGCGGTCTGTGTGACCCTCCATGGATATGCCTCCCCAGACAATCATTAACCCACCACCAAACTGCTCATGCTGAATGATGTTACAGGCAGCATAATGTTCTCCATGGCTTCTCCAGACCCTTTCACTTCTGTCACGTGCTCAGGGTGAACCTGCTCTCATCTGTAAAAGCACAGGGCACCAGTGGTGCATCTGCCAATTCTGGTATTCTATGGCGAATGCCAATCGAGCTGCATGCTGCTGGGCAGTGAGCTCAGGGCCCATTAGAGGACATGGGGCCCTTGGGTCACCCTCATGAAGTCTTTCTGGTTGTTTGGTCAGAGACATTCACACCAGTGGCCTGCTGGAGGTCATTTTGTAGGGCTCTGGCAGTGCTCATCCTGTTCCTCCTTGCCCAAAGGAGCAGATACTGGTCCTGCTGATGGGTTATGGACCT